>NC_051849.1:104865558-105202268 GCF_905115235.1 Hermetia illucens
TCGCATTACCGTTTAGGCCGCGGTCTGCGAGACCAGTACCGCGTACCCTAAGGGTACGACTCCTCAGTGCATGCCAGTCGCATAGTGGTTATGGTAATTCAAGCCAAAAAGTTAATCATACAATTATGGACTCTTTAATTTCGCCGTACCGTTAGCAAGCAGACTTATTGGAAGATATAGGCGCGACAGGTTTATCGATGTCTTCGTCGCAGGTATTGATTTCACTTGTATCTGCCGAGCGACGAAACTTGTGAATTAACGGTGTTATTACCACGTGAATTCGCAGGTTCCCTTCTGCGTGAGGCAACCGAAAGATCGATTTCTCTTCTCAAGAAACGCTTATGATACTTGCGATCAGTTTTTCTGCCAATGTTTATTTTAAAATTTGATAATTGGAGAAAATATGAAACGTTTATTCGCTAGCACAACTTAAATCTTAGCTGAACCTCGCCATCTATATTAAATCGAGAGGCATATATGTATGTGCGTGCGTATATGCGTGTTCTCAACTTGTATATAACTTAAACGTGTTAAAGTGCAGCCAAAATATGTATAATAAAGTGATAAACTCAAGACAAGTTATATAAAAGGTGTTAATGGCTCGTTGGAAACAACTAACTGAAAGAGATGAAGATGAACTTCTAGAACCATTTTTAAGGTTTTGTTTGCACCGTTTTGAGATTTGTTGCAAAGGCGGGGAGTGGGAGGGGTGGGAAATGATGATTTCTTTAACAGACCCATTCTCAAAAACTACTCAACCGAAAAATCTGAAAAAAATCATGAAGCTACCTATATATGGTGCCCAGGCCTCAAAATACTCTCCATATCGGTATCTGTTCAAATTAAGTTAAGTATATTATATTCTTGGGAAAATTGAATAAAACCCCCTTAAGTTTATCTCAGAGTTATAAAAGTTGGTAGTAGTATAAAATATAATGTGAAGCATATCAAGTTTGATCAAAATCATACTATTAGTAACAAAGTTACAGCAGCTCCAAATTGCCTTTACGGTGTGTTGTGTTAAGTGTGATGATTATAAAACACTATTCTAGTTAATCATACAGTTACAAAAGGGAAGAGAGTTTTTATTTTTCGATTATGCAGTTCTTTAGGAATTTCGGTTCGTTAATCCAAGACTATGCTTATATACTTCTGTAGTGTCCACGTACCTCAATGCTCAAGGGGCGCCCCTCGTTTCTTCCCCTTTATGCCATTCATTTCTGAATCTCTGATTAAAGCTCTGATCATTTTCGTTACTTTATTTCCCTTAAATTAGATGTTAATAGAGTCAATTCTTGAGTTTTTAAAGCACATTTATGTGTTATGCTACTATCGCCATTTCGGGACCGCTAATTAGCAGGTAGAAATATTGGATAGGTTCAGTCTGCTAATCAGATGTCAACAACCAGTCGATCATCATCATCATCGTCATCAACGGCGCAACAACCGGTATCCGGTCTAGGCCTCCCTTAATAAGGAACTCCAAACATGTCGATTTTACGCTGAGGTCCACCAATTCGGTGCCCCTAGAAGTTGTCTGGCGTCCTGGCTTACCCCATCGTTCCATCTCAAGCAGGTTTCTACCATAGATTGCCCTGATAGTCTTCTCGGGAGGGATCATCCTCATCCATACGGATTAAGTGACCCGCCCACCGCATCCTATTGAACTGGATTTTATTCACAACCTGACGGACGGTGTCGCTCATAGATTTCGTCGTTATATAGGCTGCGGGATTATCCATCCTCATGTAGCCAAAAAATCTTTGAAGGTTTCTTCTCCCAAACGTGGCCAAGAGTTCACAATTGTTCTTGCCAAGAACCCAAGTCTCCGAGGAATACATGAGGATCTTACCAGTCCTTGACTTGTACAGCAACAGAACAGTGGAACAGTTTTTGTAAGCTGAAATAGGCTCTGTTGGCTGCCAACAACCGTGCGCGGATTTCATCATCAGAGCTGTTATCGGTTGTGATTTTCGAGCCTAGATAGGAAAAATTATTAACGACGTCAAAGTTGTAGTCTACTATCTTTATTTTTCTCGTTTGACCAGTGCGGTTTGATGTTGTTGATTGATTGTTTTTGTTGCTGACCCTGCCACTATATATTTTACCTTGTCTTTATTGATGTGCAGTCCGGGATCTTGCGCCGCCTGTTCGATATGGATGCAGGCAGTTTGTATGTCTCGGGTTGTTCTTGCGATGATGTCAATATTGTCAGCGTAAGCCAGTAGTTGGGTGGACTTAAAGAGGATGATTCCCGCTTGCCCCAGAATGTAATTGGTCGCCTCCATATTTAGCCAATTCGACTGTAATTTCATCGGCCCTTGGCGACTTATGATTTTTAAGCCGATGAATACCGATGAAATTTGGTGGTGGTAGCATTTGCTCATCGTCTTTAGTTGGCGGGATTTCCAATTCGCCGATGTTCTGATGGTTCAGCAGTTCATCAAAATACTCAATCCATCGCTCCAATATGCCCATTCTGTCGGAAATCAGATTTCAGAACTTCCGCGCCTGGTGCGGTTCTCCCAGGCTTCATTTCTCCGTATGTGAAGTCACTTCTCCGCTCGATGGAGTCCGGATCCTTTGGGAATGCAACATAACTCGGTATACGGCATTCTTTCGTTCCGTTTAAAGCTTACATTCATTGCCGATCCCGCCCTTCCGACTTTTTTTGCGACTGGGGCTAAATATGTTTGTGGCCGTATCAATGATAACGTTCTACAGGTGATTGTGAAGATCATTTTCAAGAACCCTGTTGACTGCAGTTATTGCAGCATTCACTTCCCTCTTATAGGTGTTGCAGAGGACTATGTTTTGGATGGCTTCAGTGTTAATTCTCACCTGATTGTCAGAGGGGCTTCTGGGTGGTGTTGTTATTCGAGCTCGGAACACCATGCCAACGAGATTGTTATACAAGTCTATATTGGCCCCCCTATGTGTTCTGACATTCAACAAAGCTGAGAGGTGGTGGCGTTCGATCAACACGTGGTAAATTTGGTTGAAAGTGGTTTCGTCTAGAGAGACCCACGTATGTTTGTGGACCGCTTTCCGCGCAAACCAGGTACTTCTAACAACCATTTCGTGTGACATTGCCAATTGAATAATCCTCGGTCCGTTATCATTTGTATTTTTATGTATGTTATGGAAGCCGACGTATCGCCTGAATACGGGCTCCTTACCTACTTGGCTGTTAAAATTCCCAAGTATAATTTTGATATCATAGATGGGACAGGCTTCGAGGGTTCGCCCTACTGCCTCGTAAAAGATATCCTTCTCTGCCTCTGCAGTCCCCTCTATAAGGGCGTGAACGTTAATGAGGCTTATATTTCTAAACGTGCCCCACAGAGTGCATAGCCATGTTTTAAAAGACGATAACCGTCACTTTTTGGCTGACTAAGAAACCTACTCCGAGCACATGAATTACTGGATGGCCACTATAATATATAGTGTAGTGGCTCTTCTCTAGAAAACCGGTCTCTGTCCTACGTATCTCCTGCACCGCTGTTACATCAGCCCTATATTAGGATAGGGGATCGGCTAGCTGCTTGGCAGCTCCTTCTCTGTACAGGGAGCGCACCTTCCATGAGAAAATACGCAAATCGTTATTCCGTTTACGTTCCGTTTCCCCATCGTTGTGTTATCAGTCCGGTCCGGGGCTCGTGTTGTGGCTTCGTAACACGGAAAACACCGTGCAGGGTTGTCAGCCCTATCCAATCCTCAAACTGGAGGGCCAGTTGGTGCAATTTGTCCTGTTTTTAGGCGCGGGAGACTCGCCTTCATCCGGCTACAGCTTTTCGTTAAGAAAGAGCTCCCAGCCGTCACCACGCGAAGAAGGAGATAGAGTTTGGCAATAGAACTGTTGGTGTTGGTTCAGCAGGCGTTTCCCAGGTTTTATGCTCCATCGTGGGTACCAGTACACTACCGCTGACAACCAGTCAGATAGTTGTGTTTCGGTGATTGGCACACAAGGGATTGCTACCGGAGTGAACAGAGAAGAACTTCGGTGGCATCGCGAAAGTGTTAGAATTCTAATGCGTCCATTGCGTCATTTAAAGTTCTACTCCTTTAGATGTAGCATCTGTTTTCAAGATTTTGTTTCCTCTTGCAAGGCAACTTGAATATGAAGACGGCCACTAAGTTCGAAGAGCAATATATGTGTACAGTGAGCAAAACTGAAATCCGGACAGCACGGTACGAAATATATACAGTGGCTCCCAGCTTATTTGATACAGTGCTTTTTGAAAAATTGCTGTTACAATAGTTCAAACACTATTTACAGTATCAAAAATGTTTTAATGTTATTTTAAAGAATTGAGGTTGTTGTTTGATTGGGAAATTATTATTTTTCAAAACAGACCGGAACCGTGAAAACCAAAACGAGTATAATATTTTAGGTTACAGCTTATTTGATGCAGTTTCAAAATAATAAATGAAACATGTGCGCTAATAATTATTATTCAGTTTCATGTCCTTTCGCTTTAATAACAGTCTGGAGCATATTTGGCATTAAGTTAACCAGCTTTTGTGTAAAATCAGGAGCAATTTTTTTGCGATTCTGCCAGCAAGGCTTTCTCGAGGTTTTCCTTATTCGAAATATTATACTTCCTTATGTTGTTGTTCGAAATTACCCATAAATTCTCTATGACGTTTATATCAGGAAACTGTACCGGTGGTGACATTACTTGCGACCAGTTTCAAATCAGCAAAGTTACCACATTTCCGGACTTGTGCTTCGAATGATCTTGGCAGAAGCGGAAATCTTGCTGTACGCCCAGTTTTTCGGCACTTTGCAGTATTTTTTTTTTTTTAAATATATCGAGATAACGCATTTAGTTCATTGTTCCCCCAATAAAAACTAGGCTATCAACTACGACTGCAGACATTCAGGCCCAAACCATAACAAGACCATTCCCATGTTCCACAGTTGTTTTGAGGTTCTGTTTGTTCAACTTGATATTTACTTTCATCAGTCATGGGAGCCGAAATGTTAGACTTTGGCTTCTCCGCAAAAATTACGCTATTTTAGGGCGTAGAATTATTATTTTTCCCTGGAAAATCAAATCGACTTTTCTTGTTTATTGTTGAAACACAAGGCTTTTCGGGCTACTCGATCGTTTCAATCATGGTCGCACAGCACAGGTCGGACTGTTTCAGAACTACACGACTTTCCCGGTGGTTTACTTTAATTTGTAGGATAATTCAACCCTCGTTTAGCTCCTTAAAAATTCAATTTGATGATTTTCTTCCCTTATTTCCCAATGAATTTTTGTGCACAAAATGCTCAATTATATGCTGAACTTTAGAGATACCTAAATTGACAATTTCAGCAATTTTTCAAACACTGTCCTTTTTTTAAGCGGTGAATTGCCAGTTCACGCAGCTCCATTGTTGTACGTCGAAAAATATTAACAATAGTTGTATTCAGGGTTCCAAAATTACAAGTCGGGAAACTGGAAGCTGCGCTCTTCAGGCATGAAAGGTTTTGTTTGCTTTTCCTATGAGTATATTTGAGTGTAAAACTCTCCTATTTCGCATGTCAGATTTAGTACTTCGGGCTGTAGATTTACACGGTAAAGACAACTATGAGCTACTGCAACTTTGTTACTAATAGTATGATTTCGTTCAAATGCGGGGATTATATGCTTCATATTATAATTTATACTACTACCAACTTTTATAACTCTGGGATAAACTTAAGGGAGGTTTTACTCAATTTTCACAAAAATATGGTAATATACTATTATTAACTTAATTTGAACAGATATCGATATGGAGAGTATTTTGAGGCCTGGGCACTACATAGAGGCAGCTTCATGAATTTTTTCGGATTTTTCGGTGTTGTAGTTTCTGAGAATGGGTCCGTTAAAGAAATCATCATTTTCCACCCCTCCCACTCCCCGCCTTTCTAACAGATCTCAAAACTAAGACCGGCGGAAAATTAATAATTGAGACCTTTCATTTGATACCCCACGTGACTATATTCGGTGGAAAAAATGTTTACATCACCCTTTTACATGTATTGGGGTGAAAAAGCTCGACAAATGGGTTCCACATGCCCTTACGAAGCAAAACATGGCGCTTCGAATGGAGATTTGCAGTTCTTTACTCACCCACAATAGAACCGATCTCTTTTTGCACAGAATAGTGACATGTGATGAAAAGTCGACATTATACGACAATCGTAAGCATATGCCGAAACCGAGCCTCCATCCGAAGAAGGTAACGGTGACTGTTTGGTGGTCTACAGTTGGAGTTATCCACTATTCTTTTTTGGTACCTGGAGAAACAATAAATGCACAGAAAAACTGTCCCCCACTCGAGGAAATGTACCAAAAATTGAGTATTCAACGGCCGAGATTGGTCAACAGAGATGGTGTGATACTCCTTCACGACAATGCACGACCTCACGAATCCAGAACAACGGTTCAAAAGTTGAACGAATTGGAGTATGAGACTCTGTCGCATCCACCATATTCACCGGACCTTCCGCCAACCGACTACGACTTTTTTAAGCATTTGGATCATTTTTTGGCAGAAAAACAATTTAGGAACGAAGAGACTGTCAAAATTGTCTTCGACGAATTTATCAACACCCGACAGTTGGACTTCTACGAAACTGGCATACACACTCTTGAATCTCGCTTGAAAATAAATAAATTTTTGTACAGTCGTTTCAAATTTGAGTACCAAAACGGCCATTCCATTTGCAACAACCTAATAATAATGACATTAAAAATTTAAACGATTCCGGAAGCTGAACGCATCAGGTATATATAGGTTTGATTCATTATGTGTGAAAAATTTCCTATGCACATTTTTCCATTCATACATAGAAAAAAATTCAAAATACTCTTTGATATATCCAACTCCGTCGTTCATATGAGTTCACTTTATATGATCATGACATCATACACGCTTTAGAGTGCAATGAATTGATGTGAAATGCGAAACGTTGACCTTATATAACTTTCTTAATTATAGTTGGATTCCCTCAATTTCCCAATAGTTAGGTTTTTACCGCTGTTCCGGTTGAGCTATGCAGGCTTCTTGCAAGCCCCCTCCCCAGCTGGAATTAAATTAAACAATATGGTAATGCCAAGACATTTTATGCACTTACCCTGAGCTAATAAATGTTAGTCTCACTCATATCACCTTAGGCTAGCAACATGTCCAACCGTACAAAATCGGTTAGATAGAAGCGACACATATTCCTGTAGGGTTCAAATAATAAGTGGCCTGCAAATGTAAATTCTGAGCGACTCTTCAAAGATTGGGGTGAAATAAATTTTAGTTTTCCATTCCAGTTAACTCTTATCGTAGTTCTAGGTATCCTTCGGACAGCATGGATTTGAGGTTGTGTCGCACCTTTTGGCAACATCTCTACTCTTGCAGGTAATGCAAAGAAGAGGACCATCTAATCAAGGATTTCACGGGAAATCTACAATGCATGTTGCGTAAGCGGAAAAAAGTGTGCACGACCGGCGCTTTGCAGGTAATGATAGAAATGCAGCATATTCACGCCTCACTCGTACTTTGTCACGGTAATGCAACTCCGACATAGCACGCCTATTCCCACTAAAGCGCCCAGGTCTTGCAACAAGCTTGTGTTCCGTGGTAGCCTAGACGTGGTAGATTACCTACTACTAGACGACAGCTGGATACAACTGAGAAGACGCAGTAGCATTTCGTAAGTGAAAATAAGCGTCACCTTCAGTCGTCGTTTCTCAAGCGGGGTTCGAAAAACCAGTTGTCTTATAGAAACTGCTAGTTACACGATCTGCGAACCATGCTTGTTTTTCATTACCTTTTGTGTAGGTAGGTGAAAAAACTCGCTGGACTGTTTGTAACATTTCCTATTACATAGTATGTTTCCAAAGTTCTTCAACTTCGTCGACGATTCTCTAGGAAGGTTACAATTATCCTCCATTTTTCAAGCCACGTAGTTCTAGGGCAACATCCTGGGATAATGCATTTCATTGCATGGCATAACCTGTTGATTTCTCTAAGTGTGGCCTATTCACTGCGACGCTCGCTTCCTGATCAGAATGTCCACGAGTATCTGGCCCTTACGATGACCTAGTTTTTCATTATTTCTATATTCGGCCATAATACCCCGGTGACATGACATAGAAATGAGCTGAAGAAGGCTTGGAGCTTTTGAACGGTATCCACTATCTATGTAGTAAAGAGTGAGCACTAGCGAGGAAACGCCTGAACTTAGTGTTAGTATTGAAATAGTTGTACTTGAAAATGTTTGGCAAAAAAATGAAGATAGATTTAGCGTTATTATTGGGCCAAGCGACATTCAAGTTCAGTAGCGCCATTGATAGAAATAACGCTTCCTAAATAAACAAATTGAACCGTCGCCTCGATTTTCCGTCGTCCATGCAAGTAGGAAAAGAACGGTGACCCGTCAAACTGAGAATCTTCATTTTGTTAGTATTTATTAGTCCAACCTGCTTGCCCCTTTTCCAAATCCAGAGCCGTTCGGCCAAGATCCTTGATGTTGGTGGCAAATATAATTTCGATTTGTTGTTAAGGGGGCAGTCCGTATTTGCATATTAAGTTAGCTTGTCATACCATCCACAATAGGGTGAATTTCACCCGATGACATACAATTCAGAAACGTCATGCAGCATGTCTTCCACCTCTTCAGCTACGTCGTTCACAGGACCATCGTGTTGTGATATATGGTAATGAAATCGTGACTATTTGCGTCACTTAACAGTGCAGGCGGAATTCCTTGTGTCACGACGTATACTAAGCTATATTTTTCGTACTTTTTCGGAACGCATGAAAAGACCAGATTTAGCCCACATTTTTAATTATGAAAACAAGATTTCCCTTCAATCAGGTTAGGCCGAAGAAGCAAATCAATTTTGTAGGGGAAAAAGAAATGTCGTATTTGTGATCGAAATTTGACGCTTTATTTAACATACTTAGAATTATCCGATTTAAGTCAAATATGCACCATTTTGTTTGCAAACTTGTTGCCATTTAGAAGGCAACTTCACTCTCCCCCTTATAAAACCCCCCCTCCTTATTTGTAAAAAACTCAGACAGCCAATTTTCACAAGCCACGTTTGAACCCAACTTAGTAGCACCAAGAACGTTTCGCATGGACGGGAAAAGATGATAATCACTTGGTGCCAGGTCCGGACTATACGTTGGGTGCGATAGGACATCCCATCCGAGCTCCCGTAGCTTCTGGCGGGTCATCAAAGATGTCTGACGCCAAGGGTTGTCCTGGTGGAACACAACACCATTCCTATCGATCAATTCTGGACGCTTCTGGTCAATCGCCTGTTTCAAACGGTCGAGTTGCTCACAGTAGAGTACCGAGTTGAGGGTCTGGGCATAGTTGAGCAGCTCATAGTGGATGATTCCCTTCCAATTCCACCAAACACATACCAAAACCTTCCTGGCCGTTAGTCCGGGTTTGGCAATGGTTTGGGCTGGCTCGCCGCGCTTCGACCACGATCTTTTCCGCTTGAGGTTATCGTACGTGATCCAGTTTTCATCACCAGTCACCATCCGCTTAAAAAATGGGTCGAATTCTTGCCGTTTCAGCAGTACATCGCAAGCGTTGATTCGGTCCAAGAGATTTTTTTCCGTCAACTCGTGTTGCACCCAAACATCCAGCTTTTTTTGGAATCCAATCTTCAGCAAATGGTTCCAAACGGTTTTATGGTCTATACCCGGTTCCTGGCCAACCGAGAAAAAAGTTCACATGCCGGTCTACTTGGATGATTTCGACGATTTTATCGGTTTCTACGACAATTGGCCTACCAGCACGGGGTGTATCTTCGACATCCACTACATCAGAACGAAATCGATCGAACCAACGCTGTGCTTTGCGAATCCTTACAGTATCGGGCCCATAAAGTTCGCACATTTTTTCGGCCGCTTTCGCTGCATTTTTACCTCTCAGGTAGTAAAAACCTAAAATAAGACGAACTTCTTGCTTGGTGGACTCCATCTTTGACGCGCTATAACTTACGACTGAAATGTATGATCACAACACTGTCAAAGAGACACTTGTAGCACAGATCGTCGTCTTCAAATTACCGTATAGTATGACCCGATGCGATAAGTACAACACAATATATGTTTAAGTGTCGCCATCTATTGACAAAATATGACATTTCTTTTTCCCCAACCCAATATTAAGGACCCACTGCACTCCTAAATCCACTGATAAGGATAAACGGCAGTTGTTGTCATCCATCCAATCTCCATTATCCTCACACTAGTCCGTTACTGGTAAGCTTCGATTCCTACCCGTAATGCATAAAGATACCTAAAGTTCAGCGAAACAGTGGAACTAACTAAATTACAGATTGAGTTGTGTTTGTATCCACAGCGGCTAGATATGATCTTGTCTTGTGGCGGATTAATGCTCAGCGGGGCAACCCACTCATCAACTGGTGCACTTGCATGAGCGGCAAACGACGCGTGAATTTGTTTTGACGATTGAATTTCAATGGCGCACAACTTTCAAATGCAAGAATCAGAGCTACAAAGTTACCACGAGCTACTGGCGAATGGATACGTTTGCTTACAAGTCGGTGATGATCTTGTGCTTCCTAACGGTTAAACGCCAAGAGTGCAACGAAACCTCATAGAGATTGGAGTACGAACAACAGCAGAAATGAGAAGAAAAGGAGCCTCAGGTTCAGGTGTGCGCACTGAACCAAATTGATTCTCGGCCGAATGCGATGTTGATGCAACATTTCCGAGAAGAAATTCGATTAGATGCACTTGAGGAGCTATGCGATATCGCTGCTACCATTCGAGGTAATTGGACTGTACGCAATTTACCCGAATGAATGTGCAACAATAATTTTCCTTGATTGCTGATCTGGTCTAGAAAAAGTCCCATTTTCTGAGCGGCTTTTCTCCCATTGTTATTCAAATGTAAGCAAATTGGTGTTAATCTCTTTTGCCTGGTGTAGCTTTTACAAAATTGTAAAATTTAGCTGTGCATCCACTTGAAAAAAATAATTCATTCGGTCGTTCAGTTCTGCGCCATTATTCAAATAAAATTTTCTCTTCTATGGAAACTAAGCCCAGACATCGCTGCAGATAAGTCATGATGGATTGAAAAAGGGAGAAACCTCATATTCTGCAGAATTTTTTAGCGATGAACTTGAAAAACACCAGCAAGAATATCACAAAATGAGAAATATATCCACGACGAAGGCACAACTGGTTAGAAAATAATATTATATAACGCAAGACAACATCCAGGGCTGTAGAGAGAACTCGGACCCGGTGTGAAAATAATGTGGAAAACGGGGCTCGGGTCCGGTCTAAAAATAACGTGGGTTTCCTATTGGCAATTTTTTCCTTAAAATTTCTTTTCCGAGCCCCGGAGAAAATTCCTTCTAACCCTTTCCAACCCCTTTTGTCAAGAATGATGCCAATAGTATTGCCCACGATGACCACAGGGGATAATCTGCCACAATGCAATTGTTCTGCCCATTAACGCAGCCAGAGCCAATTTCGTCCAGAAACCGCTGATAGCACAAATCGGGTGCCACAAAAATCAGTGTACGGCTCATCTCCAAGTATTGCAAGTAATCGGAAGACAGCATTTTCATCGATTGCTTCATCATCGCCATAATAATTATCATCATCATCAACAACATTATTGTGATGTAAGTAACGAATAGACCTTGTGCACACTTTATCGATTAAAGGTAAGCTCAGATTGAAAGGTTACATTGTTCAGTTACACGCACACACAAAAATTCACAACGGAATGGCTCACTTAAGATACAGCGGTAATAAGTACATTACCAGTTATATTGGTAAATACACTTCAAATATATTTTTAATCTGCAGTGCTGCTGCTGACAGTCCAGTTCGCAACAGCTGTCATATAAAACAAGAAAGATTTTGGTTAGCAAACCTTTAGAAAAATTCGAATTATGACGCTGTATCCAGAGTACAGAGTGTGAAATAGAACTGCCAGGCTTTCCATCCCAAAATAGTTTTCAAAATTCCAGAACTGACTAGTGAAGTATAATCCCAAAACATTCATAAAGGAGATTCTGAAGCATATTTTCAAACGCTTCTAGTTATTTTCCATTCCAGTGGAATGCTCTATTGCGTCTACTCGTCTCTATGGAAAATTATTATGCAATTATTTCGCTATGAATACGAAACCGTATAATTCGATACACTTTACTTTAGCCTTTAGACTCAATCTGAGTAGGGATTGTTTTCAAATATTGGCGTCCAACAGGGGACCCCTGTTGCTTAATCTTCATAATGTTATCGGCTTTACACCCCATTCCCAGGCTTGACGAGAGGGGAGACTCCTTCTGCGTTCGGAGTTTTGCACGCAAAACAAATTCGAATAAAAGCAAGGCAGAAACTGGAAGCTGGGTGTTTCAGGTATGAAAGGTTTTGTTGATTCTTCATGTAATAATATTTAGGAACATGATGGTTCCATTCACCTGTAGTTCGATGTTCAATTTGGTGTGTTACTAGCATTTTATTTCTTAGGGAGTAATAATTTGCCGCGAAGCAACATATTAAATACCTATTATTAAATTTTTGTTATTACTGTTTTTGAAAGATACATATTTCTACTATACTTTGTTATAGGTTTTTTACCGTCCTGGTGACAATGCATTTTTGAATGTACTTTCTAGTGAACCTTGGTATTTTGCGATATAATTTTAGGTTGATTTTAATTAGGTTTTGTGATTTTTACACCGCCATATGGGCATTATCCATTTATTCATCCAATTATATATTATATATTACATCTATATAGTTTTTATCATGAAAAAAAAATTAAATTGGACTCAAAAGTTCGTAGTCAACCCTACCATCAAAATTCAAATTTGATAGTTGTGGGGCTATTAGTTTGTGTTTTAGAGCTGAGATAGAGTGAAGTAACTTTTGTTAGTTTGACCAAAATGGCGTTAATAAAACATTGCTTTTTGGCGAAAAAAACATCGCTGTAGCCAACGCTTGGTTTGATAAACATTATTTGGACTTTGCACCAGGAAAATCTACCGTGGTAAGCTTAAGGGGGTCATCCCGTGTGAAAGCCGTTTTTTTTATTTTTTTTTTAGAAATTTAGAACTGGATAAAGGTACAAATACGAATTTTCACCATATATTTATTAATATCTTGAGCGTGCGTAGTTTCAGCCCGATAGCATTTTTCGTTATTGAAATACAAAGCAACTTATATACCCATCTCCAAAAAAGGGTGTTTTTCTACTGCCACGCTAGAGGGCGCTGTGACCATCTTAAAATAAAAATGTATACGGCATTTTAACGTGGGGACTTCACCACAGTCCGCAAACTAGAATTATTAAAAAATATTGAAAGCTAAATTGTTGGTACCTTGTTAAACTTTTTTTTTGTAAATTTTGGTGTTTTTTCAAGGCTTCTTTAATCAGTAAAAAAAAGCTACCGAATGAATCGCAATTACATTACAACGTTTTCGGACTATAGAAATATGTTCTGAATAAGTCATGAAAATTTCAAAGAATTTCTTTGGATAAATTTTGGGCTATGATGGCAGCAGATTTTCAACATGCAGTTTCGAGAAAAACGCATTTAAAAAGTAGAATATTATTTTTAACCATAAAATCTTAACTGATGATTGTAGAAGAAGAAACAAAAGTGAAGCCTTCGCTTCAGTTCTTATGATTTTAGCGATGTCATTCGGACCGATAAATACGCGCTTTATTACGGCAATCGACGTAAACCTGGCAAGCCACATTTTACTTGTTTAACACTGTAATTTCCGAACGACTCCAAATATCTACAAATCACTTTGCCCATATATTCTATACTATTTGTAGATACAATTGATGCCAGAAAACAAGTTCGATTCCCCACGGGGTGACCCCCTTAAAAAAAGTTTACAACATCTGGCAGAATTTACACATGGTTTAGTGCCTATGACGTGTACAGATACGCTTCCCCAATACATTCGCAAGTCCGGTCCATTGAGTGTGGGTACTACTTATTAGATATTTGGTCCGCACGGCGGCGAAATTTTCATTTGTTATTGTCTCAGGTCGGAGTACACAGACGATGCAACACGTTCGCATTGCCCATTAATACAGATAGGAAGTGGGATAAACGATGGATCCATTTATACATAGCTCGTTGTGCATATTCTTTAAATATGCCTGATATTTAATTCAATGTGACACTGATACTTTATTTCTTGGTAATAAAGTAATTTTACTCGAAAGAGGCGACTTTGGCCTACCATAAATTTGATAATAATAGTAAAATTTGCACCAAACTTCCCAATGTTACCTACATATAAAAATCTAAATACCAGCCAATTTTCACGGAACTAGCATAGACTTAACAGGGGTTTGCAAGAAATTTAAAAAATATGGAACTATACCATTGGGAACTTTATTTGAACAGATATCATCACGGAAAGACCTAGGTGATATGCCATAAATTTTTTCAGATTTTTCGATTGGGTAATTTCTGACAACTGCTCTTTGAAATAACTGACTCTTTTCTAGCTCTCGCATTCCTACCGATTACAGTCAACTTCAAAACTGACTGCTTCGAGATTTGAATCGGTAGGTGCAAACCGTGAAATGTTACGTCTAAGCTTTACCAACGAAATCAGAACCGAATAGCTCAAGGAGTACCGCTCCACCAATGATGTCTGGTAGGATGCGCGACTAAGCCTGCGGCTTGCAGAAGAGGAGCGTAATGATTTTGAGAGAAGCAAATTGATGGCCAGATCTACCACGGGTTGGGAACAATTGTCGGCTCTTAAAGCCATTGAAGGGGACGTGCAGCCTACGGCATTTTCAGCGTAGATTAGGTGTCATATTTCTCGAATAAATTTGTAGCGCCATACATACAACCTCATACAAGAACCATGGGTTTTTGTTGGGGAAGTCAGGAGCTTAAAGATACGACATGCTGACTTGTTGGCATACACTAATGGAAGTGATAGATCCTGCTCCTGCATGGAGATTTCAAAAAACCTCCAAGCTATCTTGGTTAACGACCAATGTGATAGCGAAACTACAACGGTCAAATTGAGAAGGAGATTCTTTGGTGTTCTGCTTAATTCTCCTATGATGTAGATGAAGTTCCGAGTGGAACATTCTGCAGTGCCAGTATGCCAAAAGAAAAGGCAAGGGGGTAACAGTAGGTTGTGATATTAACGCCCACTATATATGCTGGGGAACCTCCAACATCAACGCGGAGGATCGAGACTATTAGAATATCTGGTAGGAACCAAACTGCAGATCCTCAACTAGGGTAATGAATCGACTTTCAAATGCGATATTTTTCAAATAATTGAAGGAAGGGATCATGATTCACATAAAGGTAAAGAAAGACACACCTCAGAATCTCGCATGCCAGCGTGTAGCCACTAAGACCTGTAAATCCAGAAACTTCTGGAAGGCAATCTCCTACAAGACGATAAGCCTTAAGATGAATAAAAGAAACCGTAAAGGAAAGAACGGAAACTCTATAAGGTGGCATGAAAATAGGGCACTCACGTGCAACCCGATATTGAAGAAATGAAGTTAGGTGCCCATGGAGCCTAGTAAACACTGATGTATCTCTATCCTCTCCATCCGAGACACCAAATCGGAGTTGGAAGGCGCTGTTTTTCGGCTCCACGCGCGCGGTCGAGGGATTCAGGTCCGTTTCAACTTCGCACGATACTCGATACTCCTATTTTATTTCAGATTCCGGTGCGGTCCCAGGGTGAGATTAGGTAAGTTTTCAATGTGGTGACCACAATTTATCAATAATATGGTATTGTCTTTTCGGAGAAAATGGATCAGCGCGTAGGATACAAGTCAGGGAGTTTGCAATAATTATTCAAGTTATTATTGCTAGACTAAATGGAGTTGGGTAGTTTTCCCATAGAAGTGTCAATTTCCACTATCCTTAAAAGCGATAACTTCAGAGCCAAAACAGAGCTACTACCATGTTATTTTAAGCTATTACGAATGTAGAGGAACAAACTAACGTTGCCGACGACATCCCGTCATAATTCAAGTCGAAAAACTTTAGGTAGAGTCAACCAGCAGAATGTCGTTTCGCCCATTTTGCATGGACTTCAATTCTGGTTCTAGTCAACATGAATTATGGAATTCATTGCTGCGAATTCATATCAACGACATCCAGTGTAATTTGTGCTAAATTTCAAAGTTGGATTGTAACAACGCCAAGATATTGTCAAATCTTGAAAAGCCGTTCGAAAACCTACCTACATTCCAGAGAACGATCGATCTAATGGTCCGCATCGCAATCCGGACAGTCATCGTCATGAAACCGGTTCCATTAAAATTTATTGAACTTGTTTTCGGAAAGTTTGTGTGCATATTTGCGCTGGAAATACTTTATCCATACTTGAATTTATGGTAATCAAATCGCTTATTAGATGGTCTGGATCGATGCGCGATCATGGCGGTGGGAACATGGTGTTGACACTACTCGGCCCGTCCAGCCTTCCCACCGCAGCGCGCTTAATGCTTAATCGTCCCGCTATTGAGCATTAAAGTAATATGCCCTAATGACACAACGGTGTGCCTGAAGCATTTGAAGAGACCAGGTCCAAGTTGGGTAGATCTTAAATAACGACTTACTCAATTAAGAGTTGGTGTGAATTTTTAAGCTATTTTTCCGGGGGACGTGTACAACCGACTACTGAAACAAATCGGACGACGTGCTTGGGTTCTTCAATTTGGTCATATTCATCGATTTTAGTAATTCGAGGAATGTCGGTTGTTTACAATATTTTCATCAACAGAACTATGAGACCTACCTATACAGATGCTAGGGGCTGACTTTCGGCATTGTCGTTGAGATAAAAAAAGTGTAAAAGAATTATTTCAAACGCGGAGGTTTAACAGGATAAGTAAAGGTAGAAGGGAGGAAGCTGTTACTTTCAGATGAATTCATAGACAGACAAATTATACACTTGAAATAATATTTTGAAAATTCCACACATGGAATCCAATTCTTGGAAGAAATTCCACGATTTACACGGCTTAGTTGAGCAATTGATTAGAATACAAAGGAGAATGGAAATCTTTTGAATGGTATCTGATTCAAATCGAAAAGAAATGAGCATTTTCCTACACCAAGCAGAAGACCAAGCCCAACTAACAATACTACAGGCTCCTTGCTTAATCTAAGGGTGGTCTTCAATAAGAGCACGTTTCGATTGATATTAAAAAAAAACCTTCTCTAGGTTCAAACTGATATGCTTTCCAACGGAAAACGGAAGAACTTTATCAAAGTGGTAGAAAGCCTGACGCGAATAGGTCTCTGGGGGACAGCCTATCTCTTTCTAGGGTTGATATGTGGTTCTCCAGAAAACAGGCCTCTCGTTTACCAAGACCGTTAGTGGATGGTGAAGGCCCCTGACCCTACTGTCAATAAATCGCTATTGACGTAAAATGAAGAATTGAACAACACCTCACCCAACCCAGGACATTATGCCATCGTAGCCATTGGGTATTTTGCTGTCGAGAGTAACGGACTGTATTCAAACGGAGCCTCACTGATATCTAGTCCCCCCAATGAGTAAACTTGATCTTACCGTGCTTCGAGGGTAATTGCACTCGGCACTTCTAACCACTATACCAGCCGGAACGAAATAAGTACACTAACAAAAAAACACTAATAACAAACAAGCGGGACCCCATATCACAAAAACTGATCCATCATGTGCAGGCACATCTCCACAACTTTGAAAACCAGGTGACCACACCCAAGAAGGGAGAAGCTGAGAAGTCAAGCAGTAGTGGATCTACTGCTTGACTTGCTGATCAGCCTGCTGCGAAAATCACAACCAACAAAGATCCTTCATAATAAAACAGGGGCCAGCAAAAGTACCGTAGATCAGTATACCCAGTATTATTGTGGAATTTCTACAGTTGCTTAAGGAAATCATTGTGAATTAAAACCTTACACCAATTCAATAGCTGTGGAACCATTTTCCTCGATAGGACTACTTGCTCCTATTGCCTTATTCATAAGGTTTTTTTAAGGAGGTGGAAATCTTAAAAAGACTCTGGTCTGGGCACACCACTTTAGTCAATTTTTACCCACTAAAACCACTCCCAACTCCCTCTCTTTAGCTATTACATTAGCTTACTTTAACTAGGTTTCCTTCCATCTAACCGTGGGGTTCGTAACCGCGCCATCCTCATTTCTTCTGCTTATCGTAGTCCATCCTAGATTGTTGCGATCGTGGAGTTCATCGCATCCCAATCCTCCTGGTAAGTTACTTTTCTCACGACGAAATTTGTTGTTGTTATGTTGTACTTCAGTTTCCTCTAGGTTCCTCCTTTCTTCCACGAACATGAGGCATTAGAATAATACGTGCGCTGGGTCCTCTGGGACCCCGTCGCAGTTTGGATAATCAGGTGAAGTGCCCAATTTAAACCTGTACAAGTATTGACGATATCCTCCATAGCCAGTGAGAAACTAGATGAGATTCTAATTGATTTCTCCATGCTTTCTCTCCAGTCACTCACCGATGGAAAAGATCAACCTGTAAGTCCAACGAATCTTTTCTGACCGGTCCCATCGCTGTTGCCATCTACGATAAAGGAGCGATGAACCTGATATTATATATGTTCATCATCTCGTCTGCCAGGATGTCAATCGGCATCATTCCCGAGATGACAAACGCAGTAGACCGCACTCAGTTTATGCGCATTCCCTAAAACATGCAGCGTTTTTCCTCAAACTGTGAATACACACAGAGTAAGATAGAACTCACCACTCTGACTATGGACAGCCTGCAAGTATGCCGCGGCCCTCCTATGTTCGGCATCATCCTGGTAGATGC
Organism: Hermetia illucens; assembly: GCF_905115235.1. NCBI lineage: Eukaryota > Metazoa > Arthropoda > Insecta > Diptera > Stratiomyidae > Hermetia > Hermetia illucens. The sequence continues at coordinate 104,884,393 of NC_051849.1, forward strand.
TTTTTCGCAGGTATAGGTTTAAATTGAGTTTTCTGCCTATCATCACCGCTTCCGTTTTGCCTCTGCGAGTGCCAGTCTAACACTCTCTGACCACGCTTTAACAGCACTGAATGCTCCGCTTCAGTACAACTCAGTATGCTCGAGATGCTTTGCGACCACAACCAGTGCAATATCGGCGGCGTAACCCACTACCGTGGCCTCCTTTGGAACCGGAGGTAGAAGGACATGATTGTACGTGATGTTCCACAGTAGTGAGTCCGGTACGGGGCCCTGCGGGATACAACGTACTCCTTGGGTCCATTGTCGGTATTATACCAGAGCGTCTGCTGCAATAGCAGCGTGATAAATGAGAACACCAATCGTCGCCAGACACTCTCGTATAAGTTTCAAATTGACTGAGTATAGGAGGAGCAACTCAAGTGTCTAGGGGCAAGGAATCTGACTGCGTTTTCGTGGGGTAGAGACATGGACTGTATTGTGAGTTGACGTCGGATACCAGTCGACTCAGCTGTGATTGAATACCTGAGTCAAATCAGGGTAATAATCTTGACGAACGCAATACTGACCACATTGCCTCCCACAATGCAACATATTGCTCTAGTGTACAGTTACGGTCTTGAATGAAGTGCTCTAACACACTTCATGGCCCTGATCCAATATGGATTGTTGCACCAATGATGATTATTATCAAACTTCAGATATGCATATATACATACATATCAACGACATAAATATTGTGTTCATCTGAAATAAACAAACGTTAACCTTTACGGCATACTGAGCCATATATATATACATATATATGTGTACACATCCAAACTGATCTATCGCATCTTCATCCATTTCTACTCTGACGAGTTGCCTCTGCCCTGGACGAAACCGTTTGTCCTATAATTTTTGAACTTAAGGGTTTTCGGGTAAATTTATAAAATACAGTAATATGCCATTATTAATTTTATTTAAGCTCTGGAAAGGGAAGACCTGGGACCCAATACTGTGGCTCAGTGAATTCTTTAATCGGGTTATTCAGGAAGAACACGATCTGACTTGCATGAAAGTACCACACCACACACGAATGTTTAAATTACCGTCCGATCCGGTTACTTTCCCATACCATAAAGATTTTTGAACGCATTCTTGATAACCGTATTCGCGAAATCGTTGAAACAACCGTGAATCAAGCCGGATTTGTCAAGAACTGCGGAACTACTGACGCAATACACGCTGCGCGGTTACCCATGGAGAAACACCGTGAGAAGCATCGCCCTCTTTACATTGCATTTCTGTACCTGGAGAAAGCGTTTGACCGTATGCCACACGAACGAATCTGGTATGCTTTACGACAACACTTAGTGCCAGAAGAACTCGTGCGCTGGGTTCAATTGCTCTACCACGATCCGAAAAGTAAAGTTCGAAGTATGGCGGGTGTATCAAAACCGCTCGGTGTCTCTCTCACCACTCCTCTTTGTTCTTGTTATGGACACCGTCACACGGGATATCCAACGTCCAGCGCCCTGCACATTGCTTTATGCAGATGATGTTTTCCTAGCATCTGATAGCAAAAATTATCTCGAGCAACTTGTTCAAAAATGGAATGATCGCCTCATGCAACACGGTCTCAGATTGAATTTAAACAAAACTGAATTTTTGACGACCGATCCCCACGAAACAGGAACAATCACTGTCAGCGGCAGTGATCTGCCTAGAACTGAGCGATTTAAATACCTCAGCACTATCAGCCAATGAAATTGTTTCACGCATTAACGCAACCTGGATGAAGTGGCCTTCCACAACTGGTTTTCTTTATGATCGACGTATCAAATCTAAAATTTACCATAATGTCGTCCGTCCTGTCACTCTGTATGGTTCTGAGTGTTGGCCGAATATAAAAGACAATGAATGGCGTCTTGCGGTAATGGAGACGAAGATGTTACGTTGGACTAGTCGCGTGGCCCAAGTTTTGATCACATCCGAAATGAGGATATCCACGATCGTTGCACCGATCATGGAAAAATTGCGAGAGAGGCGTCTTCGATGGTATGGTCATGCAATTCGTGCTAACGAGAATTCACTTCCCAAGATTGATGTGAACATCGAAGTGGATGGTAAACGACCACAAGGTAGGCCGAAATAACGGTGGCTTTATACGCTGGATGGGGATTTAAAAGCCTCGAGATTGTACCTAGATCAGGCATTCGATAGAGCCAAACGGCGAAACCGATCACGACGAGCCGACCTCGCTTGTGAACGGGACAAAGGCTAAAAAAAACAAGAAGAAAGGGGCATGGGCTGCGCCGCTCAAAAGCTGTATGTAAAGCGATTCACAGACTACATATTTTCTCCAAATTACATGACAATCGGTTCAGCCGTTTTCGAGTAAATCGGGTGTGACCGACAAACAGACAGGCACTGAATCGATTTTAATAAGGTTTTGTTTCACACATGAAGAATGAAGTTAAACGGTGTGAGGCTTACTGTTAAGTTTCAGACAAATTCTCCATGCATTTGTGGCAAGAATTCGCCGCTTACAATCGGTAAGTTATTAGCGGATTCTCAAGCTCTTGTAGACGTATGTCATACAGCGTTGGGGTTATACCAAGTAAACTAGCTTGAAAGTTGTTTAAACTTCTCAAAATCAGTACTTGGAGGCAAAGCAGATGCTCCGTGGCAAATTCGGAATGATAATCCACATAGAGATCTACGAATACAGATAGCGAGATTATCAAAGAGCATCCAGTTTAGTATAGTAAACGGTTACGTTCCCATAAGAATAAGTAGCTTTTTCAACATTTCCACTCCTCCTCCCTTAAAATAAGTTGGACATGTAATACGAGTGATGCTTCTAAAGAAAAGTATGAAACAAAACTTAATCAAACTTTTTAAGAAATACAATTAAGTCTACTGTTTGCGAACCTCGTATTCAAGCATCACTTGAGAGTACAAAAGCCTTATTTTCCCCAAAAAGTAAACTTTTCGCCGCGCAACTCGTGCCAAAACATCCACGCATTAAAGCCCATGCCAGTAGACAACCTAAAATAAAATGCCCACATCCTAAATGTTTTTCGAATTTAAATTGCTCCGAGGCACAATAATAAATCAATGGAAAGAGCTACAAACATTACATAAAACAACATTTAAAAATTTTACACTTGTTCGCATGCGCAAATGCGTAATCTCGTTAAATCGATACGTGTGTGATATAGGCAGAGATACCTGTCGCTTTTAACCTGTTGGAAGGTAACTGGCGAACCGCCGATTAGGAATGCGTTGCCCAAGTGATAGTTATACTACACGCATTTTCAGGGGAAAATGTTTTGGTCACGAATCAAGGCTAGTTATTAACACTCAGTTTGAGAAAACGCGATTGCGACAAGTGAAATTCGCTTATGCAATTGTGGCCGCCTTGAATCATATCTGATGGAGTCAAAATCGAAAATTGGACAGATCAGAGACGTCGGCAATGGAAAACCTGACCTAATAGTCATCCCAGATGCGAGATCATTATTTCTGCATTTCGACAATTGTTATGAGGTGACTTTTATATTTGTGGGCCAAATTGGCATTCAGACAATCTGGCCTTGCCACATGCATGCCGTCCAGCGGAAACAATAGATTCTGACTCGACCGTAAAAGTACAGGCGATAGACATTAAAGCGAAATGATAGTTGCTAATCGTTTAATTCGCAACCAGCATCCAGTTATTGTTTGAGCCCCAAGTACGCCATCACTCATATGTACAGGTACCTATCAATCGAATGGCAAACACTGGCTAATTATTTTACCTTCACTTTTCCATTATGATTATTTAGTATGACAGTGCTCGCCAAAGTCCAGTCAGCCAACAAACTGCGAACCCTCTGCAAACGTACCTCGGTTCGTGGTATTTGTTGGCTGCAGCAGCGGATATTCAGCTGACATTTTTGAGCTTCAGGTGACTAATTACGAAACGTATGAGTTGGAATGTTAATTGAATAGTTCTATTATATCAGCATTCATGTTTGCTCGGCGATATTACTCAGGCATTTGTATCTACCGACAGATCACGTAATTCACTACCAAGCACTCGCGATCCCTGCAAAGAAAACTGGCTGCAGGCATCCAATATTTTTTACATCATCTGAGGAAACATTAGTAAAAACAATAAAAAGTTGCTAACTGAGTTGTAGATATCACATTCCTGCAGATCTTGCGTATTCGATCAAGAATCTGGGCTGGAATCTGGATTTATATTCACACCGACTTTCTATTTGGTTTCCTTGAAATGGAAAGGAGGAATAATTATCTGGTCCAAAACAATAAATGTTATCTATTTCTGGCTAGGATAGGCTCTCTACTAGTGATCTCTGGTTATTATAAAAGGTAGCCAGGTGAGAAATGTGCTCATGCTTTTTGACAAAAATGAGTACGAATTTCCCACAATGTTCGCTTCTTCCAGCTGGAGTAAGAATTCCATCGATAAAGTCTGGAAATTGAAGCAAGCACGGAAAGAAATGCGGCTTTGAAATTTGGGCCTACATTGAAAAACCTGACAAAAACTTGTGTAAGGAGGAGGAAAAGAAAGGAGAATAGATGTTTGTTTTTATCAGAAACTTAATATTACTTTGTTATCATTAAATTTTCGTATGAAAGTCATATGTGAGTACTAATAGTCGCCTCCGATGATCTGTTTGGTTTCTTTTCGACAATTTTGCAACTATTTGAAAAAAAAAACAGAAGAGGGAGTCTCTCTCGTCAAAATGTCCGCACAAAAAATATGTGCATATGTCCGATGTTTTATGTTTATTGTCAGCTATTAGCTTGAGCTCGTGTGTTTAGTTCCGTTAAATACGTGCAATATCCTGATTTTTGTTTTGGTTTCCAGGACCCGGTGCGGACCTTCCCATCGACTTAAGAGCACATGACGCTTGAAGGACTGACGGAATAGCACCACCCTAACTCCCACATATTCCCAAACCCGATGAACAAGTGCATGTCCATGGAACACTTCAGTAGAACTTCAATATTTGCGGGGGAGATGCATCGCCAAATTTTTAAATTTTTGAGAAAGCTCTCTCCTGTAGGTCGACCCCGACCACTAATGCCGGTCTTTTCATCATTGCCAAAGTCAAATATAGTCATTACAAATACAATCGGCAAAAAAGGATGTACGCAATCCTCGGAGTCAACAAGCCTTGTAAGCGATTTATGAACAGACGGAATGATGGTGTCCAAATGAAGGTCCGTAAATAAAACGCTCGCAAATTTATTAGAAGCCCACACTCGTGGCGGCGAGAGGATTTGTTTCCAAATCAGTACACAAATAATACCGAACATCATTTTTATCTTTAACACAATAAAATGTTAATGATAAAAATGATACGTTGCTAACCGACAATAGATGCGCGGCGAATGATGAACTTGGAAACAGATTTCAACGGAAGAATTTGCTCATATACCACTTTCGCATTTGAAGTGATCCCACCTATCAGCGCCAAAGAAGCTGAAATCGAATGGAGCCGGAAAAACAAACGATCCTTTCGTTTTGGTTTAGTGAGTTCTGAAATTGAATTGTTGGGGAAGATCTTTTATATCCAAGAAAGCACAACCGGTCCAATAAGAGAGAAGAAAAGCAGTCCCGCAAGACGTTCAAATTAATATTCGATTCGGCGGAAACCATGAAAATTTTTGGGTATATTATTGGTAAATGTACTCGAGTTTGTCAAATATAGCGGAACAACTGTACAATTCACGCGTTAAATATGAAGAAATATTGAATCTAGAGAAGGCGTTTGACTGTGACGCACAAACTTATCCACATAGTATGCACCTCGGCCTCAACGCCTAAATTCTACGGTGTACGCAACATAAGCCAGATCTAGGAGAGTCGCTCGACAGGATAGTGAGCACTATACTCACAGTGACCGCTGGGCAATCTGCGTCGATATGAAATGATAAAGAGTTCTGGCACTGGGTGAATTGTTCGGATGAAAGGAGAGACACCTTAATTCCTGAATTATATGGCAACAGAAAAGGTGACCCAGGTTACTCAATTGAGAAGAGCTAAAAGCATTAATGGAGCCAGCGATAACACAAAAGCTGCTTTTAGAGTAATGACAAAGGCAATTTCCAATCATAGCATTGAAATAGTGTTGGTTCAAGAACCCTGGCATACCAAGGGCATACTCGGGCTACCTTCCCAGGAGACGGCACCCGGATTCCACCGAAATAAGTCGTTACACTGGCGAAGTTCTGCGAGGTGGAGGCACTACCACTTTTCCTCGGCAATGACGAATTCTTATCTTTAGCAATAATCCAGAAGTATATAAATACGACAACATTCACGACTAGCATCGGGCAAAAGGTATTACACATAATTCTAGGGAATACTCTGATGAACGGGCTGGTCAAGATTTGGAGAGTATCGGATGAACCCTCTATGTCAGATCACAGAATAATAAAACTTGATATTGAAGGCGACTCTAAAGTAGAAGAAATAGTAAGGAATACTAGGAGAACAGACTGTGACTCCTATCCAAGACGCCTGAACAACAACAACATGGATTATTAACAAATTGGAACTGGAAATCATAGCTAACAATATTAGATCAAACATTCTTATGCGTAATTCCCTACAACCGCGGGGAAGATGGTAAACCGAAACTGCCCTATATCAACTGACAGATTTACTATGAAGTACCATGGAAACTAAGCAAATAACTATATTTTTGGATATCGAAGGATCATGCGACAACATAACTCATATAGAGATGTCTTGATCCGCAAAGGAGTGGGAGACAACCTGGCCTTCTGGAGTATGCAAATAGAAGTGGCGACAGGTACAAATTCTATTGTAATGAACAGTACTTAAGGTGTGGAGTATGATAGCTGATGAACTCCTAGGAGAACTAACAATTACTGGAATACAGGTCCAGGGTTACGCAAATGATATTGTTTTAATCTGTAGAGTCAAATATGAAGATATTCTTTGTGACAGAAACTGGGCTAAGAATCATTACTGTCTGGTACAGAAGGGCGGGGCTCCGCATCAATGCAGCAAAGCCAGCATAGCACCATTCACTAGAAAGTGCAAGGTTGATTACCTAAGAGCCATTAGATTATATGACGTGTTGGTTAAACGAGAAACAGAGATTAAATATATGAGTATAACGCAAGACCAAAAATGACTCTGGAATATACATTTTGGGAACAGATGTCGGAAAGCTACACAAGCTTTGATGACGTGCATGCTGTGGATGCTCTGCGTTCTACGCCACAAAGCAGCGGATAAGCTGGCTAGGTAAGTAGCAGGGACGCCGCTGCACGGACCAAAGCCCTTTGTGGAATCGGGAATGGGTTCATGACTACAACCCGGCAAAGTCCAGGGTGCTCATAGAAGGTTACGAACCCAAGCGCTTGAAATGTTGTTTAAACCCCTCCAAGAAGGGCCTTCGGAACATAGTAGGGATACTCCTCTCTCATGGCAGGCTAAATTATCACCTTGAGATCTGCACAAAGTATTCAGTTCTGTGAGGAGAGTGATGAAACAAACCTCCAGACATTATCTGGGACAATGTCCGGCACTTGTGCAAAGTACGTTGAGGCACCTGGGAGAATACTTAATACCAGATACCAGGTGGGAAATAAAGAACGAATTAAAATTCTTGTCAGTTCCATGTTTGATATAGTAACTATAACCAGTAAAAGAGCACAAGAGTTCTTCTAGGACGCAGTGCCATTATCCAATGGGTCATGGAACCATGTGATGGCATCATGACCAAAAGGTAACTGCTCCGTAATATGAAGCCTAACTCTTGCAAATAGTAGTGCGAGGATACTGACATACTGTAAAACTTTGTGCTGGGGTTTAGAGTGCGGTAATAAAAGTACTGCGAGGACAAATATCTCTGCAGATGAGTTGCCCACACTTTCTCAAACAAATTGGTGAATATTTGCTGCCTCTCTCCAAATGAAAATAAGGCGCTAGGTTTGGAAGGAATTCCCAATAAATCTTTCAAAAAGAGCCTAACCCAAGGAATATTTGCTGTCTAGTGGAAAACGAAAAGTTGGTGTTGTCTCCCAAGCCCAATAAGTCATTAGAAGACACAACAGCATATTGGCGACTTGTTATTTGGGTACAACGTGGAAGATAATGGAGAAAGTCACTTACAAAAGGCTGCCACCCATCGCCAAAAACAGCAATAGCTTTCGAATGAGCACCATGAGTTTTGCCACACAGGTTTTACTGTGGATGTGCTGTGATAGACATTGTGACTTCTGGCTGCTGCTATGCGGTGTGCATTCAGCCCTGTCAATTAAATCTGAATGAAAGATGTACTGTCGTTCCTGGATAGATGCGAAAAATTATCTCTCAGAGAGGATAGAACGGATATGGACTTAGAAGGTATATCGTCCAAGTGAAGCTTGCACAAGGTTAAATACTAGGTCCTTAACTATGCAATGTGAGGTATAATGGAGTGCTTCTGCTTTTCGTCCTAGAAGGGTTAGGATTATCGGCCTTGCGGATGTATTGGATGTGGTTGTTATAGAGAAACCTCAAAGGAGCCTGTCTTCTTAAGATCTGTTTAAGGGAAAAAGTTGTTTACTACAGGAAAGTGCCTACTATTAATTCTTTCTTCAGATCCAGTATGAGGAAATCCAACTTGTCTGAACTGATAGATATGTGGGAAAATCAAAGGAAGCACTAGTTTGGGCTCTTTCGGATTATCTTGAGATTAGCAATCACAATTTCTATTCATTTTTAATTGATTGATTTTAACTGATTTTTCGATGTAGCCTAGATTTACAGAACAGTGCCACAATTCTTTTATTTGATCAGTTGACCGAGGTAGATTGCCTTGAAAGACAAGGGATTCTTTCCATCGCCTATAACAATGAATACTGGTGGTATCGGAAAAGGAGGCTTATTGCTTTAGGTTAGCAGTTACTAATGTAACCAGTCTTGGACGTTTGTCGTAGGGCTTGGGCAATGATTTGTTTTCGTGAAATAAATAACACAATGAACAACAAGCAACAAAAACCGACATAAAGAACCACCACCAAAAATAAATCAGACAAATTTATTGAGTAACTTTCAAGAACTAAAAGAGCAGATCGCTTTGAATATATTCACAGGAAACTTGGTGAAAGATTTCGGTGGGCTTAGGCTTACTTTCGCTTTCCTAATTGGACAGATTTGAAGGTAGCGTACTATTCCGAAATTCGGCACAGTAACTAAACGCGCTATCATTTCAAAGTTCACAACTCCATTGCAATAAATTCGACCACCCAACAGAAAATCTTCCACATATGTACATGCACTTATGAATAATAATACTTTCATATCCGGTCATAAAATCACCTGAAGCCTAACATCATTGTTACGTTATTATTTCTTGAGCCATTCGGGCAGCATTCATTGCAGAAGCTTACAATCGTAGTAAGACTGCCGGTGCTGTTTGTGTGTATCTACTTAACCTAGAAAATTTCGTCCATAAAATAATAACAATTATTATATCGAATACAAAAATTTGGAACACAAAAGTGTGCTCATGCCCCTGTTGTTATGGCTGATACCACTTTTTCGTTCCAGCCATGATGCGGGTTAGTTGGCTATTGCATTTTCGCGGGGACCGCGACCTTAACGAAATTCTTGCTGAAGACTATTTTGTCGGCTAATTGCATAACAATCCATAATCTCATCCGAAAGAAAAGGTAAAGAAAAATAAATTAGTGCGATTCTCAAAGATAAACTTCTGCACTGTAATAGAGTGGACTTTAGGTCTATTAACATCTTGGTGCGGAGGTTCACGAGTTTGCGCCAGTTATGACCACAAAAGAGGTCTAATGATGCTCCCGTGGAGTTTCGTCAATGAATCAGCAATGTTTACAAATCCGAGCGTTAGCATTGTTTGGTCTGCAAAGTGTGAACAGTGTCCGACCCCTAATTAAGTCAAGTTGTCCAAATTAACCGTAATAAAAGAGTCTCGTAAGATGAATTGCATCTTTTCATTCATAAATCTTACGAAAATATTTAATTGACCGAGATATGAAGGTAAACTGGAATGAAGTAAGACCTCGTTGGAAAGGTTCGGGACACAGACGATGAAAACTTAAATTTAGAACGTGAAAATCGTCTTAGTTTTGTAAAAATACCGGTCTCATCGCTCCGAAGACGCTCTTTGTTTGAAAACAAAGGGATTTGCAAAAAGCGCCATGAAATTCAATTATTGAAATTTAGTGAATATTATTGAAATTAAACGAGCTTATATGAAGGCATACTTATCTTATAGTTGAAAAAAGTTACACTAGGAGAGCGTTTAGAAGCTTACCTGAAAAAAAAGAGAGAATGAGTAAAAATGAGAAATTTTTGCTACTTAAAAAAGTACAAAAATTAAAACATAAATTTCAAGTCATAGTAGACAAGAACAACAAGATTACGAAGCGTAAAGGGGGGAGCAGGAGCATAAAAAGAGCAGAATTTCCAGAAAGGCTAGCTGACGAACAATATGCTATATATGCTACCCTTTCAATTCCGTTAGTCAGAAACTGACGCCGGAAGTATAGACCAGCGTTGAGGCCAGACTGACGAAGCTGATCATCGAGAATCTCCCAAATGGCAAAAGGAAGAGAATTACAATATTTGACGTCCACCAACGCATCAAGGTAAGCTAACCAGTTGATAGGCTGCGATGCTAAAATGATGCACATACTTTGGGGCAGTTCGGAAATCAACTAAGAAGGTGAGTCCCTATTCAACCTTATTATTAACACCAACCACTCGGTGTGTGGTAGAGATTGTACATCTTTCCATTTCCGCAACTTAAAGAATTGTGAAAGATATCCTTTGCGGATCCCAACGTGTAATTCCACGAGATTTAGTAAAATTCTAGGAAAGGAACATAGCAGCATATCCTCTCTTGAAAAATAGGAGAACTGTGAGTCGAAACCCCGCTTAAAAGTTCGGTAGCCCCGAGGGCAAAGCCAGATGGGCTATAAACAGTTTCGCCACATATAAATTGCAAGGACAATCAGTCCTATGGCTTGTATTTCCTTCAGACATGTACCCGGAGACTCGCACACCCGGTTTTCACAACCAAAGCGGGCAGTCGCGGCCATGAGCTCAGGAAGAACTTTTGGCCAATTAGCGGAATAAAGGTGGCGAGCGTATAATCGATTATTAAGGCACCGATATAACAGCGTGAGGAGCGCACTGGCTCGCGGCGCATCAAATGGTGGCGATTTGGTGAGAAGAAAGAAGAAACGATCTCACTCATACGATTGCCGACCATTACGAATGTGGAAGAATCGTGGAACCAAATGAAAGACACGATCCACAAAACGGCCTCTGCAACCCTCGGGGTCACGAAGCCGGGTAATCGGTACATCAACCGAGATACTTGGCTTTGGAATGATGATGTTGAAATGAAGGTTCGTGAGAAGAAACGTCTCTAATACAAATTTCTCGACGATAAAATGCCTGCTAATTGGCAAATTTATAAGAATGCCAACCGGGAAGCAAAGAAAGCGGTCGCTGTCGCCCGAGCGAACCATTACAAAAATCTTTACGATAAACTGGACATCGGGATGGGCTGAGAGATTTGTATCGACTTGCTAAAAGCCATAACGAACGTACACAGGATATCGAACACTTCTGTTGCGTTAATGACAAGAACGGTACTTTGCTTACCAACCGTCGAGCCGCAATGGATCGATGGCGAGAATACTTCGAGCAGATTTTACCTGAGGAATTTGCTCATCCTCCACCTCCACAATCATTGCCGACATTTGGACCACTTCCACCTGTCAGCTCAACTGGGTGCTCAGAGGTGGCGGCGAGGAAGATGGGGCGGCAACCCTATCGGCCAAACCAAAACCAAGTGGTCGAGGAGAACCTCCATAGTGGTGGCACCGGGAGACGCTGTAATCACTTTGGTTTGTCGGCCGTGATTCAGTAGGCAAATGCTCCAAAGACCTAATCAGGGCGATCAGACCCGAGTCTGCATGAGGACTCATCTGAAATGGCAAATTGGTCACGAAACCTTACCAGGGGTATACTGGTACCATGAGAACTGGGAAAGCCCCTGGACTCACATACTTCGGGTGAACCCCTGTTGTATGTGAGGACAGCTCGGTTATTTGTGGTTGGCCCCCCTAGTGGGAGTTTCATGGTGGTTGTGGTTATGCTCAAGCAAGAAGAGACCTTCGGGCCTCGACGTGGTGTTGCGCTTCAACACGGGTGCCGTACTCCTTAGTTCGGTAGAGATTTAGGTAATTCTTACATCTACCAGTATGAATGCTAAGCCATGCACTTGGTATAGACTGGTACCGTTGTTGCTTGTCTCAGCGGGGCTCTGACTGTGGTCACAAAATCAATCCGTGTCTGAAGAGGACCGTACTCCGTACAACACTCAAGGGCTTAACTGTCAGCTCAACTGAAGTCGAGGAGGCAATAAAACGAATGAAATCGTGGAAAGCCACAGGACCTGACGACATCGCATCTAAGCTCTGGAACGCGAAGGGCTGGGACGCAACACTGTGGCTCAGTGAATTTTTTAATCGGGTTATTCAGGAAGGAAGAACACCATCTGCCTGCCAAGAAAGTACCACTGTTCCAATATGGAAAAAAAAGGTAGTCCAACAGAATGTTCAAATTACCGTCCGACCCGATTACTTACCCATACCATCAAAATTTTTGAACGTATTCTTGACAACCGTATTCGCGAAATCGTTGAAATAACCGTGAATCAAGCCGGATTTGTCAAAAACTGCGAAACTACTGATGCAATACACGCTGCGCGGTTACTCATGGAGAAACATCGTGAGAAGCATTGCCCTCTTTACATCGCTTTTCTGGATCTAGAGAAAGCGTTTGACCGTGTATCACACGAACTCATCTGGTATGCTTTACTACAACACTTAGTGCCAGAAGAACTCGTGCGCTGGGTTCCATTGCTCTACCACGATCCGAAAAGTAAATTTCGAAGTATGGCGGGTGTATCAAAACCGCTTCGTTTCGTGAGTTTGACGACCGATCCCTATGAAACAGGCACAATCACTGCCAGCGGCAGTGATCTCCCCAGAACTGAGCGATTTAAATACCTCGGGTCAACGCTATCAGTCAATGGAGAACTGCGTTATGAAATTGCTTCACGCATTAATGCAGCCTGGATGAAGTGGCGTTCCACAACTGGTGTTCTTTGTGATCGACGTATCAACGGACGTCTCAAATCTCAATTTACCGCAATGTCGTCCGTCCTGTCGCTCTCTATGGTTCTAAGTGTTGGCGAACTATAAAAGACAATGAACGGCGTCTTGCGGTAATGGAAACGAAGATGTTACGTTGGACTAGCGGCGCGACACGTTTTGATCACATCCGAAATGAGGATATCCGCGATCGTTATGGGGTTGCACCGATCGTGGAAAAGTTGCGAGAGAGGCGTCTTCGATGGTATGGTCACGCAATTCGTGCTAACGAAAATTCACCTGCCAAGATTGGTCTGAACATGCAAGTCAATGGTAAACAACCAAAAGGCAGGCCTAAACAACGGTGGCCTAATACGTTGGATGGGGATTTAAAAGCCTCGGGATTGCACCCAGATCAGGCATTCGATAGAGCCAAATGGCGAAACCGATCACGACGAGCCGACCCCGCTTGTGAACGGGACAAAGGCTGAAGAAAAAGAAGAAGCCTCACCTCTTTCGTGTACAAGGCCCTGGACCGCATCCTAGGCATCCAGGTAAGACAATAATGGAAAAGCCGCCCCTCTTTGAAGTTTCAGCACTCCTCCTTCAAAGTTAGATCCATAGAGTGCGGGTGAATGGTCGTCACACATTGTAAGCACCTTAAGTAAGTACCTTAGCTACCTTAAGCAGCATTCAAAATGCTGAGTACTGAAGATATTAAAAGTGCTCTATTCAAAATAGAATTGAGGGCTGTGTTACATAATGGGTAACACACGCTCGCTAAAGGATAATCTAATCTGATCTGGGATGTAGCCACTTGACCAAAACTATGAACAGAGAGACGCCCCAGGATGGCATCATCTATTATCTCTGGCTAATAGTGAAGAATGAAATTCTACCAATGTGGTGTATGTCACCTACTTGGCCAAAGGTATTTCGCTTTGTTATTAGTGAGATTATGAATGATGCATTGGGAAAAAGGTAGCTGTGGCCAGCAGAATGCGGACTGACTTGACTTTCCTCCAATATTAAGTTAAGGGGGTCATCCCGTGTGTCGGATCCGCGGAATCGAATTTTTTCTTGGCAACAATTGTATCTAGATATAGTGTAGAATATATGGGCAAAGTGATTTTTTGATATTCGGAGTCATTCGGAAATTATAGTGTTAAATACGTGATAAGTCACATGCTAGATTTATGTCGATCGCTGTAATAAAGCGCGTATTTATCGGTCCGAATGACTTCGCTAAAAGGACAAGAATTAAAACCAAGGCTGTACATGTCTTTCCTCAAGAAACCTAAGGTTATAGACTAGGTATAGCAGATTGATGGTCAGATAAGATTTTATGGTTAAAAATCGCATTTTACTTTTTAAATGCGTTTTTCTCGAAACTGCATGCTGAAAATCAGCTGCCACCATAGCCCAAAATCTATCCAACCAAATTCTTTGAAATTTTCACGACTTATTCAGAATATTTTTCTACGGTCCGCAAACTAGGATAATTGTGATTCATTCAGTAGTTTCTTTTTTATTCATTGAAGAAGCCGTAAAAAACACTCAAATTCGAAAAAAAAAGTTTAACACGGCACCAAAAATGTAGTTTTTAATATTTTTTAATAATCCTAGTTTGCGGACTGTAGTTAAGTCTGTACGTTAAAATGTCGTTTACTTTTTTTTCTCTAAAATGATCGCAGCGCCCTCTAGCGTGGCAGCAGAAAAACACCTTTCCTTGGAGATGGGTGTATAAATTGCTCTGTGTTTCAATAACGAACTATGTGATGGGGCTGGAAAAATTACTATGCACGCTCAAGATATTAATAAATCTATGGTGAAAAATTTGTATTTGCATCTTTCTCCAGTTCTTCACAAAAAATTTCTAAAAAAAGCCAAAAAAACGGCCTTCACACGGGATGGCCCCCTTAAGTATTAAAAAAGAAAAACCTAGCCATGCAACTAACACTAACTCTTATTTAAACAAAGGATAAATCCAAATCTCCCGGCATACTTCTGGCAGCAAGGATAAACTATTCCCTGGAAGTAATTTCTACTTCACAAAAGAAAACTCTGTGCTCACGTATGTGGAAAGAAGTCGTCCGTAGATTCGAATTGTAATAGCTACGAAGTCTTCAAACTGTGCATATCATAGCTTAAAAGCTACTACTGCGATTCCAAGGATTCCAGATCATGTACACGTTACTAGAATTAAATTTGCTGTTCTGGCTCACTATTAATTGCGTGTCAGGTTTACACGCTCAACTAAAGTTTTTGTTGTGTACTGGTTGCTACACTCCCTCTAGTTTCCACCTAACCTTGATTTTTATACGGTATTCCTTGGGGTGGTATTTACTTGCATATTGTACTCCTTTTCTAAAATATAAGTAGATTTTGGGTTAAAGCATAACATGTCGGGGAACCGGGAGCTCAGCGTTTCAGGTATGAGAGCTGTTGTTGAAATATCATGTAATTCGAGTACAGGATACAATTCGATGTGATGCTAAGATTTTATCTCTAGGGGAGCGCAAATTTGATACAAACGAGGAAATTTCGATCTTCTCTAACTTCATTAATAATAGTAGGATTTCCACCAAACTTCCTAGCATGTTGCTCCATATTAAAGCCATTATTCATGCAATTTTACGGGCCTAGGATAAACTTAAGGGGAGTTAGCAGTAAATTTTAAAAATATATTATTATTAACTTTATTTTAGCCGATATCAATATGGAGGGTTTTCGGAGCCTAGATGTCTTACAAGGGCAAGAATGTCAGCTTCTTATTCTAACACTTGGCTAGGAAACTGGGAAGCAGCCTAGTGTTAGCCGATTAAAACAATGAACATTCTAGAATGTAGAAAAAACAAACAAAACGTTGTCTATGTATATAGTACTGAGTTTCAGCTCTAAGATTTGAAAACTTATTGTTAGTTTCTATTGAGAAAGATCCAATAAAATAAATAAACCAACACCATGCCTCCTCATCACATGTCTGAGTAAGGTGTTCGCAATGTTACCTTGACGAAGTATCTGTCGAAATGCGGTAGTTGCATCTTTCTCCTCTATGTCTGAACTCATCATCATGCGTGCACTCAATAAAATGGACTGGAATCTCGCAGTCAAGATGCTGTTACAAATCATCTGTCAGATCGAAAGACCGCGCCTTAAGGTAGCCATCAGCAATAATTTGATACCGCATTCGCGTCTACTATCACTAGACTTTCCAGAGTAAAAAAGCCCATCCCGCGCTCAATAGATTACAACAAAACAATCACGCGCTTCCCAGAGTCCCGTTTGGAGAAAGCGGGTTTTCTGCTTCTTAATACCATGGTCGAGGAGGCTGCGCATATTCCAGAAAGCAATCGAAAACCGTTTTGAGTGTACTCCTGAATCCCAGTTCAATTGGCGTAATTAAGTGATGCACAATTATTCAAAATTAAGAAATTTATTATTTGAACTAAATTACTACGCAGGGGTTATAAAGTGTTAGGGCTTGCTTTTGGTTTCAGCATATCATCATAAACTTTTTTGCTGCAAAGTTGGAGGTAATCCTATTCAACATCCTTCGTCGATTTAATTATTACTATATTGTGGATTCACTAAGACTTCCATTTTCGGAAGTTAAAACTTAACCGAACAAAGACACAATTTCGCCACGCAAGCTAAGATACTGGTATTGAATGGGAATTAAATTCAATACCAATATCAATTCCAAAGATTTTCAAACACTTGACAATTTACAAGCATTTGTAATTAGCTTAAGTTATGTTCATTACCACATTGCATACTTGATATTAAACATGTACCTGGTACTCACGCAGTGTAGGATTTCGAAATCTGTTTGTCAAACTGCGTCGGCTTTTGTCCACGCACGCCTTTGTCAAAAAATAACTACATATTCTCATTTATAATGCTATTAAAACTCATTACCAAACGTATGAAAGCTTTGTCAAAGTACGTCAATTGCTGGTATAACCCTGACTCAAATGTACAATATGTGGCCCGCAAGTACTCGATATATGATGAGGACAAGTGCCCACTAGAGTAGCAAAGTGATCCCACCGAGCGCGGAGGATTGATTATTCGCCCCGGACAAAGCGTGGATACGGGGGATCGAACAGTTTAAGCTCCACACCTTATGTAAATATTTTCCAACCTTCTTCGCATTATTACCGATCGTACTCGCATTACCCAAAGGTTTATGCAAGTAGAATAATACAAACATGAGGAGTGTATTTGTCATTCCAAGCCACTGGTGAAATCGCAGGCCTGCTGATGTCGGCCAAGACCTCAATAGGCTCGTGCATTGCAAGATGATCGATTGATCATCTTCAGATAGCTCCATCTACCCTGGAAGAATTCAGTAGTTCCTAGTACCATACCATAACCGGATTCAAAAGAAATTTTTCGACGATGGTCGACGCAGCAGAGCCAAGCCATGAAGAAAGCGAAAGCCACTTGAAAACCATATTTTGGACCACTCATTTCAGATAACCACAGAAGAATTTTGCAGAAAAATAACATTTTTTCGTTAATTACTCTTACTCTACAGTGGAAAATCTTATCTAAGCTGTGAATCTTTCACTGTAGTAGCTACTCTGACTCCAGGAATGTTCGATCGCTTTAAAAAAAATTGAAAGGTACATTGTCCGCTCGTGCACAGTTGAGGATCACTCCAGTGTGTGATATAATCACGTATGCAAGATTTGATATATTGGAGTGTAGCAAAATATGTACATATTTTTGGCACTCAGTTACAGGCGTATTGTTCAAGTCTACTATACTTCATGGAAGAGGGAACGCTGGTTGATTTAGCGTATTATTTATGTAAAAAATTGTTGAATATCCACGCATCTTCCTGCCGATCAGTGAACTCTTCTTTCTATTGAGAAACGGCGGAAATGTTGGGGATTCTCACTTGTTAGGAGCAAATAGTTTAGTAAACTTGGCACGTACCAGTGTATCCTCTGTTCTCGCTGTTCCCAGATTTGTATAATAGATTGGAGTTTATAATACTACATGTAATCGTAGGTGTTAAGAAATAAAATTCATGTCTCATTCTCAGCTACGAATGGTTTGAAATAAAAATCCAGGTGTCAGGTGCGCAAGCAGCCTGTCACCTGTGAGCAGAAAGACGCTGCGGTTAAGTGTCTGAGAATAAGAAAGCGACACCGCAACCTCCAATGCAGCGGGATTACATCAAAAGCATCTTTAATTGATCTGATTTGCATATCGTAAGTAGCGGTAGCAAGTGCAAGTGCAATCGCTATTTGTTGCATTTTTCCTTCAGGGAAACACACGTGATGAACATCGCAGTTGGGTAGTATCAAATTTCCACAATCATCATATTACATAATAATGGAAAAGAATCGTAGTACATTTCCTAAGATCGCCGAAGAGGCATATTGTCCTAATTGTTTGATGTATATTCGGTAACAATAATAACATTTAGACCAGGCTTTCCAGGAATGTTGTCTAAAGAAAAATGACAGTTATTATAACATGGGTAATGAGTAACAGATATTTTCCAGGGAATTTCCAAACTTTATTTACGATTATTGAAGTAGCATCTATATTTTTAAGCCTAGATTTTATATCAGGGCATCCTACGGGCACTTGTTTCTCACTTTTCATTTCAATAGGTTCTGAAAAGGAAGCCATCCACAATTTATCTACACACTTTCACTCCTGCCTCCTATGTGTGTAAATCTACTAAATTACTATTTAACTATTTCAATTGATACCTTTTTACATAATCATTATCATCAACGGCGCAACAAACTGTGTCCGGTCTTGACTTGCCTTTGTAAGGAACTCCAGACATTCGATTTTGCGCCGAGGTTCACCACCCCGACATGCCCAACAAAGCCCTCTCCCGTCCTGGCTCACGTTTGCTGCCAGCAACCGTGTGCAGATTCCGTCGCCATAACTGTAATTGGCCGTGATTTTCGACCTTAGATAGGATAAATTTCGCTTCCTCATTACATCTTGGAGAATTCCCCTTCTGAACAGTTAGTGAATTATGTCCCGTCAGTACTTCAGCACGCCTTCCTGCTTTTCAATATGATAAAGTTTGCAGCAAAAATCAATCAGTTTCAAGTTTTGTAAATAAAACAATTGCGGTTTTATTTGGATTTACTGAAAGCCCATACCTAAGGCACAAAGTGTAGATCAAATCAACGAGGCGTTGGGTAATTCTATACACCGTTCCGAGATCTCGGCCAACAACTAGCACGGCCACGTCATCCTTATAAGCTTGAATGATGTTAAGCTGATTAGTCTGAAGTTCTTTGGATTTGAATAGTCATCTTTCCCAGGCTTAGGTATGAACACTACCTTAACCGTCTGCCTAGAGGTGTCAACATCATTGGATAGATGCCATCCATGCCAGGCGCTGTGAAGTGTTCAAAGGATAGTATAGCAGCTCTCGCCTTTTCATTGGTAATAACCCCTCTCGCAATGTTCCAATTCTTCTGCCGATATTCTCGTGTTGAAAGGTTTGCAGAAACTGTCAACTCTCTTCCTCCCACTTCTGTCCTTTGTTCTCCCGGATAGTGTGCTTTAGCTCGGGAAAGTGTCATCTCGTTTTCTTAAAGAGCGCAACTTAAATGACACATCCCTTTTAAGAAAAGTGCGCAGTCTTGAAATATTTTTTGCACCGTCCAATTTCTCAAGATATGATCTAAAAGAGTCTAGATTCGAACATTTTTCGAGCCCCTTATATTCAGGGTATGAGTTCCGGAAGTTTAAGTTTCATTCTATCGCTCGGGCCTCGGAAAATAAGACAAGCCTCTTCAAAGCACTCTCAAATTAAGCGATTCAGAGTTTCCAATTGGTCTTCTATCGCCAAAGGAGCCCTTAGTCGCCTAGAGAGTTGCACTTAGTTTTCAGTTAATTGTACTTTGTCAAATTCGTTTTCTTAGGATTCCATCACCCTAGACAAAATTCTAAATAATGAGATTCTTAAGTCAATTACTTCACTTCCTCTCGGCCCTACGAACGTCATTAGACCAGCTGAAGTGATAAAATCAATTAATTTCTCCCCTCAAGGGTTGTATTTGCTACTGCCCCAACAAATATGATGAGCGTTCGCATCATAACCTATTAAGAGTTCAAGGCCACTTAATTTTGCATACACCACCAGATCCCCCAATTCTTGCGATGGCGGAAAGCGCAAGGAATCATAGGGCATAGGCGTAGGGACCTGGTGTTGTAAGTTGGCGGCTGCTAGGTCATGAGAACAGAATTGTCTCAGCATGTTTGCCACTGGCAATTTTGACATCAGAACGCAGGCTCTCGGTCTCGAGGATATCCAATTGAAGAAGATCCTAGTCCCCTTTGACCAACCTTTATATTTGCAAACATAAGTCTAGTCTAATGTAAAATCCGCCGCTAATTGAAGAGTCTGTTGCACCCACCCTGATCTCGCCGGGGTTACCAGCTTGTTCCCTCTTTCCGCCGGCAGATCCCATTTCTTACATTCTTTTTCTCTGGATATCGCCACCTTCTGATTGCATATCGCCACTATTTTTGGTGTAGCAACATCCATGCCCTCAATCCCAAGAAGCTTCGCCTTCTTTCGCAGTGCCTTCCGCTGTCGTCAGTTGGTAGCCTTTCCAGGTTCACTATGTCCCGATTGCATGCATCTGTCTCTACATACCGGTATTAGACCAGGTGTGCCTACATCACCAACTTCTCTTTCTTCCACTTTCCCTTGTAAAGGCGGAAGCGAAGGTTCTGACAGTCAAGCTTGTAGTTCCCTTCCTTTGGGGCTAAAGTTTCCTTCTCCTGATCCTTCTTCTCCTGTTTTCTGGAAGAATTAGGCAACAACGCTACCAAGAGACCGATCATAGTTAGGTTTCCAGTCCCTTTCATTAAAGGAGTTGCTGTAATTTCCTTTCTGGCTGACCGCGCCGTAGACACTGGGTGCAGATTTTCTATTGAAGTTTAGAGTATGTCTGCCACAGATTCCTCCGTGGAGAACATGAATCTACAAAATCCGTCCCTCGGCCGTGACCTGATTTCTCAAAGTCGTGGGTGGATTCGAAATCTGTGACACCTTACCGCTTGCAAAATTACATTCCATTGCTTCCATTTTGTGTGTGTTTTGGACACCCTTACTTTAGTAGTAAACTACTACCGGCTCCCTCACAACGATAAGGTCGTGTCCGAGCTCGACCCTCCTAGCATCCAAATAAATCGCGGGCGCGAAAAAAGTGCACGTGTTCATGGAGTAAAGAATTATTACAGTTATTGGCCAGGAGGAAGTGAATCCGACTGAAATTTTTGAATGATTGCACGCACAGTTCGAAGAAAGGAGGACTCGAGGACTCAATCCGCCCAACAACGAGTATTACCGCAAAAACCATCGAGGTGGTCCGCAGGCTCATAGAGCAAAATCGACGAATATCCCTATTCGAAATCAACATAAGCTATGGAAGGGTCCAAAAAACGTAACAGGTGACTTGGAATTTCGAAACGTTAAACATAACAGGTCACTTGGAATTCTCCTATTAAAAGCCATAAGCGGCATCGATTGAAAGTTTCTCAGCGGCTGTTCGACCGATTCGAGCTAGAGGGAGATACGATTTTAGATAGAATTGTCGCTGTGACGAAACTTGAGTGCACCATTACACACCCAAGTTGAAACAGGCCAGTGGGGACTGGAGGAAGAGCGGCGAGAGGGTTCCACTGAAGACCAAGGCGAGACTGTCAGCCGGGAAGGCAATGACCACTGTTTTTTTTTAGAAAGGTGTTATTCATCTCGATTTTCTCCATAATCGACGCTCTATTAATACACAGTATTACTACAAAATGCTGGATGTGGCAAAGCAGCATTTGGGCCAAAGAGACAAAATCCGTCGAAATCGCGCTATTTCTTATGACAGTGCAAAGCCTCACGTAACCAACGCAACCAAACAAAAATTGAATTAGCACATTCTCCCTAGTGCGGACTTGTCTCGTTGTGACTTCCATGTTTTTGGGCGGACTTGTCTCCTTGTGATTTTCATTTTTTAAGGCCACTAAAAGAAATGCTTGAAGGAAAGCTTTTTGACGACGACGCGGTAGTCAAGACGTTCGTGCAACAGTGGTTTCATGAATGTCCAAAGAAATTTTGTGACCACTAGAATTCAGTGGAAAAAATGCATTTCCTTGACAGAAGTGTATGGAGAAAAATAAAACACTTTTGTATATGAACTATTTTTGAGAAATCAGGCCCGTTTATATTTAATATGCCCTCATATATTTCTACATACCATTCTGATATCTCGACCAATCACAGCACAATCACGTCATCCGCTTAAGGGGGTTATCCCGTGTGAAGACCGTTCTTTTGGCTTTTTTTAGAAATTTTTTATGAAGAACTGGATAAAGATACAAATACGAATTTTTCACCGTATATTTACTAATATCTTGAACATGCATAATAATTTTTCTAGCCCGATCGCATAGTTGGTTATTGAAATACAGAGCAATTTATACACCCATCTCCAAAAAAGGTTTTTCCTGCTGCCACGCTAGAGGGCGCTGCGGTCATTTTAAAGAAAAAAGGTAAATTGCATTTTAACGTACAGACTTAACTACAGTCCGCAAACTAGCATTATTAAAAAATATTGAAAGCTTAATTTTTGGTGCCTTGGTAAATTTTTCTTTGTGAATTTTGGTGTTTTTACAGCTTCTTTAATGAATAAAAAAAAACTACCGATTGGATCGCAATAATCCTAGTTTGCGGACCGTAGAAATATGTTCGGAATAACTCGTGAAAATTTCAAAAAATTTCGTTTGGATAGATTTTGGGCTATGGTGGCAGCCGATTATCAACATGCAGTTTCGAGAAAAACGCATTTAAAAAGTAGAGTGCGATTTTTAGCCATAAAACCTTAACTGACCATTAATCTGCTATATCTAGTTCATAAACCTTAGGTTTTTTCAAAAAACACATGTACAGCCTTGGCATCAATTCTTGTCCTTTTAGCGAAGTCATTCAAATGTCATTTGGACCGATAAATACGCGCTTTATTACAGCGATCGACATAAATCTGACATGTGACTTATCACGTGTTTAATACTATAATTTCCGAACGACTCTGAATATCAAAAAATTACTTTGCCCATATATTCTGTACTTTATCTAGATACAATTGACACAAGAAAAAAATTTCGATTCCTCGGATCCGACAAACGGGATGACCCCCTTAAACTCGGGCGTGCATTGGCAAGCTTTACAGTTCACATAGAACTTTACAGACACATACGAGTAGATAGCACACCACCTTAGGGGCACCCTTTCGATGTTTTTGTTGTTAGGTAGCGATTAGGATACACTTCAGATGTCAGCATTCTCTGCATTAGTAAAGAATACATAATATGTGTAAAACAAAATCATATTAAAATCGATTCAATATCTATATGTTTATCACACCCGATTTATTTGAAGAACCTATCGTCACCAAATTTGGTCAACAGCAGTGGTTGGTGAATCGCCTCACATATCAGCGTTATTTTTTATTGCAGATACTGGCGATACTGGAAGCCTGTAGATGATTTCCGGTCGTAGAAACATAGAGGGAAATGAGTGAACTGACGGACTGGCCAGGCGGAGCTCCGCTCTTGGAAGTCCTTCGGCGGGTACAGTCTGTGTCCCACTGGTGACTTTCAAGGGTAGAATGTACTCACACTACTTAGCATGGTCTGCACGGCACACTGGCATATAGGGGGCCATATCACCAGACTTCGCATACCCTACAACTTGCATTGCCGAAGCTACGGACAAGAGGGGGTAATACTCAGGCACTTGTTTTGCGATTGCCTATCTCTAGCTAGAGTCAGGCTACGGACACTAGGTAAACCATTCTTTGCGAATCTCATAGAGGTCTCCAGCTGCAAGGTGGGAGAGCTGCTTTCTTTGGTGAATGCTAGGGGCTTTGAAGATATGAACCGGCTGCAATCTGCCGCCTTGCTCTCATAACAGCAATCACGGCCTTAGTAATTTGCATCATCAAAATGGGGCATCGTTAACTAGAGTCCTCGAAGCGGCCACTAATACCTACCTATCTACCCTTCAATGCAATTTTTTAAAGACAAGTCTAGGAAATAAAATAAGGCAATCTCAAAAAGTATTCGGAAAAACGTGGTGTCAAATACAATTCATACGAAAAATGTATTGTTTTGTGTCTTTTTGTTAGTAATGACTTGTATGGAACTTACTCAGTCGGCATCACAAAAAAACAACTTAAAAAAAAATGTTGCCAGATTCGACTTGAAATTTTCGGGGATAGTTCTTTCAAATTAGTAAAGAATAGAAAAATTCGAAAAAATGCTGACTGTGGAAAGTCCCCTTGATCGCGACTGAACCAAACTCGACAGCCAGAAGTCTTTATGTATTCTCCAGCACCGTAAAGAACTCTTTGAATACCAATTTTTAAGCATGCTCAAGGCGTAAGACCATTTACAAGCTTCGCTTTAAATTTCTTTTAAGGACATCAATTATTGATCCTGATGATGCTTCTGCTTGACACCTGAGCCGATCATCATCATCAACGGCGCAACAACCGGTATCCGGTCTAGGCCTGCCTTAATAAGGAACTCCAGACATTCCGGTTTTGCAAAGAGGTCCACCAATTTCATATCCCTAAAAGCTGTTTGGCGTCCTGGCCTACACCATCGCTCCATCTCAGGCAGGGTCTGCCTCGTCTTCTTTCTCTACCATAGATATTGCCCTTATAGACTTTTCGGGTGGGATCATCCTCATGCATGCGGATTAAGTGACCCGCCCACCGTTACCTATTGAGTCGGATTTTATCCACAACCTGACGGTCATGGTATCGCTCATAGATTTCGTCATTGTGTAGGCAACGGAATCGTGCATCCTCATGTAGGTGGCCAAAAATTCTTCGGAGGATTCTTCTCTCGAACGCGGCCAAGAGTTCGCAATTATTCTTGCTAAGAACCCAAGTTTCCGAGGAATGCATGAGGACTGGCAAGATCGTAGTCTTGTGCAGTAAGAGCTTTGACCCTATGGTGAGACGTTTCGAGCGGAACAGTCTTTGTAAGCTGAAATAGGCTCTGTTGGCTGACAACAACCGTGCGCGGATTTCATCATCGTAGCTGTTACCGGTTGTGATTTTCGACCCTAGATAGGAGAAATTGTCAATGGTATCAAAGTTGTATTCTCCTATCCTTATTCTTGTTCGTGTTTGTGTTTGACCAGTGCGGTTTGATGTTGTTGGTTGTCCGTCTTCGGTGCTGACGTTGCCACCATATATTTTGTCTTGCCTTCATTGATGTGCAGCCCAAGATCTCGCGCCAATCACCGCCTGCTCGATCTGGATGAAGGCAGTTTGTACGTCTCGGGTGCTTCTCCCATGATGTCGATATCGTCAGCATAGGCCAGTAGTTGGGTGGACTTTAAGAGGATCGTACCTCTTGCATTTACCTCAGCATCACGTTTAAAAATGTCGACAATAGTATACTGCCAGATTTTCAAAATTCGCTTTAAATGCTATCTAGAATGCACACACACTAATATAGACCATTGCCTGCATCATAATCCAGGAAAAATGTAGCAGCTTTCTCAGCAACACTATGAGCCGCAAGTTCAGACCTTACGAAAAGGTGTGCCGGAGAAGGAGCTGATTCTCCTAGGTCCCAATTTTTTTTCAGGAACTGATGTAATTGCAGCAATTTGCTTTGGATCTTTAATAAAAAAGTCTTTCACAGGAAATTCTTTACAGTCACCTAAATTATGGGTTTAGCAACTAAATTTAAGGAACCTTAATCATAACCATGTGTATCCTTATTAATTTAGCCTTTCGAGGTGCCCGGACGACATCGATTTTTGTAAAATGACATTAGAGAAGGAGAAATATCAAGAAATCAATCCACTTTCGCCAGCTGAATAACACAGTGGTGTGCAAGTGCAAATCTAGGTATATTTTTGCGGAACTGCACATAATTACAAACGGACACCTTAAATATTTGTCGCTTTTAAGTGTGGCTTTTTGGTTGAGAAAATGCGATTTAGGAGTTACCTCCCGACCATTCATTAAGGGGGTCATCCCATGTGTCGGATTCGCGGTATCAATTTTTTTTTTTTGGCATCAATTGTATCTAGATATAGTATAGAATAAATGGGTAAAGTGATTTTTTGATATTCGGAGTCGTACGGAAACTATAGTGCTAAACACGTAATAAGTCACATGCGATATTTATGTCGATCGCCCTAAAAAACACATATTTTTCGGTCAGAATGACATTTGAATGACTTCACCAAAAGGACAAGAATTGAAGCCAAGGCTGAATATGTGTTTCTTGGAGAACCCAAAGGTTTATGGATTAGGTATAGCAGATTAATGGTCAGTTAAGGTTTTATGGCGAAAAATCGCATTCTACTTTTTAAATGCGTTTTTCTCGAAATTGCATGTTGAAAATCGGCATAGCCCCAAATCTATTCAACGAAATTCTTTGAAATTTTCACACGACTTATTCAGAACATATTTCTACGGTACGCAAACTATGATAATTGCGATTCATTCAGTAGTTTTTTTTATTCATTGAAGAAGCCGTGAAAAAACACCAAAATTCACAATTCAACACGGTGCCAAAAATATAGCTCTTAATATTTTTTAATAATCCTAGTTTGCGGACTGTAGTTAAGTCTGTAAGTTAAAACGCTGTTTATTTTTTTCTTTAAAATGATCACAGCGCCCTCTAGCGTGACAGCAGAAAAACACCTTTTTTGGAGATGAGTGTATTTCTCTGTATTTCAATAATGAACTATGCGATCGGGCTGAAAAAAATGTCTTTGTACGCTCAAGATATTAGTAAATCTATGGTGAAAAATTCATATTTATATCTTCATCCAGTTCTTCACAAAAAATTTCAAAAGAAAGCCAAAAAAAACGGCCTTTAAACGGGAGACCCCCTTAAGTCCTTTTCGTTCGACGCCCAGGAGTGTAGGGTACGGAAAAGTGAATCAAGGGGCAGTGCAATCCGTCGTTAATGTTCCCCTACTATCGCAAACAGAGCAGGTATTTACAATCGGCTGCTTCCCACTGGTTTGTTATCGTAGTTATATCTTATTGGCAAATTGAGGCATATTTTCAACTTTTTCTATAAGACAAATAGATAAACTGAATAAATAGAGTGCAAGTTCGTTTTTGCGAATAATTTTGACGCGCTGCACGAGCTCCATATTATTCCTAATCGAGCTGTTCAACCCAAATTAAATTACAATTACTGCAGCATCCCCCGACAACTAATCCCAATTAGGACTTAACCGAACGCGTTCGTTGTACCATTCGATATTAACAGGGTTTCGTTTCCAGTTTGTAGTTACCCAAAAACCGTAAATAGAAATCTACACATAATTAAGCATAATAAAGTAATATCATAACCAACAGTTACCTTGCCCATGGATATAAGCAAAAGTAATAGACGTTTTTCTAGAAGATACTCCTAAACTGCCGTTCTACGTCAACTTCAAGAAAGCCAATTTGTTCAACTTTACCGTGTAATGAAGTTACCGTGCAATAATGCATTCCGTTTCATATTGCAATATAGAAATAACTTCATCCTAATACGTAATATAATTACGAATTAGCAAAACATAAGAGAACAATTAAGAATGATTGTCTTTGCAAGATAGGAACGACATTTATCTTTTCCAATCTGTTTCCGTTTTCTTTGTTACATAACAGTGACGCTACGATGCAACTGTGTTCGCATGCAGGGGTCTGCAACAATTCTGTAATAGTTCAATTTTTACCGCGAGGGAATAGTTGGAGTACCCCATTTTGGATGACAGTCATATTTAGAAAAGCATATCTTATCTTTCAGTTTCTTTCAACTGTACCTACAGTTGATACGGAGAGATCGTAAATAGCGTTACCGGAAGCCAGCCTCCATCGTTATTCATAATCGATTGGAGAAAATATTTTTGCTAAGATTACTCCCAGTTTAAGGGGGTCATCCCGTGTGTTGGGTTTCAGAAATCGATTTTTTTTTGCATGAATTGTATCTATATATAGTGGAGAATATGTGGGCAAAGGGATTTTCCGATATTCCGAGTCATTCAGAAATTACAGTGTTACACACGTAAGGAGTTTGCAGCCGCGGCTAGAGTACTCAATGAGAAAGAGCATCGAATCTTTTTTTACCTGCGAGTTTTTTACCTTAGCCTTATAAATTCGAACACAGGTCTAAATATAGAAAGATGGAAAACCAATCAATTGTTTAAACTTATTTGCTGTTTGGAATAAAAAGGATAACCCAGTCTAGAGTGAGCACTGAAAGGCTTTCAAACTATGCTCGGTTATATTTTGTTGTAAGTATTGTGCTGTTTATGTGTTCAGTGATTTTTTTAAATGGATCGATACTTATCAAAGAAGAAAAAGGACTTCGCATCAACATCAGCAAAGAAACTTTTAGCAAGCATGGATGTTCCAATTTCAAGGAATGAAGCAAGAAATTTGAGCAACTTTCTTCCATAACTGTTCTACAGACGAAAATCCTCAGCATCAAAATCGTCCAGCAGGCGAGGACAGTTGATGCAAATGGCGCAAAGTGGAAGCTAAAGGAGAACTGGATAGTTTCCATCACAAGAAGGCACCTTTGACTGAAGAAGTTCAAACAGTCATCAAACCAATCTACGAAGATTTGTTACGAGATGATCTCTTGAACACATGTTTAGGAGCAGAGACCCAGAATAACAATGAGTCGTTAAATGCATTGATCTGGACTTTCGCTGCTAAACACCTTCATTCTGGGGCTAAGGTCGTAGAAATAGCCACTTTTCTGGCTGTAATTATTTTCAATGAAGGATTCAATGGCATTCTCAAAATCCTAGTGACAATGGGATGTCAAGTTGGTCACATATGTCAGGTTTATGTCGACCGCCGTAATGCAGCGCGAATTTGGCGGTCCGAACGACGATCGACTGACCTCGCTAAAAGAGCCAGAATTGAAACCAGAGAGCAACAATCAGCCTTACAAGACTTTTTTGAAGAAACGGAGGGTGCTGTCTATAGACCAGGTATAGCAGATTAATGGTGAGTTAAAATTTTACTGTTGATAATCACATTTAAATTTTCAAATGCGTTTTTCTCGGAACTGCATCTTGAAAATCGGCTGCTCTTTGAAATTTTCACGACTTCTTTAATACATATTTCTACGGTCCGCAAACTAGGATAATTTTAATCGGACGGGTCGTTTTTTTTATTCGTAAAAAAAGCCGTAAAAAACACCAAAATCCAAAAAATTAAGTTTAAAAGCCCACCAAAAATTTACCTTTTAATATTTTCTAATTACCCTAGTTTGCGGACCGTGGAATATTGTCCACATTAAAACGCCGTTCAGTTTTTTTCTTTAGATGAACACAGCGCCCTCCAGCGTAGCAGCAGAAAAACACCTTTTTTTGGAGATGGATGCATAAAATGACACGTATTCCAAAAACTAGCTACGATATCAAGCTGACAAATTTATCACATATACTGGTCTCTAGTATCAATAAACATATGGTGAAAAAATCAGGTTTCTATCTTCATCCAGTCCTCCACAATAATTTTTCAAAAAAAGGCAAAAAAAAACGGACTTCACACGAGATGACCCCCTTAAAGCTTATTTTCTATGTATATTGAAAAGTTATTCTCATAATTTCTTGCTAGCTTTATCTTAGAATCTTGATAAATGTTATCTGAATGCATGCATTTTCTGAATGATTTGCTTTAGATTCTCAATGTGTAAAATATAGAAGAAAGGCCAAAGGCCTACAGTAACTCACAATCACAAGTCACTAAAAATGAATGCATTCATACGACCTTTCTACACGCAAATTGTTAAGGTTACCAATCACCTGCATTCATTTATATTCTAGAGGCTTGTCCACCTATGTGGGTTCACTTAGAACAGCCAACTCAAGGGTATCGGATCCGCGCAAGTTAACCTCTAACGCCCTCTTATGTAAAGATTGTGCCGAGATACTCGGTTGAATAAAAATCTGATTAATGAATGGGTTGTTGCCGACCTACAATGGTTAGAACACCATAAATCTCCCAGTCCAGTTCCTCTTCGAGACTATTCAGCATTCAAGTGCAGCATTCATACCCGATGCCGTCATCCTATATTTTTATTATTTCAATTAGTGAGTGGATGGATGAAAAGCAGTTTGACTCATCCGAACATCGTGACCGCCAAGGTGGATCGAGTTAAAGTGTAGCCGTGCAGTTTCTATCTGCGGACACTAGAAGTGCATACAAGTCATCGCTTTCAGTTAAAACCGCATTTACTGTCGATAACGAGCTTAGCTAATATTATATCTTTTCTGTTGCGCCGTACACCATTCCTTTCAGTTAATTTCAAAATAAATCTTGAAGCAACGAGGGATGACAATATGTTACTCACATAAGTCCTAAACTTTTATCCAGCTGGCTTACAAACCATGTTATTCTTTTGTGTCGATTTTCTCCATAAATCCTCATGATTTATGTCTACTTTCCCCAGTTTTTTCCGACGATGGTTCACAAAAAGCAGAGTAGCTGACAAAATACTTCGAAAATCAAATAGTGAATCCAATCTTTACTTTGGATGAATTACGTCGCACACATACTCCAAAGAAATTTTAATTTCCCTTAAGATACAAATTCTAGGACAAAATTTGTATTTTTTTTCTATAGCATTTATCATACTAGCCGAGTTGGTTCAGCGTGAGCCTTTTGATCTCATAGCCTGCGGTTTGTATCCCGATTTCGTTATGGATGTTTCTGACTGTCGCTGAAAATGAAAAGGCAAGGAGAATATAATGAGAAAGGAGGGTCTCCGAAATGCCATACGACCCAAATTATCAAATACTATTTATCGATGTTAAGTTGAACCCTAAAAGGCGACTAAAAGGAAAAACCGATAATTATTCCATTAATGGGGTTAAGCATTGTTGGAGGTGGTTAGCGATTAGATGGAGACGACTTATGGGAATTTTATTTTTATTGTTATGTGTGAACTTTTTGCATTCTTGTTAAATAATGCTCGGCTCTCAAGAAGTCAGACACCAAACAACAAAATTTTTAGCAGCAAGCACCGAAAGATCCTCCCATAAGGAAATCACAAAGCATTTCGTATCTAAAGCGCCCATCTTCCTATTTCCGACTTGTTTTATCCAAAAAGACACATATTTAAACAAGTTATTGTATTTTTATTTGGGATTAAAGGACCATCGATATCATCAATTCTAGAAAATGACAACGATCAACCGTGCGGGATCGATTGCATGAATCGATGCGCTGAACCCAATTTTCCAAGAGGTTCTCACATAAATCGACCGATATTCATGTAAATTTATGATGGATGTTGGTAGTCTAAAGGCTTACTAACATAGACGACAAACTCAAAAAAGTTAAAAGAAAATAAACAAAAAGCGCTAATACGCACACGCGGCTTATAGCATTGACCCGAGATATTGAAATCGCTCAGTTCTGGGCAGGTTGCTGACTGCCATTGCCAGATCTGAACGATTTAAATATCTCGAGGGGCAGGTTACTGCCATTGTCAGAACTCAACGATTTGAATATCTCGAGTCAATGCTATCAGCCAATGGAGAACTGCGTAATGAAATTATTAACCCAACCTGGATGAAGTGGCATTTCCCAACTAGTGTTCTTTGTGATCGTCCCGAATCTAAAATTTACTGCAATGTCGTCCGTCTTTCGCTCTCTATAGTTCTGAGTGTTGGCCGATTACAAAGAACAATGAACGGCGTCTTGCGGTAATGTGGACGAAGACGTTGCATTGGACTGGTGGCGTGTCACGTTTTGATCACGTCTGAAATGAGGATATCCGCGATCGATATGGATTTCCACCGATCGTTGGAAAACTGCGAGAGAGGCGTTTTCGATGGTGTGGCCACGTAATTCACACTAACGAGAATTCAACAACCAGTATAGGTCAGAACATCGAAGTCAATGGTAGGCAACCAAAAAGCCGGCCAAAACAATGGTGGCTTGTTACACTGGATGGGACTTTAAAGGTCTCGCGATTACATCCTGATCAGGCATTTGATAAAATAAAATGACGAAACCTGAAAAAGATGTGAGGAGCGACAAGTACACGATAGCTCCTTGTAATATAGCTAAAAATTCCATTGCCCTCTATTTTCTAGAAAGCGATTTAAATAAATCATTTGGTGGAAACCCCTGTATTGATAATAGTCAACCTCATACACTTCACACTCTGAGTTTAATATTATTAGCAAATGCCAAGAATTCAACCAACATCAAATATTAAAAAGGGCTAGGGAGAATTAGATTCTTCTTGAATGGAATTTTAATATTTCACTCGAATGTAAATTATTCTCGTTAAGTATGACGTCAGCATCTTATTTGTATGGCTTAGGATGCTGTTAATTAGCACGAAATTGATAAGTTTGAACTACTATAACTTTGAGACTAATAGTTGGATTTTCATGGAACTTGGAATGTGTATGCACGAGACTGTCCTCTATGTCGGTGCATAGTTCTAGTACACCTAGGATGGACTTAAGGGGATTTTTTATTCAATTTCTAAAAGTTGAGAATATACTATTAGTAAATTTATTTCAGCAGATATCGGAATGGGACATCTCTCGAAGATTAGATTTCACCTGAGTGTTTTTCACAAAACCTTAAAAAGGGCTGCAGATAAGTAGATTCTTCATAAGCGCTACTTTAATATTTCACGCGAGTGTCAATTATTCCGGTTAATTATGACGTCAGCATCTTATTTCCATGGCTTTGGAAGCGCGAATTTGAGTTTGAGCTGCTATAACTTTAGCGTTAATGTCCAGATTTCCATGAAATTTAGGACGCATATACGAAATATTGTCCTCTGTGCTGGTACAAAATTCGGAAGTCCTAGGATGAATTTAAGGGGGGTTTTTCAGTAAATTTCTAAAAAGTAGTAATATACTGGTAGTAAGTTTATTTGAGCAGATATCGGAATGGGACATATTTTGAGGCCTAGATTTCATCTTAGCGCACCACCCTGATTTTTTCGGATTTTTAGGTAGTTGGCGAAAATGAATCCTGTCTCACTTTAAGTGCGTACATTTTGACTCCTTATTCACGCAATTGCAATTCACGCCAAAACTAATGTCAGTTTCGGAAAGTACCAATCGAGACCTTTCATTTGATATCCTACACGACCATATCCGGTGCTCCACCTAAATTTATGTCACTCGCTGTATCCGTGGGATTTCATAGTTCCCATCCGTCCACCAAATTTCGTTCGGATGGGTTTAGCCGTTTTGGAGAAAAATGCGTGTGACAGACAGACAGACAGACATTGAATGTTTTGTTTTACACAAAACCTTAAAAAAATTATAAGATATCGCAAAACTCTGATGTACTCCCATGCAGAATATAATTATAAATAAACAATTAAAATTTCAAAAAAATGGACAAGATTTATTCGAGTTATAAGCTCGGTAAACTTTAAAAAAATGTTATTTCGAAAAAAATATGCCTCAAATTTTCGGTATGTTCGCATCGGACTTGGATGGCTGTGAGAAAATTCAAAGCAAAAGTATTCAGATATTTTCCCCACCTCAATCCTTTAAGTATGTCATTCCTAAGGTGTTAGGACACTTTTCAGCGAAAAGACCAAAGTTCAATCTTTTTAAATTTTCTATAGTAGCCTAGCCTCTTAAGAAATCACCTTGTTTTTTCTTACCAAACCTTCTATGGTTAACTCCCCCAGGAGCGATCCCAATCCCGCTTGAAAAGAAGGAGGGACGAGTCATTATAACCTGAATGGCCGTGTAACATCTAGACATCATCTCAAAGTATTCCCTGCTTGTCCTACAAGGCCACAAGGAAACTGCAGATTTATAATTTTTCATGCTATATAAAAGTTATCCATGCCTCGGATAAGGACGAATCTACAGGTAATGATATTTGGGTACGCTTAAAACTTGGCCGAAGCAACCGTAAATCCGGTATTGGATTTATGATTATGGCAACTTAAAGGCACGCTCTTATCACTTAAGAGCGGGCTTCGAACAGGATACTAATTGGAGACTGAACCGATCTTGGTAAACGTAACGATAATGATAGAAGGTATAGCGAACTCTCTGTACGTTCAGCGTAACAATGCCCCGTGACAAATGGAAATTTATTATTGTGCTAATCGGGACAGCAGAAACTGACAAAAATAACAGTCATTTCAAAACCATATGCTGCTTCTAAAATTAAAAGGAAAATTATCTTGGCCATTAATCCACTCAAACGGAGTAAAGCCGCTGGGCATGACGATTTCCCCCTACGGAAATCCTGGGAATCCGCCATAAAAGGGGCAAGTGGAGCTGTATCTGCGCAATGCCTGCCGTGACAAAGATAATAACTAGATAATAGAATCGTGAAACGCATCAAGGAATACCTCGAAAGCATGATCGAAATATCTCCGCCCCTGCTCTCAGTCAATTTCGACAAGGATTTAGACAGCGTGAATAGCGAGTGTCTCTGGAATGCTCTACGGAGAAGGGACATTCCGAAGAAATTGATAATCATTATCAGAGTTGCATATGATGGCGAAAAATATCACGTACCCCCCCCAAACGGAGTCCGCGATTGTCACATCTTGTCCTTGCCTGGAAGATGACATCTATTGCTCACTCATCAAGTCACAAATCTTGACCAAACAAATTTAAAGGAGGCAAGTACAACCTGAAAATATCATACATAGAAAAGATTGAGCAATTTTTATATTTGGGAAGCGTTCTTTCTGACGATGATGGACAACGCATTAACAGCAATAGATCAGCATTTGCAGTTTTGTCGAAAATCTGAAAATGCAGTTAGCTCAACACTATCATCAAGTGGGGGCAATGCGCGCTAATGTCCTTTGTAGGTTGCTATGTGGAAATGACATCTGGAAAGTTACCAAAAGTTGCAAGCCTTTGTCAATACTTGTCTGCGAAATGTGTATATTCGGAGTACACTGGCCCGATATAATTTCAAACGAAGAACTTCGTCGGAAATCATGCCAGTTATCGGTAGACGTATTGATCAGGATGACATATCGTGGAATCCACTATCCGAAAATGACTGACAAGTAGCTCGCACAAGAAAATCTGGCGCAGAATAGTAAACGAGGGGTGCAAACCGCACGTAGGCTTGGTTGATGCGTTTTGCCCCATTCAGGGGCGAATAGTAACCAACTATATATTCTATAATTCGTTTTCCAAAACACCATTAACGACCAAAAATTAGCACTAATGCACGTAGCACGTTCGTAAATGAGCAAGAGTTTTGGTAAATTATTCAAATAATTTAGATGCAAGTGTTGCATAACCATGTTTTGCCCCATGATGAAATGGTAAATCTCTATGAGTATAAACATTGCATTTGTCAAACCAATAATATAGAAAAAGCTCACAGTGTCAAGTAGTAACCGATGAAATTCGCGATGGAGGAAGTGACTATTTCGGACAGCAAACGCTTATTAAATAAACAGCTTTTTTCAGCCCGTATCAAAATGATTGTAATTGAACATAAAAGGTACACAGAAAGGAAGCCAAAACATACTAACGTATCTCGCGATTAATCATAAAATGGAGCCGTACGTTTTGGTTGAATTCTACAATTAAATAGGAAAATTAGTAACTTCTGCTGATGTTAATAGTTACCTTAATGAAACGTTTGTGTAATTTGGAGCAAAGTAATTCCAGAAAAATGTACATAAGTCATGGAAGGAAGGAAGTTTCCTTCAATCCGTTCCTTAGATAATGCTATACTACGGGTAAAGAAACCCTGATATTTATAAATATAGAAAACAAACTATAAAATAGATAAGTCTGAGAAAGTTTTCCACTCATGGCGAACAGAGCGATTCCATAAATATGTAGTTGAGTGAAGGCAGGCACCAATTTAAATATTCTGTAAAATTTCTATTAACTTGACAGTTGGCACCTGAACAAGTACTCTAGCATTCCATTAATGCCGGTAAATATTCAGTGCCGACCAACTTTCTTTTGTGCTAATAATTGAGAAGCTAGCGATTTCGAATTGCTGATACAATTGAATTAACACTCCCAGATCACACATATGCTGACCATGTTGTCGATATCTACAGTTTCACTTTATGGAGAAACTGCATACATAGTTGCTTGGTTTCCTTTTATTGCGCGTATTTGCATTTCAGTTAGAGCAAAATGTAGGCTAGGAAAGAAAATACGATATTTGACCATAAGCCCGAGCAAACTTACTATTTGTTTTTAAATGTTGGATTCGTATGCTCCTTAATTTTTGATAAATTTTGGGAACCTAGGTAACCTTGAAAAACAAAAAGAGCGAACACCTTGCTGTTTATTTGCCTTTATAGGTATTTATCGCTTTTAAAACCTATCCAGAATTACACAGAATACTTCAGTTAGTTAATCAGCATTCAACACTGTCTACATTTCATAAGCGCATAATGAGTCAGGCATTGACCTTTAGGCCGAGTATCCACCACCAATCAATCAAGTACCAAGCACATATCATGGTTGAAGGTGGCAATCTTGAATTCTCTATTTGGTCATCAAGACACGTTTACCATTCAAAGTGATGAACTCAAAACGGAAGTCTTGTTACCTAACCATATTTTAAAAACGAGCGTTAGTTGCGAGTTCGTCCGGTCTTCAAGTGGGTTTCATTAGTATTCTTCACGATAAGTATCTATTTACGAAAATGTAAAAATTAAATTGAACATTATTTGATTTGCAGCCAAGGCACTGAGAAATAGCAAATAATATTTCTAGTCTTTCGAGAATGGATGATAGTTACAAATAATAACTGAACTGTGCATAGGCATCATTTTGACGTTCATTTTGGTAAGATTACAACCCCAAAGAAATAGGTTGAAATACCAGAATGTAAAGTAAATGCATTTATACACTAGCAATTTTCCTTTTTAATTGAAATCATTGAGAGGTCGAACGTATAGAAGAATAGAGTTTAGTCCTTGACATCAGAAGCTATTATAAATGAATAATGCTCAGTACAAAGTTGAAGGGTGACGCGAAATATAAAGTAAACTGAAAAGGTAATTTGCACCATAGTAAATAGATAGAATAATTTGTGATCATCAATCTAAATACTACAAACTGCCTGATATCTTCCACAATCTAGTAAACGTACTGACGCATTAAAGAGTTGGGAACCTAGGCTTTACTTTTCCCTGTAATTAAACAAATCTATAAACATATCATGACGTGAACAATAAAAAGGTATTCATTGCACCTTAAAGCAACCAGCATTGTGATCACCGAAAATTAGTTTATATGTTTTGAAATTGTTATTCGGAAAGTGAATGATGAAATGTAGCTATCTAGAATGCACTGCAAAAATTGCAAAGCGAAATTCCTGGTCCTTTAGATATTATGAGCATTGAGCCGAACGAATATCGTGACCTCAGGAGGTACCCGCTTTGTATGAAACAAAACCATATTAAAATCGATTCAATGTCTGTCTGCCTCCCTGTCCGTAGTCACACGAGATTTCCTCCGAAATGACTGGAGCTGTCGTCATGAAATTGAGAATATGTGGTCTGTGGAACGCTACACGTGCAACAACCATTTTGTGTTAGTTCAAGGAAGACTTACATGCGAAAGGGGGGCGCAAAATTGTGTGAATCTGGTAATGAAGGATACCAAACGAAAGGGCCCAATCAGTGCTTTCCAAATGACCTTACTTTTTATATTGGGCGAAAAGCAGTGGAATGATGACTCGTATTTTAGAAGTTTACTCGAAAACCCCCGTTAAGTTTATTCTAGTACAAGATTTGTCAAGAGTATAAGTGATAATATTAAATATAATTCTGAAAAGTTTGAAGGAAATCCATCCTTACGAAAGTGGAATATGATT
Source organism: Hermetia illucens (assembly GCF_905115235.1). Classification (NCBI taxonomy): domain Eukaryota; kingdom Metazoa; phylum Arthropoda; class Insecta; order Diptera; family Stratiomyidae; genus Hermetia; species Hermetia illucens. The sequence continues at coordinate 104,922,414 of NC_051849.1, forward strand.
CTTCATAAAATTGCCAAGAATATGAACCAATATTTGGAATGATATCATATTCTTAAGGGTGCCTTTTGTGCACTATTTGAATGAAAATGGAAAAAAAATTTCAATAACTTCGAATTTTTGATTATTTTTACCAGCATTGAGGTTCATATTCTTAAAAGGTAAGCTTTTCGGTTTTGGACACAAATTACAGTCGCTACACGTCTCGCAGCTGGAGAACTTTAATTACGACCTTCAGCGAAATAATGTCGTGTAACTTTTCAAAATTTTATGTGAAACAAAACCTTATTAGAATCGATTCGATGTCTGTCGGTCTGTCTGTAACACCCGATTTATTTGGAAACGGCTAGACCGGTTGTCACGAAATTTGGTGAGAACGTGTGGTCTGTGAAGCTCTTTACATGACGCTATTTTGTATTGAGTTTATGGGAAGGCTCCCCATACATGCAAAATGGGGTGCAACATTTTTTTCACTGAATATGGCCATATAGAGTTTCAAATGAAAAGGTTAAATTAGTACATTTCGAAACTGATCGGGTGAAACTTAGGGGGGTGAGGGCTCAAAATATGGCCCCCTAGAAGTGTGAAAGGTATCGTTCTCAGTACCTATCTAGCCGAAAAATCTGAAAAAAACACAGTGGTGTATCCAAACGAAATCTAGGCCTAAAAATACATCCCCTTCCGATCACTGTTCAAATAAAGTAAATAAAAGAACTAGGTGAATCTTTCAAATTTTATGTGAATTTCGAGCATTCTAAAACGTCATCATAACACATCAATTGGTCAATACCAAAGCAAAGTGAACTCAGAGGAAAACATTTCGTTTTAGTTTTTTAGTCATTTATAATATATATCAATATCAATTACTCGAGACAGATTTTATGCATATGTTAATGAAGCTTTGGGGTAGTTTAGGTAGATATATTTGTACATTAAACCAGCGGTATTCAATATACGTACTGTGTATGCATGTACTGTGTATGTACGTATGCTTTTGTGCACGAAGTAAATCGGAAATATGTAACGATCACTTTATATACGTGAACATATAAGTACAGAATTCGGTAATAAGGAATGTTGGTTTGTTTGGGGTGGGCATAATATCTACGTCTGCAATATGTTCGTATATCGTGTAGTTTAAAAAAAAAATATGAAAGAATATTCAAGAATACAAAAATCTGCCTAGAAACTTTCTCACAAAGATGAACACAAACCCCGGCATTTCGACTTGTTTTTTCTTTCAAATTTTTCAGAGAAATTTACAAAAGTTGTTCGGAATATGGCTAATATAATATCCAAATTTGATTGAATTAATTCTTCTCTCTCAATTCTTCTTCTCACTTAAAAATCAGTTCAAAAAAGTACCGGAAAATAAGCTTTTAATGTGATTTCCCCCTTCATCATCATCAACGACGCAACAACCGGTATCCGGTCTACCCCTACCTTGATAAGGAACTCCAGACATCCCGGTTTTGCAAAGAGGTCCACCAATTCGATATCTCTAAAAGCTGTCTGACGTCGTGACCTACGCCATCGCTCCATCTCAAGCAGGGTCTGCTTCGTCTTCTTTTTCTACCTTAGATATTGCCTTTATAGACTTTCCAGGCTGGATCATCATCATCCATACGGATTAAGTGACCCGCCCACCGTAACCTATTGAGCCGGATTTTATCCACAACCTGGCGGTCATGGTATCGCTCATAGATTTCGTCGTTATATAGACCAAAGAATCGTCCATCCATAGGAGAAATTATCAACGGTCTCAAAGTTGTATTCTCCTATCTTTATTCTTCCCGTTTGACCAGTGCGATATGATATTGTTGGTTGATTCGTCTTCGGTGCTGACGTTGCCACCATATATTTTGTCTTGCCTTCATTGATGTGCAACCCAAGATCTCGCACTGCCTGCTCGATCTGGATGAAGGCAGTTTGTACGTCTCGGGCGGTTCTTCCCATGATGTCGATATTATCAGCATAGGTCAGTAGTTGGGTGGACTTGAAGAGGATCGTACCTCTTGCATTTACCTCAGCATCACGGATCACTTTCTCGAGGGCAAGGTTAAAGAGGACGCATGATAGGGCATCCCCTTGTCGTAGAACGTTGTTGATGTCGAATGGTCTTGAGAGTGATCCTGCTGCTCTTATTTGGCCTCCACATTGGTCAGGGTCAGCCTAGTCATTCTTATTAATTTCGTCGGGATACCGAAATCTCTCATGGCCGCCTACAGTTTTACCCTAACTATGTTATCATAGGCAGCTTTAAATTCGATGAATAAATGGTGCAGCTGTTGCCCATATTCCAACAGTTTTTCCATCACTTGCCGCAGAGAAAAAATCTGATCTGTTGCTGATTTACCTGGAGTGAGACCTCTTTGGGATGAGCGTATGATCGGCCCAGCAAGATAGCGTGCTCGGATCATGCCCCAGCCATCGACAGGTTTCCAGTATCGCCAGTACTTCTGCTTGGAATACACTGGCGAATCCTAGGAAACCGTATGATTTAGCTACACTGTATGTAACCGAGTAAACACCCGCACCGGTTCCACATACCATTTTTAATCCTTCGGAGAAGAATACTGTGTACTTGCAACACATCGCCGACCTTTCACTCTGCCCTGAGTGGAATATCTACAGTTGAGTTTCTCGTCCGGCTTGCGTGTGACGTAGTCCGTATGAAATGCCCACAGTTCCGGAGGCACATCGTCTAGGAAGTTACCATGACCACAGGGCTTCGCTTTCCAAAATCCAGACTCACGTGTTCTGACATCTCTACACGCGACAGAGTATTTAATGCGGTGGTCCAGGGGGAATGGGAGTAATAATACATTGGAACCATCTACCAGGCAGGACTGCGTGGTCCTTTGAATTATATTAATCTTCGTTCTACTGTACTTTCTCCTTAGCGCCTGCCACCATACAATAGAACCGTACGTTAGGATAGGACGAACCACGATCGTGTACATTCAGAGACATTTCCTCTTCCGGAGACCCCATTTCCTTACAGAAGCCATCTTGCAAGCGCAGAGGGCAATACAGGCCTTCTTAACTCTCAATTGCTTAACATGCAATTCTCTCTAATTTAACTTAGGATTCAGAGTTGCACTCAGATACTTTACATTCTAGGAACGAACCAGTCTTTGTTTATTTAACCGCGAGAGGTAGAATTCGCGTACCCTTGGCTTGGTGGTGAATAGCATCAGTTCTGTTTAGGTGGGATTGATGCTGAGTCCGCATCTTGCAGTATACAGGAACACCTCTCTCAATGCTCCTTCCATGAGTTTACTCTTCCTTGATGACGTTGGTACTAACGTTGTTGAATGCTTCCGTTACACCCAGGAAGATAGCTAGAGTACAACCCTTGTACTGTAGCGACCCCACAACCCTCTATTTATCTCATGAGGAGTGGATTTGTTTTTCAAGTAGGCGTGCTGATATTTGGAGAAGAGCGTTTTCTCGATAATCGTCCTTTGACATCCATCATCATCCGGGATGCGCTCTAAGATATTCAATACGGAAGAAATGTGGCTGGCTGGTCGAAAATCCTCCGCGCGCTTCTCCAAGAGTGCAGTACGTATCCCAAAGAGATACAGCCCCGGAAAATCTCGGCATGCCACGCACCACCCTTTCTTTCTCTTTCTGCAGTATGACTGAGATTGTGACATATAGGGCTGCACAGAATCTTACTGCGTCTTGCTGATGCTTGCAACGTTCTAGAAATAATCCTGCCAGGAGCGCTTCTTTTTAGTCTTATTTTTTTTGTGTACTTCTCTTGGTTTTTCTGGCACCGATGTGCTCTGCAGATGACATTCACACCAATTCAACACCTTACACCCTTACGGTCGAAAACTTTATCACAGCGTAATAATACAGTCCGCTATGAAGAAGAGGAACATTTACTAGATGTCAATCTTATAGAAAAATGAGTTTACTTTGATTTTGATTCTTTATTTTCCCTATCTTTAATATTTTAAAGGATATTAACAAAGGGTTTAGTATTAGTTTGATTTGCACCATAATACGAATGCAAATGGAAGGGTTGTTCGCTTGTATCATAAAGAAATATTGAGGAAGCGAAATGGAAAATTAACTGTTAAACATTTATTTACATACAGAGTACTTGAAAAAAATTGAAGGAATATATACAGAAAAAACAAAAAAAAATAGAAACGGTCGCAGTGACAAAGTTCGACAAAGTGTTGAATGTTTCATAGATATACGGAATAAGTATTCCTGATTGTGATTCTTGAGGACAAACGTCGGGCTTTAAAGTTGGCTTCATCAATTGCACTGCCTTACGACTGGATTTTCAGCATGTCACCATTCACCAGTGTCCGACAAAAATTTGCTATAATACTTTGGTTTCAGTGGTTTCCAAAGGATTGTAGCTTTAAAACTTCCAACTGGCCCATCTTTTCCTGGAAGTGAGCAAATTTGAACCTTTTGCATTTTATACATAGCTTGAAAGAGAACATAGTTTTGTCTAACACATTTCATACGTTCGATGCTTCAGAAGATATTCCACTCTTCGGGACTAGATACGTCGAAATTCATATTATGAAAGATGTACTCATAATGCGTTTCTCTTGGAGCGGACTTTTGCGTATGATAGACGGCAGTAGCAATAGCAGAATGAGCTATAATTGTCATTTTTTCCCGACTTTATCTGTCTTTTCACCTATCTTTTTTTTAAAAAATATATAGTTCTTCCATTGCTTAAAAAAAAATTTTTACAGAATATAGTCAAGCCGGGTATCAAATGAATGGTTTGTAGATTTCGAAGCAGGTACTAATTACAAAAAACTGTCCAACCGAAAAATCTGAAAAAAGGCATTAAAATCGGTTGGAAAGTTTAGTGCAACTCCTAGTATCATTAACAAAGTTGTAGTAGCTCAAACTGATCCTTTCGCGTCAAATATCTATTCGATATAATGTCAGCACCACGTCGAATTGAATAGTGAGTGTATTCACTACAACCTATATATAAGTGGTGCGATCGTGTAGCCAAATATTGTTACATAAATAATCACGGGACGCCGAGCTTCCGGTTCACGATTTGTTTTGTCATGCACAGAGGATATCGAGTACTTCCGTTGCGATAGAGACAAGAACGGTACTATGCGACGGATAGATGGAGAATATGTCCATCAGATTTCAACAGAAAATTTTGTTCATCCCCCACTTCCACAAACACTGTCGCCATTTGAAGCTGACAACGCCACTGAAATCGAGGAAGCAATAAAACGAATTAAATTAGGAAAGCAATAGAACCTGATGACTTCACATCTAACCTCTGGAAAGCGAATCGCAGCGACCCAACAGTGGAGCTCAGTGAGTTCTCCAGGACCAGAAAATATCACCCTTCTAATATGGAAAAAGGAAGGTAAGGTTTAAATTACCATCCGATCCGGTTGCTGGCCCATACCATGGAGATTTTCGAACGCATTTTTGATAACCGTACCCGCGGTATCGTTCAAATAACTGTCAATCAAACCGGGTTTGTCAAGAACTGTAGAAGTATTGACGCAAACACGACGTGCGTTTACTCATGGAGAAACACCGTGAGAAGCATCGCCCTTTTTACATTGCATACCTGCATGTAGAGAAAGCGTTCAACCGTATGCCAATTAAACTCAGCAAATATGCTCTGCGGCAACACCTAGTACCAGAATAACTCGTGGGGTGAGTTAAATTGCTTTACCACGATCCGAACAGTAGGATAGAAAGGGTAGCGGGTATGTTATATCAAAACCGCTTGTCACTGGTCGTCAAGGAAGCGCGCGAATCACAACTCTTTGTTCTGACTATGTACACTGTGACACGGCACATCCGCAACGCCGCGCCTCATACACTTCTTATGTAGATGATGTTTTCCTAGCGTCTCATAGCAAAGCTGATCTCGAGGAAATTGTTTAAGAATAGAATGATCATCCCATCCAATAGGGTCTCAGAATGAATCTGAATAAAACTAAATCTTTGTCAACCGATCCTAATGAAACAAGTTCTATCCCTGTCAATGGCAGTGATCTGCCCAGAACTGAACGATTCTCGGATCAATACTTTCAGCCAATGGTGAACTGCGTTATAAAATTGCTTCACGCATTAACAGAACATGGATGAAGTGGCGTTCCACAATTTATGTTCTTTGTGATAGACGTATCAACGGACGTCTCAAATCTAAAATTTACTCAAAAAAATTTACCCCTATATGGTTCTAAGTGTTAGCCGACTATAAAACGGTGCCTCGCTGTAATGGAGACGAAGATATTACGTTGGACCAGTGACGTAACACGTCGTGACGACATCCGAAATGAGGATATCCACAATCTCTATGAGGATGCACCGATCGTGGAAAAATTACGAGAGAGATGTCTTCAATGGTATGATCACGTAATGCGCACTAAGGAGAATTCACTTGCCAAGAACATTGTCTGAACATCGAAGTTGATGAGGGAAGACCAAAAGGCCGGGCTAAGTAACGCTGGCGCCATACCCTGAACGGTGATTTAAAACCCTGGCGACTTCATACAGAGTAGGTTTTTCAAAGAGCAAAATGGCGCAACCGATCAAGACAAGGCGACCCCGGTTCTGAACGGCACAAAGGTTGAAGAAGAAGAAAATTTTCGTTATGCGATTTCTTGCAGAAAAAACAATATTTTGAAAATCGGATTTCACTTGTCCTTAACGGATGATCTTAAAGGTTGTTCCGATGGAGTTTGTCTCAAAAACTTCTAACGCGGGCCTAATTCAAACCATTTGCTCTTGCTTTCCTGCTTTTTTAAAAAACTTTTCATTTCGCTTTTCTTTCTCGTTGAATATTGATCCTCCCTCCCTCCGACCAATACTCTTAGTATGTTATTCGAAACACATCCTACAACTTCCTCAAGATTGCCTTCTACACGAATTATTTCCACTATTTAGCCTTTTTGGTCTTCTTGAATCGAGTACTAATACGAAAAAGACAGGACAGAATGGATTTTTCAACTCCATTACGTAAGAAGGATCTAGGCAACTACAGATTTACGTTGATTGATTTTTAAAGTTAACCAAATTCGATTTGATTTATAGATAATTGTAAAATTGTAAGTTTCATGCCAGATCGATATAGAATTATGGTAACGACCAAAGATGCTTGATCTGATTAGTTAATTCCTTACTGCCTTCTTCACTTACATTCCTTACTGCACTTTGAACCTGCTCGCAAGTAGGCTAATTGAAGTAATTTCTTCTCTTCTGACGTATGAACTGAGAGCTCGTTTCTAGCTACGGATATGCACAATTCATACACTGGGATAAGTTAATTTAGATAAACATCTTTCCAGTCGCATTCTTTGGTAAAATTAAGAAGATTGCATTTTGTATTCTCTTTTGAACCTGAACCCGTTCATTTTAAGTGCATCTACATATGTATACGTATTTAACTCTGATAGTAACTTGGGTGCACCTAACGGAGTACTTCATTATATCTTGAACAACGATGCGATTATTTGTTTGACCGCATGTTGATAATTGCGGTCTTTGAACTGCTTACCTCGTCTACTTCTGGGGCTGCCCATTCGTAATTATATTTTTTGCCCCTGGAAATGTTTACGATTTGCTGCTCCAATTTATCGAAAATATTTCCAAGGAGAAGATTGCCATTTATTGTTGGAATATATAACACGCACTTAACATTGTAGTTTATTTCAAGGCAAGTCTAGATCTATGGCTAACAAAAATGTAGGAAAAATTAGTGAATTCCTAACTTCTTTGGGCCATTGATGCTTCGTTATAATTAATTTCTATTTGAAAAAGGAAAAAAAAGCAAGTTTGAGAGAATTGGATTTATTGCGAATTGCCTCCTTTGGGGTAAATGTAATCAAAATGGATATGAGTTATGGGAAGCCAAATTATCTTAAAATTTCAAAAGGTAGGAAACATAGGAATGAAAGAATACATACTCAGCCGAAGAATCTTCAATTTATTACTTTGCTTTTGAATTTTAAAATTCCAATAACAGTAAACGCTAATTGGGGATTTTAGGGAATACCATCAAAAGTTGGAATTAGGTGTAAAAGAAAGACGAAGCTGGTTCCAACGATAAGAGTGAAATTAACTTTCGATGTAAATCAAACATGCAAAATCACAGAGATACATATCTTATTCGTAAGACCTAGAAGTCATCAGAGCTGCAACAAGGATATATGAAATCCAGGGTAATGAAACCGTGTGGATCACGCACCACATTCTCTTGTATTTCAAGTTGATTTGCAGCAGACCAGTTCAGCCTTCTCGGTCCCTAGGGGACTGAGGGATGGGTGTGTCATTAATCCCAACAGGGTCTTCTTTGATTCTCAAGCGTAAAAGTTACATAAAATAACTTCACTTACTCAGTTTTGAGCACTCACCAAATCAACAATTTCTCTGCGTATTTCAAGTGATCTTCACGGCCCAGAATGCCATACTCGGAATTCGAATGGGTACTTCGGATAGGGTGTTATCAGCAAAAGTTACAATAGTAAGATATTTAATCATAGGAATGGTATGAGGTATAACAGAGGAGTTAAGGATAAATGACGGTATGGACACGTCGGTTGAGCTATAGCTATAACCTTATAAGGAATAGCTCTAGGTCTGAGTGATAGCCAGATTTTAAACAAGTCGGAATACCGGAAGTTCGCGCTTCGGGTATAAAGGTTTTGTGTTCATCTTATCTAAGAAATTTCAACGCACATTTTTCTATCCGTATACAGCTACAAAACTACGAGACATACGTACATATTTTAGCCGTAGATGTTATATAGGCACGTATATAGATTGATCATACCCATATTTCCGATTTACTTCTTATATACTATATACCTACATACACACATGCCCCGTTGGAATAATTGATATTCATATACAAATGATTAAAAAACTAAAACAAAATAATCCTTTTCCATCCAATTCATACGAACTTACTTCGTTGTGGTATTGATGAATTGATATGTGATGATGACGTCATGCAGGTTGTAGAGTGCACGAAATTCACAAAAAATTGTAAAATTTTACCCCCTATAACTTTGTTAATAATAGTTTGATTTTCTTCAAACTTTACCGAATTGTGCATTATGTTCTTCATTATGCGCATGCCAAATTTTGTACTTCTGGGATGAACATAAGGGGGTGCCGGGTAAATTTCTAAAATGTGGAAATATACTATTAACTTTATTTGTGCAGATATCGGAACCGGATATATTTTAAGGCAAATTTCGTACAGATGCATTACTGCGATTTTTTTCAGATTTTTCGGTTGGATAGGTTCTGAGAACGAGACCTGTTATACTTTTTGATGGTCATATTTTGAGTTTTCACTCCCCTATGTTTCACCCAATATCAAATATTGAACCAGTTTCGAAAAGTACTAATTGAGACCTTTCATTTGATACCCCACATGGCTTTTGTTTTGTTTCACACAAAACCTTAAAAAGAATAATATTTAGGATATTTTTCTGTTTTGTACGTCAGCACCTTTCATAGGTCTAAACCAGCTGCTCGCCACTTTTTTTTTTTCGGAAACGGTAACCTATACTACTGTCACTCATATCCAATGAACTTTTCTCTAGTGTGTGTGGGTATGTTAGTGGTGGAGGAGAATTTGTAGCCTCTGATTGCTCAGACCGTGGTGGCCCAATGTACTCGACTCCTTGCCTAACGGAATATCCCGGATTCGTTTATGTGATGCAGGATTTCCGTTAGTGAACGTGATACTACCCGTTGAAACCGGAGCACGCGTTCATGTGCAGAGAATTCACGTAACAAATGCCTGGTGAATTCCGCTTCCTCATTAGAAGGGATACTACCATCTTAAATAATTCCTATTTTAAACATATATCCAGATATTGAATTATGGCCTGTCAGAATGCCCACAATACTCCTGCAAATCTTCCTGCTTTTCGACAGGAGAAACTTTTCGGTAAGCATGTTTGGCTCTGACAAGTTATCAGTTTATGAACCAGCTTTAGCCAATGCTACTAATACTCCAATTTCTGATTCCGGTCCGGCATTGGGAAGATTTAACCCTCATCCACATCCGAGATTTAATTTTGCTTTACAGCATAGTGACTAGCTACCCAGAGTAGTTTAACCGTATTGAATCTAGAGAGAACGATTTTCAAGGTGATCAAGGGACTATTCAACGCCCTAAGTGCAGCCTGCTCGTCAATCACCCAGTTCGCCAAATCCATCCAGTTCTCTCCTTTTAGTAAATAATGCCATTGTTGTTTTATTTGGATTACTTGAAATGGCACGATCCATATTTCTACACGCCCTTCCGAGATCCCGATCAACAACAAGTACAGCCACATCATCAACATAAGCGCGAACGTGTATTGGCAAATTTTGCAGTTCCCAACCTAGTGAATCGATCAGCATACTCAGAAGTAGTGATAGCATACCTCCTTGGGGGTAACCTTTCGTTGCTATTAGGTAGCGACCAACACCCACTTCAGCCCACAACAATGTCTGCGTTAGCATAGATCTACCTAATCAAATCATCATCGGCACCATGCGCTCGGGCGACATCACAAAGTTTTTGCAAAGGCGCCCAGCCGAATGCCCCTTCAACGTTCACGAATACCCCCATAGTCTGTCACCCTTCAGAGTTGCATCGTCTAACTTTGAAACCAAAGAATGACACAGGACTTTCACTGCTGGTTTCCGTTCCGTAGGTCCGACCTAAACGCTATCCCACGCAAGAATGCTATCAAGCTGATCTGTCTGGCGTTTTCTAGATTAGAATAGTTATGTTTCCTCTCTAACCTTTTGCCAAGAGCAGCCTAAAGCAAGGCATGCTTGAAAAATATTTCTTAGCAATCGCTCTCCACATCAAATTTCCTGCCAATAAGTGTAGCAATTTCTGAGAAAAGTGCGTGTGACAGACGGACAGACTTACAGACATTAAAGCGATTAAAGCGCAGCAATCTAATTGGATCAGGGCCTTGAAGTGTCTAAGAGCACTTCATTTAAGATTGTAAGAGGATTACAATACCATATAGGAGACAATGTGGTGAGCATTATGCTCGGCCGAGATCATTACCATGATTTGACTCAGGTACTCACTCACAGCTGAGTCGACTGATATCCGACGCCAATCACGATACAGATCCCACTGCCACCAGCCAGATTTAAACCACGACCTTCCGTACGACAGCCTTGTGCCCTAACAGCTATCCGGACACCCAGTAAACAGTAAATTGAATCCCGGAATAAAGTCTCGAGATGGGCTTTAAAGGCGGCAATGAAAAGGGGATATCACAGAATATGTATGTATATGCTTTCTCAACAGAATCTGCAGACAATGTTCTCAGAAATCTCGATGAGCCAACACCCGCCTGTGAACGGGACAAAAGCTGAAGAAAACGAAGACATAGCAGTACAAAATTACGTAAGGACATGCCGTGGAGAGAAAATCCGGGCCCAGGGTGAAACTTATGCTGGCCTCCTCGTTTTACGCGTTGCTTACTTCGTTATGTATCTCTATTCCGGGTCCGAGGGTAATCAATTTCTTTCCTACCTCTTTCATCAGGCTTGGGAAATCTACTTGCAAGTATACAGCACATCGCCTGCGTTCGATATCATCCTCGCCTCTGCACCACTGTCACTGATGTTTGCTAATCCATATACTACAGGAGCTGGTTAAATTTTAACGGCCCCGCTTACAAGCCGGCTTAAAAGTGATGATGTGATTTTCAATGCTAACGAAAACCAAGTTCTTTCATGGCGCTTTGTGGTGATGAGTATTGTTTACGCTTTTTGCCTAGAGGTTTACGAAGTTTATGTACCAAAAGAAATTACACTCCCACAATGCAGGGAAGATGTTTTCTGTAATGCATGTTTCGGACAACTCAGCAAACGAATCCGGCATTGCCTTTACCACGAGCTCGAAGACTTTATTAAATTTGCCTTCCGGAAGCTTCGGTTCTGGATACCATACTGTCAATTTCCAGTCGTTCTTCCCTGATTCTTGTGTGTAGAACTCATCCCCAAGGCTGATGATAGCCACGATTTCCTCTTTGCTGAAGAAAACAGAAAAAAAGGCTTTAAAGCAGAGTCCTTTCAAGACAGCTAACTTCAGTTTGAACTACCACCTTCTAGATAATTCTATTCTGGATAATCATTTATTCTATGATTAGTTAGGTTATTTTTGTGGGCAGGGGATAAAGTGCATCTCAGTCTAGTCTCTGATCTATACACTATTAAGAGGGCTTCGATAAGACTGAGCGTTTTTTTGGAGCCCAAGCTTTTGTTATGCTTACAAGCGAAAGTGTCACCAGTTTGCCGAATCGATTATAGTCGTTTGGTAAGCCTTTTAAGGAGTTATCCTGCCAACAGAAAATCCGGTAATTATCTGGTTCCTTAGATCAACTGTGGAAATCTAATCACCTATTGTCTTGAAGCGTTTCAGAGCACTTCATTTAGAAATCATAACCGTACCTTTAGAGGCAAATTGGTCTGTATGCGCTTGCGCAGGATTATTACTTCAATTCGACTCAGATACTCAGGAATTCACAACTGAGTCGATTGACACCTATGGGAGAAATCTAGAAATTGCTGAAGACGATGAAAAGCACTTCGCTAGCTATTTGCTTACGTTTAACGATGCACGCTGGCTTCCTTGTAATCATGCTATTTTCGTTTTTATTTTGCACAGAATTCACGTCGTAAATCCTCGTTGCCTTGATTAAGATAACTCTCTCTCTTAAGAAGATAGAGCCTAAGAAAATATCTTCCGTGTGCTCCCTGTACCATAAGACTTAACATAACTACTTTGTTATTCAAGCGTAGATAAAACGCGAGATAGACGTCTTGCCAAGATTGGTGTGAACATTAGACGATGTTAAGCGACCAAAAGGGGGATTTGAAAGCCTCGCGACTGCATCCAGATCAAGGCTTTGATAGAACAAAAGGTGGATAAAATCAGTGTCATATCACTTATCCTCAAAGGAACGTAGAAACGTAGGCCAATGAGTGGCCCCCCAATGTATTTGTAAAGATAATCCTAAGGAGAGTTAGCAGTGGAGCTGGAGGATAATAGATACCAGGTAGTAGTGAACAGTGGAGTTCGGTTGCCCAAACCAACTCACAATGTCTAACGTGGCACAATATCGCCGACTCGGTGGCTAATTTTGGGCTACCTGTTATGATCACCACTATTGGCCTTCATTCAGAGTATACTTTACAAGGTAATTTCATAATATGAGAGTATACGGAAAAGCAGGGCCTGGGGTGGAAATGCCACCAATCTGAGCGTATATTATGCGGCTGCCCATATTATTCTTTTTATCATTGAAAGTTCTTTTCCGCGCCTCCGGCAAACTACGGGTCCGGTGGCGGTGAGGAAGACGGGGCGGCAACCCTGTCGGCCAAACCAAACCCAAGTGGCCGAGGAGAACCGGTGGCACCGGGAGACGCTGTACTCACTTTGGCTTGCCGGTCGGGATGCAGTAGGCGAATGCTCTAAAGGCCTAATTAGGACGATCAGACCCGAGTCTGCACGGGGACTCATCTGAAGTGGCCAATTGGTCACAAAACCTTACCAGGGGTATACTGGTACCATGGGAACCGGGATAGCCCTTGGACTTCGGGTGAACTCCCGTTGTATGTGAGTACAGCTCGTTTGTTTGCGGTTAGCCCCCTAGTGGGAGTTTCATGGGGGTTGTGGTTACGCTCAAGCGAGAAGAGACCTTCGGGCCACGGCGTGGTGTTGCGTTTCAACACGGGTACCGTACTCTTACTCCGTAAGAACATAAAGTCACTACCTGGTGGGCGCTCCACCCTAAGTCTGTACCCGATAATCGCTGGGATCCAGGCTCATAATATTTAAAGGAACAATTTTCGCAGCGTATTCTGGAACAGTTCAATACTGAAAACCCCCTAATGTGGTTTCCCCCCTTAAGATCCAGATCAACAACAGTATATAAAAATTCATTCTACAAGGGTGTAGCTTTTACACTTTCACATATTTTTACTTGCTAAACATTTACATAAAAACTTAATTATCTTAAATTGCCGGAAGTGTAGCTATTCTCCTCATTTCTTACAATTTAAGAATAGCATCCAATTTATATAATATGCTGAGTATGTTTTACATATTTTGTAAAATTGGCACAATCCATTTATTAATAGCTTGCTGAAAGCCGTCATTAAAACAAATATCTGCAATTAATCGAAACCCATATTATGCCAACTTATTGATCGTGCGTTTCAAATGAGTCTTATTGTTGCTCTTGTAATCCTGCGCTGATCACGACTACCTCTAGATATTGTTTAAGTTTAGTGACCATTACAGATATATATATACATATATATATAAACTGATGCATAGAAAGCTATTGAAGAAATATCCATACCTGCACAACTACAGACTTCAACAATATTTTGGGTAATACGCAAACCTCACTCAAATTACCACACTGCATGAGCACTTTGTTTTACTGCATTCATACCAAAGTGAAACGAATTAATTTATTTGATGGCTTTATTTTTCAATTCCGATTATACTGTCTAATGTTTTTTTTTCACTCAACTGGTCGGAATATTTTCTGCATCTCTGTTCCATTATTCATATGTGCATGGAGTTAACCATTTTATAAAAAGTAATTCAACTTTAATCGAAGCAATTTTCTATGTGAAGAAAGCAGCAAGTGTTAAACAATAATAATGATAATATAATAAAATAGTAAATGGCCAAATAACAATGGCCGCCAAACAGCAATTTTTCTGAAGATGCAAGATTTGAATATACATTTTTGTTTGAATGCAATTGCAACTAATCGAGGAATTGTATTGAAGTGTCGATTTTTGTCTATTAAAATTTTCTGAATAGGCCATAATCAACATGAAATGAGAAGGAAAGTGATATTTTTGTAACAGTTTTGTTTCACTTTGTTTCTGGTGTAAATAAGAAACCATTAATGCAAGCGAAAACGGAATTTCCACGCCAAAATAAATGCGGATAGTTCAAAAGTCAAGTATTCATTATGAAAATTGAAGAAAGTACATATCTATTTACTTTTACTAATTCTTTCTCGAATGATCCATCTTCATTCTCCTGGATAATATCTTTTCGAAGTGAAACCTTTCTTACAAATGTTTGTAGAAGATTAGAAAATGAAAAACAATAAAATGTTCGTTAAAAAAGATATTGTAGTGTTTTCTACCTCACTGCTTGCAGAGGAATCCACCTGCCCCCCTAGGAACTATGTTAATGGTCCAATTTCTTCCTACGGCATAACATTACTTGGAACCCTTTACGTGAAACACTTAGTTCCTCTACTACTTTCCCCAAATCATAAATTCGACCAAGAAAATGCATACAATGTCGCTATAAACATGATGATCGGATTGAGTCACAAGCCTCGGAGAAATGCCAGGG
The DNA here is from genome assembly GCF_905115235.1 of Hermetia illucens. Classification (NCBI taxonomy): domain Eukaryota; kingdom Metazoa; phylum Arthropoda; class Insecta; order Diptera; family Stratiomyidae; genus Hermetia; species Hermetia illucens. The sequence continues at coordinate 104,937,805 of NC_051849.1, forward strand.
TGTCCACCTCAATCGACGCGGCAGGACGGGCCTCGGTCTTGTCGAGAAATGGGCAAGGGTTCTTGACGCATGGACGACGTCAGGACGTAAGCAAGTTAGTCCGAACACAACGAACAAAACAAATACGTGTCTGCACGCTAAATGTTGGTACCCTAACTGGAAAGACCGAGGAACTCGCAAGAGCCCTTCGGAAAAGGCGCATTGATATCTGCGCTCTGCAAGAAACCCGATGGTCTGGTGCCAAAAACTGCGACATTGAACACGAACGCGGTAAAAATGGCTACAAACTTCTCTATTTTGGTAACCCACGCACTCAATCTGGTGTTGACATTGCCATCTCAGAGGGTTTCCGTGATGCCATTAAAGAAGTCGAACGATTTGATGATCGGCTGATGAAGCTCACCATTATATCAGCTGATCGCACTATTCACTTCTTCACCGCGTACGCACCACAGACAGGTCGACCTGATACCGAGAAAGATGCCAAATCGACTATATTCTCATAAGACGCCAACATTTTACCACTGTCACTGATTGCAAAGTCGTTCCCTATGAGGCCGTTGATTGCCGTCCTGCGAATTAAGCCACCGATAAAACAGCGTGAAGAACGCACTCGCCCGCGACGCATTAAATGGTGGCGATTTGATGAGAAGAAACGATCTCACTCATATGATTGCTGCCCATTACGAATGTGGAAGAATCATGGAACCAAATGAAAGACACGATCCACAAAGCGACCTCTGCAACCCTCGGGGTCACCAAGCCGGGTAAGCGGTACATCAACCGAGATACTTGGCTTTGGGATGATGATGTTGAAATGAAGGCCCGTGAAAAGAAACGCCTCTAACACAAATTTCTGAACGATAAAATGCCTGCTAATTGGCAAATTTATAAGAATGCCAACCGTGAAGCAAAGAAAGCAGTCGCTGTCAGCCGAGCGAACCATTTCAACTCAAATCTTTACGATAAACTGGACACTCGGAATGGCGAGAGAGATCTGTATCGACTTGCTAAAAGCCGTAATGAACGCACACAAGATATCGAACACTTCTATTGCGTTAATGACAAGAACGGCACTTTGCTTACCAAACGTCGAGCCGCAACGGATAGATGGCGAGAATACTTCAGAGCAGATTTCAACTGAAGAATTTGCTCATCCTCCACTTTCGCAATCATTGCCGACATTTGGAGCAGTTCCACCAGTCAGCGCAACTGAAGTCGAGGAAGCAATAAATCAAATGAAATCGGAGAAAGCAACAAGACCTGACGACATCGCATCTGAGCTCTGGAAAGTGAAGAGCTGGAACCCAACACTATGGCTCATTGAATTCTTTAATCAGTTTATTCAGGAAAGTAGAATAACATCTAACTGACAAGAAAGTACCACAGTTCCAATATGGGAAAAGAAAGGTAATCCAGCAGAATATTCAAATTGCCATGCGATCCGGTTACTTTCCCATGCCATGAAGATCTTTGAACATGTTCTTGACAACCGTATTCGCGAAATCGTTGAAATAACCGTGAATAAAACCAGATTTGTCAAGAATTGCGGAACTATTGACGCAATACACGCTGCGCGGTTACTTATAGAGAAACACAGTGAGAAGCATCGCCCTCTCACATTGCATTTCTAGATCTAGAGAAAGCGTGTGACCATGTGCCACACGAACTCATCTGGTATGTTCTACGAAAACACTAAGTGCTAGAAGAACACGTGCACTGGATTCAATTGTTCTATCACGATCCGAAAGTAAAGTTCGAAGTGTGGCGAGTGTATCAAAACCGCTTCGTGTCTCTGTTGGTGTTCATCAAAGAAGTACCCTCTCACTACTCCTCTTTGTTCTTGTTATGGACCTTGTCACAAAGGGGCATCCAACGTTCAACGGTCTATATACTGCTTTATGCAGATGATAGGCAGATAACGTCTCATAGCAAAACTGATCTCGAGCAACTTCTCCAAAAATGGAATGCTCGCCTCATGCAACACAGTATCAGATTGAATCTGAATAAAACTGAATTTTCGGCGGCCTCAAATTTAAAATTTACCGCAATGGCGTCCGTCCTGTGCTCTCTGTCGTTTTGAGTGTTAGCCGACTATAAAAGGCAATGAACGGTGTATTGCAGTAATGAAGACGAAGATGTTGCGTTGGACTACTGGCGTGACACGTTTTGATCACATCCGAAATGAGGATATCAACGATCGATATGGAGTTGCACCTATCATGGAAAAATTGCGAGAGAGGCGTCTTCGATAGTATAATAATAATAATCGTTGGTGCAAAAATTCAGATTGGATTGGCCTTGAAGTGTGTTAGAGCACATCATTTAAGACCATAACAGTACACTACAGTACACTGTAGGAGATTATTATCGTGATTTTACCCAGGTACTTATTCACAGCTGAGTCGACTGATATCCGACGTCAAATCACGATACAAATTCCACTGCCACCGGTGACATTTGAACCGCGAATTTCCGTACGACAGCCTTGTGCTCTAACCACTCAGCTATCCGGCTATCGATAGTATGGTCACATAATTCGCACTAGAGAAACTTCACTCGCCAAGATTGGTGTGAACATCAAAATCGATGGTTAAGAACAAAAGGCCGATTAAAACAACGGTGGCTTCATACGTTGGATGGGGATTTAAAAGCCCCACGACTGCATTCAGATCAGGCATTTAACAGAACCAAATGACGAAACCGATCACAACGAGCCGACCCTGCTTGTGAACGGGACAAAGGCTGAAGAAAAGAAAGAAGAAAGAAGATTTTTTAACATGAAACTTGCACTTTTATAAAAAGAAGAAAAACAGCGTTGCGTCCAAAGTCTTTGATATCATATCGCATTCGTGGCCAATGGAAGTCTTATACATTTCTAAAATAAACCCAGCAATACGAAATTTTCTATTGCAGACAATGAAAACATGCCCAAGCCACGGAAAGGATATGCATGAAAGAATCTAAAAAGCTCTAATACTAACGGGATATTTCAAAATGACTCTCACAGTCCCATATGGTTTTGTCTAGCGATGAATCCACTGAGCTCTCTACTAAATACTACAAAACATGGGTTCTTAATAAAACTAACAGGAAGCATCGTGTGTAAATTAAGTCATCTGCTATATATAGATGATCTAAAATTATATACTGCAACCCAAAATCAACTAGAACATCCTCTGAAGCTATTTGGAGCATCCGCTAGAGGTATTCAAAAGACTTTTGGGTATGATAAAAGTCATAAAATTAGGATAAATGAAGTATCACCCAATATCCAAGAAATGCAAACTGGTGAGTAGTACAAATATTTGGGAATGCCCCAAAATATGCGGATAGACATCACCATCGAGTTTTAAAGACGTTTGCCTTTGATATTAAAATCGGGGCTCAATAGAAGAAATCAAATGTAGGCAATTAATTTCTAAAACATACCAACTATCACTTATAGCGTTGGCATTACCCGAAAAGCTGGATGGAACGTTTGACACCCCCAAGAAAAGAAGGCGGTCAAAATCTGATTAATATAAGCAACAGGCACGACAAGATCATAAGATTAAAAGCAGAAATTTGGAAGGTTCATAAAGCAATTGTCAATGCAGATAAGTCACTTACCCATCTTATTCTAAACAAGTCGGGAAATCGGAAGCTGAACAGCATATTTGAATGGGCATTTGTCCCATTTGTACCAAGCTCATAATGTTTATGCATTTAGTTTGCCAAACCATTCGCTATAGCATGATACTGACTTTCAAAATCTTAGAATGCAAGAAATTCGTACAAAAGTGACGACTTTGACCTATTATAACTCTGTTAGTAAAAGTGCGATTTCCACCTAACTTGATATAATAATGCTCTATAGTATAGCTTTTCTTACAGTAAAAGTTCAATTTCCAATTCAATCCAATTTTCAATTCAATTCAATTTCCAACAAATATACTTACTACTTTGAAGCCCGGATACCATGCGCATGGGCCACATTTTTGGGCTGAGTAGTTTCTCAGAACGGCTCCTTGAAGTAACCAACCCTTATCGAACCCTCGGCCTCTTCGCCTTTGCAACCAATTTCAAAATTTGGAAAGCACTAATCGACAGTAGACCAATTTTAACTAATTTGTTTTACACAAAACCTTAAAAATGAATTTAAGGAATGAAGAATGCAATCACCATCCAGGAAAAGGAAGAAATATCGGGAAGAAAATCTACCCATAGGGTGTTTCTAGAGAATCTGAAACATCCTGATGTAGACAAATCTAGGTCTGTGGTTGAACAACCGCGATTTATATATATAGTGGAAATCGAAGGAAACATTTTCGCAATACAAAACAAGGACAAATAAGGACACGATATTACTTAAAATATGTAATAAAGGATGGTGAAAAATTCAGCCACATCATGCCTGCATCTATAACTCTTCCCAACGGGCTCAAGAGACACAATCATGTTTCGAAACAATACATCACCGACGTGGCCAGCAGCATAAGTTTGTACATACTGACGTTAGTCACTACAACTACAATCCTGAACCAGTGTTGGAAAATCCAGGAATTAGTTTGTATTACGACAGAACGACGCATGCTCGACATAACAACGATACATACTGACATAGCAAGGACCCACAATCGAGCGAATATCGTTTTACTAGATAAATTCGTTTGAACTTCCATGACTTGGATACCAATGGTTGTGCAATTATATTGTGCGCGAGACTGTCTATGCTACTGCATGCTCACAATTACCTATCATCTGGAAATTCAATAAGAAAGGCTGAAAGACTAAGATTTTCTTCGAGGATTGGTTTAAAAATAACTTTTGCCCAGAGATAAAAAGGAAAATCACTTGAGTAACAAGGTATTGCTCATTTTGGATAATGCGCCAGGCCACCTTGTTAATTTAACCGAACTATCAGCACTACAACAGCGATGATTGAACCAATGGATCAGAGTGCTATAACAACTTTTAAGGATTATTATTTACGTAGAGCTTTTCGTGAACTTCAGAAAACCTATGGTGAATAGTGAATCTTCGATAAAACAATTTCGGAAAAACTACATCATCAGAGGTACCGTTTATAATATTAGCGAATCATGGAAAGAACTACAATCAGCCACAATGAACCATATTTGGAGACAAATATGGCCAAAATGCACGAAATCTAATGGGTGTGAAGTTGTATCCTTGATTTTGAAGATTTGAAAGAAGGTGACTTGATTGGCACGAGTCTGATAGAGACCCTCGTTCAAACGAGGAGCTGATCCATTTAGCAGCCGGGCAAACACTTGATAAGGAACCAGAGTCCTTATATCCAGACAGTTAACAGCAAAAACTTTGACGGATACGCTTTTTTGTTGCGAGAAGGGAATGAACATTCATCTTCAAAATAATCCCGACGGAGAATGCAGTTAAGTACCACGAGAAGTAAACTCAGCCATTAGCTGCTACAACAAATTGCAAAAGGAAGCAGATAAGAGGCCAAAGCAGACAAAACTGTACAAATATGAATATATTGTGAGTCAATCAACAACAACCAAAATTGATGGCAACAGCATTCTATCAGATATATGTGTATATGAATATGAATCTTTTTGTTTTTCCTCTTTTATTACGTAAGGTGTTAGTTTGAATGGTTTGTTTTCATGAAAACCTTATTAAAATAAGTTCATGGCCTGCCTGTTTGTCTCTCCGTTTATCTGTCGGTCGCACGCACTTTTTTCAAAAACAGTTACACTTCATGTCATGAAATTTGGTAAAATAGCTCTAATGAGGAGGTATGAGGAAAGTTTGGTTAAAATCTTGCCATTATTAACAAAGTATAATGACTCAAAGTTGCCTTTCCCGTCAAATTACTACTACCTAAGAGATAAAATGCCAGCAACACATCGAATTGAATATCGCGCAGATTTTAGCTATACACACTACGAACTATGTAGAAATGGAACCATCGTGCACCCAAATATTCTTACATATAAAACCATTCATATGTGAAGCACCAACCTCCCGGTTTCCAGCTTGTTTATATATTGTTGTGTTCTTGTTTATATATCTGCTGTGTTCCTTTTTGATAGCAAATAAAACAACTCGTGAAACTGGAAACTACACGCTTTTGATATGAAAGTTTTGTTTGTTCATATCTAAGTATATTAAGGTGCAGAATTATCCCATTTGTACGTAGCCTGTAACGTATATGTATATTTAGCATGTCAGCCTACTCACTTCAACATGATACTGATATTTAGCATTCTAGGTTGCAGTAAATTTGCAAAAGACAAGTTTGAGTTACTGCAACTTTATTCGTACGATTTTGATTCGATGGATATTATGATTCATACTATATTCATACTTCAAATTTTTGTAACTGTGGGATAAACTTAAGCGGGGTCTCTAGTCAATTTCCCAAAAACATAGTAATATACTATTATTAACTTAATTTGAGTAGAAATCGATATGGGGAATATTCGAGACCATTCATTTGATATCGAACATGACCATTTTCGGTGAACAAAAATTACATCCTCCTTTTGCGTGTATGAGAAGGGAGGGGCGGATTATTTATAATAGATTACTCCCAGTCGTCGAGAGCCAAAGGGACCTTTCAGATAGGCAGTATGGGTTCCGTAAAACCAGATCAACCATTGATGTCATCAAAATTGTTACTGGCTTGGCCAAAAATGAAATTCACGGAAGGGGTTGCACCAGCAAATATTGCGTGGTGGTGACCCTGGATGTTAGGGATGCATTCAACTCGGCCAATTCGAACCTTATACGAAAGTCTCTGCGACGATTGGTGTTCCCACATACCTCGCCGCTATTATCGATAGCTTCTTGCATGAGCGAACACTCTGGTATAATACCGATGATGGACCGAAGGAATACGTTTTTTCAGCGGGTGTTCCACAGGACTCTGTACTGGGCACACTTCTGTAGAACATCATGTATAATAAGGTACTTAACCTTCCAGTTCCGGAGGAGGCCACGGTGGTGGGCTACACCGATGATATAACACTAGTTGTGGTCACAAAGCATCTCGAGATGCTTAGTTGTACTCAAGCGAAGCAATCAGTGTTGTTAAAGCTTGGTTAGAGAATGCTGGACTAATCTATTCAGCCAGATTTTATCCACAACCTGACGGTCATGATATCGCTCATAGATTTCGTCGTTATGTAGACTAAGGAATCGTCCATCCTCATGTAGGGGGCCAAAAATTCTTCGTAGGATTCTTCTCTTGAACGCGGCCAAGAGTTCGCAATTCTTCTTGCTAAGAACCCAAGTCTTCGAGGAATACATGAGAACTTGCAAGATCATTGTCTTGTACAGTAAGAGCTTTGACCCTTTGGTGAGACGTTTCGAGCAAAACAGTTTTTGTATATATATAGTTTTGTATATATATATTTTGTCTTGCCTTCATTGATGTGCAGCCCAAGATCTCGCGCTGCCTTTTCGATCTGGATGAAGGCAGTTTGGACGTCTCGGCTCGTTCTTCTGATGTCAATATCGTCAGCATAGGCCAGTAGTTGTAGCACATAGAGGATACTTGCAAAAAAGCATCCACCACAAGTATGGCTCTCGCAAGGATGACGTCGAATGTAGGAGGACCGCCGAATACTTACAGGCTACTCGTAGCCAGGGTGGTGAGTTCAATCATACTGTATGCAGTCCCAGTTTGGCGAAACGCGCTGCGAATTTTAGGCAATGCATATAAACTGAGTAAGGTTTAAAGAAGAACAGCCATAAGGGTGTGCTCTGCCTTCAGGACCGTCTCAGACGATGCTGCGTTCGTCATCTCGGGAATGATGCCGATTGGCATTCTGGCAATCGAAAAGATGAACATTTATAACACCAGGTCCATTTTTCCCTTAACGCAGGTTACAATAGCCGAAAGTGAGAGACTTGCAGGTTGATCCCTTCCATCGGGAGCTGGAGAGAAAGTAGCTTGCCAGGGGGACTGGGATGCGATCAATTCCATGATCGCAGTAATTCAGGATAAACTACGTAAAGCAGAAGACGTGAAGAAGGCGCGATTACAAACCCCGCGGGAAGACAGAAGTCGACCTAGCTAAATTAAGTTAACTCCGCCCCGTGATGTAATACCTAAAGGTGGCTCCACGGGTTGGTGGGAAGGGGTTGGGTGTGGTATTAGTGGGTAAAATAATCCTTTGAAGTCCTTTGAAGATTTCCAGCTCCTTAAAAACAACGGACAGACAGACAGAGAGACACTAACTCGATTCTAATAAGGTTTTGTTTCACACAAAACCCTAAAAAGGCAGACAGACATTGAGCCGACTTTAATAAGGTTTTATTTTAAAAACAAGACCTTAAAAATGAGCTACACTCGTTATCGATGATCGATCTGATTGAATTTTCATGGGTTTGTATGAAAATAATCGATTCGGCGTTTCGCTTTACGGCCAACTTTTTCGAAACATTTCTAGGGCGTTAAGCAAGGTATGGGTGGAAGCTACAATGGAATATAAAATCTGTGTACTTACTCCCGATTACTGTTTCCAGCCAGGAGCTCGTACACAGAACTCTGAAAGAAAACTTCATCCTTTATCACCTTCAAAAAACGGTGCTTGAGTCAACTTTAAATTTAGTCGCTTAATATTTTGTACAGTTTAAAGTGTTTGCTTCTGTTTAGATTGAAATTTTTACTGGTATCCATTGTAAACTCATATATACACATAGGATAAAGAATATACTGTCATCAGAGCCTGATCCCATGGTACAACAATACCTAAGATAGGTAAAATCCTGTCATAAAACCGAGATTGTACTAACTCTGACATAATAATAATATTTTTCTGTTTTTGTTATATCAAAAGAAGGTTTTTTGAAAAGAAACTAAAACTGCCTCATTTCTTTGCTACCAAAATCGCTAATTTGTATCATGTGAACGAAACCATGCAGAATGTGCCTTAATTAGAGTAACTCCTCTGTTATAGTTTCTTAGGTAATAAAACCATAAAGTGCAAAGAAAAATTTAATGGAAATTATCCATGCGCTTTTTGATCTCCTAATGAACTATAAACTAATGTTGCAAAATCTCTTCGTTTTCTTCCAAAGAATTGAACATTGTTAATGTGATTGAGACAATTATTGCGTAATACAAATCATCAATTTACGGTTCACTGCACTAAAAAATAACTAAATCGCAAAAACCAACGGACTAATTGCCCAAGGTATGAAAAACCAATGAAAATTGTGAATTGCACGCTGAATTTCATCAAATGAAAACTGTTGCATGTGCACAATAATGTGCACAATGTTTCAATTAAAAAAGTAAAGCGAAACGACATAAATGAGGTGATATAGTTTGAGGTAATAACCTAATTATCGTCATTGCATAATACACAATAGATATCTACATTCTTCTCAGCTCTAAGGAAAGAACGCCAATCGATAGATTCCTGACCCGTTAATAGGCCAATGAAGCATGGTGCCGAACCGCTGCTTAAAAAAAAAGTTTATTCTTAAAACTTACCTTTCGGCATTCCGCAAGGAGGTTTCGTCCTCGAGTTATCTAAGAAATCCAAATCATATTTCCGCGCCGGTGGAAATGTGAGTGCTACATGGCCCCGGGAAAATTGAAATAGCGTTAAAAATAGGAAACTAACAAAAAATAACCACCGCACTATCATATTGAAGGACTGAATAAAAATCACGTTATCCACCTGGACAGCACTTTTCTGAACTCAGTAATGAGAACAAACGAAACAAATTTAATGCACTTTCAACAAACAAAGGCAACAAAACGATGCAAAGCTTGAATAAGCAAAAACACGGACAGAACACTGGAATTTCTACAAAAATTCAAAGGAAGCAACAGTTGAAGCAGACAGAAAACAACGGAAACAATAACAAATCCGCGACAGTGTAAGATACCTCGTGCGGAAACTAATGATTTGGATACACTTCGAATCTCAATAAATCACGGCGAGACATTTTCAATGTGAAATTCAGATCATTTTTCCGGGATCAATTTAGTGAGTAGTGTCTTCTACAGCGTTTGTGGAGGCTTCAGACGCGGTGCCGCTCGCTTACTAATGGAGGTGATCTTCAAATTGCGGCTGACTCGAATCCTCTTTCTTGTCCCATGGTCGGCGCAGGAGAAACACGTCAATGGTCTGAAAATAAGAGCAAAAAACAGGTGAATAGTTAGTAACGCAGATGTGATCATGGGTGTAATTACTTAGCTATACTATCAAAAACCTATAAATAATCGGTTACGTAATGGCTAACCTTTTTTCAATCGCTTCAGAGATTCCTCTTCGGCTTGACTGGGACGAGAGAGTATCTTAAACACGCAATCTCCAAGTCGTTTATTATTATTCGGTTTCGTTTGCCTTTTTGTGGATCTTCACTTGCTTCACGTTCTATCTTTTTTACAAACTTACCGGTTTCTTTTGCTGGACATAATATATGTAGATACTAATACAGTTAGTCATAAAATTCTGTAGACAAGAATTAATTAGCGCTTCAACATTTGTGTTGGAATCCAGTTTTTTAGCTGAAGGTTTTCGGAATTTAATGAATTTTAAATCCAAATGAGCGTCCCAAACATTTTATTAATCATATTTTATTGGTTTCCAGTCAAATCGATTTTTTTTTAATATAAAGTAATCCAAATTGGGAAAAAACTTCCAAAGAATTCTCTAAGCGCCTTCCCAAATGAGCTCAAGCCTTAGCTCACAAAAAATGGATCCAATTTCAGTACTTGACACCTTTAATATTTTGTACTTGTGCCACTATTTCAAACAAGTACAAAATATTAAAAATATGAATCTCGCAAATTTACGAGAATTCGAATTGTGGAGTGAATCTTGCTCGGAACATTCTAATCGATGATTGGCGCATTTATTACTTGAGATTTATTGCAAATTGCCATTGATTTAATTGTAAATGCACATCACATTTAGCTACTCGTGAAAGAAATATTGTCGGTATTGAGAAATGATGATAGCCATCAAGGTTCGTTGTTTTTGTTGTCACATCAGGCTCAGCGCGGAATTGTACACGGCCATTTTATGAAGAGGCTTCTAGCCTGTAATCTTGTACCGACTATCGACCATGACTGTTGCGCGTATAATCAATCACATCGATTCCCTCATTCAAAATTCAAAAAATGTTGTCGACTGTCTTCGGTAAGAAGATAAGAGTGCGGAATATTGAATTGTCGATGAGAAATCACTTGAATACTTCTTCAAGATAGATTTCATAGCAGACTAGAAACAAAATGTACATTCATCGCTTATACATCGTGGTATGAAAATATTTTAACAAAGAGTTTCGACTTTTCCTCAAGAATTTTAAAAGAAACAAATCCAGTCCTAGCGGGAGCATATGTAAGTCAGCCAGTAGCGTGGCCTAGCATGCCTATATGGGACTACATTGGCCGCCTTGGTGCGAACATTCTATTTGATGACAGCAGAGCTTGTTTTGGCACTAGCTAGTGCACACTAAACAAGCAGCAGCAAATTAGCCTTGGCCTAGCTAGGCTTTCCTAAGCACACCTAGGTCTAGTTAAGCCCTAGCTAGGTCCTAGTTAAAAATTCTAGTTGGGATGATTTTAAGGAAATGAGTTAAACTTACTGCTTGTGTTAGAAATTGTAAAATTTTTACGTGGAAATTTCAACCCCCATATTGATTAGGTAGTTTTCCTACTAGTCAGCTATACTTTTATTTTCACCTATCAATCTTTGACATCTGCAGGATATCTGCCCTTCCCGAAATATCATCTAAGCTCATGAGAATGGGGCAAACTATGAGATACGCTTCAACTCCCCCAGGACTTCCCCAGACACCCGCACTCCACCTCCACTGTTCTGCACCGAGTGCCCTTGAGGCGAGAGAGTGGATCCAATTGCATGGCGTAGCCCACAATACAATTGTCGCCCCTTCTTAAAGTGTAACCTATCCACTGGCACTTCCGCCTTCCGATCTCATCGCCCATGAGTAACTGGCCTGTACGTCGCCCAAGTTCTTTGTTCGAAATAATATTAGGCCAGCGTACTTCGATGATACGTTGCAGACTAGTGTTTAGGAAGACCAAGAGCTGTCGAGTGAAAGTAGTGGTCGCTTTCCATGTACTAGTCTCAGAGTCCCACAGAAAGAACACTAGCACAAAGCAGCCTCAACTTTATCTTGGTATTGTGATAAATGCATGTGATAAATGAGTTTAAACAAGGCAGCGAAGGCAAGTCTAGTGCTTTTAATCCTCCGGGCGACATTCAGTTTGTTAGCCACCATTGCCAGAAACCACGCCTTCTAGATATACAAATTAATCGACGCCTTCGATACTATGTTCATTAATACTGACAGGGAGAGTGCGATGACCCGTCAGGCTGAGAACCTTGGTTTGGTTGATGTTTATCTTCAGTCCAACCCTACTTACCCCTCTTTCCAACACCAGAGTCATTTTTCCAAGATCCATGAACCAGTGAGCAAACAGATGTCATCAGCATAGTGCAGTTATTAGAGGAAAGATGTCATAGTCCATAGAACTCCGCCACGTCCTCCGAACCAGGTAGCATGAAGAACGTCATCAATAACAAGAAGAAATTATATCGGTGACAAGATGCAACCCTGGAGGACTGCGCTTTGTACTTCAAATCCATCTCAGATTTTAGCACGGTATTGCAGGTGACATTTTGGACTATCATATATCGCTCTGTCGTTGAAAGTCTTCCTGAAATTGGCGAAGAACAGGTAAAGCAAAGATCGAAACACCAGTATTATCTTTGCGACAGCTGAATTCAGAACGCTTTAGCTGAAATAAAGTGCTATAAATTGGTTAGCTTAAAAATTGCCCCTCGGAAAAATGCTGTGGTACGAGATGGATCGAAGAGGGGAATCCCTTTTGTGAAGCAGGATGTAAGATGTAGAATTCGTGGCAGTTGTAAAACTCCCCAACAATGAATAATGACATATTACCATGTAATAATAATAATGATTTTTATTTCACGTACAGCTCCTCCCATATTGGTTTGTAGGTTATTCTTGTTAAGATTATCTGTCAGATAGTCCTTGATGGTATTAAATAACATAATCTTGACAGTCAGTTGACGACACCAACAAAGCGATTCTTTTTTGCGTTTCGTCGCCCAATGGAAGCAGCAAGTCTTTGAATTCAAATCGTCCCAAATACGTCACTAAAAGTTATTATCATGTATCTGCAGTATATTCTATTGACAGAAATGTTAGCGCCAGCCTAATTTTCGGAAAAAAAATGATTCAAATTTCGAAACTAACATTGGTACAGAACAGTAGAGGAGGAGTGCGGACGTCTCGGGAAGACTTGATAAGAGTTCAAGCGCATTCAGCGGACCGTGCACGATAACGCGTGGGCGTGGTTGACGCTCTATGCCCATCAAGGGGCGAATGGTAAAATAAAACAAATATCAACACCTTGCCTTATTGCATTTTATGCTAAAGGGCCGGCAGCACTTGGTGTCATTGTTATTTTTACACATTATATTTACACACTAAATTTGCCATTGCAATCTCAGATGGAAGATTGTGACGAAAAAGCATATCACAAAGCTTATGAAATGGAATTTGCACGGATCGACGATTTCCATAATAAATTTGGATTGACTCAGTATAAATTGTAAGCTGAAGTCAATATTAAGGGCGCTAGGATTGACATATAATAAAAGAAACAAGAGATGTATCTGTATATTTTCTTGGAATAGCGATGAAATCAATAGAAAAGTTTCTGAAAGTATTTTGTTCTCCGAGTCATGTAATACAGACTTCACAATAAAAAGATCTTTTTTATACAGACTGCATTACCACGAGAAGTGAACTAAGTGAGAGAGTTCCAAGTTTAATTTCAAAATTTTTATCGAAATTGAAAACATATCAAATGGTACATCTTCAGCTATGCATGTGTCAAAAGACAGGCGGAACTTTCAAGATAACCTTAACCTTATTGAAAAACAAACCCCTCTTTGATTGATTGGTGTACATGGTAATGTTTTTCTTATTGAGTTTTTATCCTTTTATTATAAACCTTTCCCTATTAATGCAAATAAGAACAGTGCGGTGACCAATCAGACTACGAATCTTGGTTTTATTGATGTTTATAGTCAGTTCGACTCTGTTTGCTTCCTTTTTAAAGTCGGAGTTATTTGACCAAGGAACGACTCGGTGAGAGAGGAAGCAGATGTCATCAGCGTAGTCAAGGTATTTGAGAGATGACAGAAAGATGACATTGTCTAGTTTTGAAAATTGAATCCCTCCTCTCAAGAATATTTATCAATTTTTTAGAGCGATTGTAGCAAAACTAACGGAGATAAGAAATTTTTACCATTGGTAGATCTCAGTCGCTCCGTTCCGATTTTGTATATCTGCTCGACAGTTGCGAAAAACTTTAAAGCGATTTTCCCACACTTCACGTTTTCAAAGTCGATGACGGCCGTAGTTTAAAATCTATTGCACCGATCCTATTGAAATTTGATACACACTTTCCCTGTATAATTCACGAGATAACGCTGTCGAGATTTTTTAAGTTTGTTAACATTCTTTATTTTACAGTAGCAAATATGCCGATTTTTTAAACGAAAATTGCGCCTTTTGACTTACTAGTGATTGAAAGCTTAATAAGTAACTCGACGGCGTTACCTAAGGACACTCATATACCAATAGAAACACTTTATGTTTTCTGTTTCGGATTCGAGTCATGAATTACAGCCGTCACCGAAAAACGACTTTTTCTGAAGACATCCCGAGGCATTTACTGCCAACGACTTAATTTTTAAGGTTATGTGTAAAATAGAACCTTACTGTTGTTACCTTATTATAGTACATGAGTAAGGAATCAAAATGTGCAGACTTAAAGTGAGACAGGACTCATTTTCCGACACTACCCAACCCAAAAATCTGAAAAAAAATCACGATGATCCACTTACATGAAATTTGGCGTCAAAATGTCTTCCATTCTGATATCTGCTCAAATTAACTTACTAATAGTGTATTACCAGCTTTTAGAAATTCACTCAAAACCCCACCTTAAGTTCATCCTAGGAGTACTAAATGAGAACAGTAGCAGTAACAGCATAAACATGCCAAGTTTCATGGAAATCCAGCTGTTAGTGTCAAAACTATAACAGTTTAACCTTGTCAATTTCGCTCGAATTTATTGCATCCTATGCCATAGAAGTAAGATACTGACGTGATTTATTAATGAAAATAATTGACATTCGAGTGAAATATTCATTAAAATTCCATTCATGGAGAATCTATAATATTTCTCCCCAGCGCTTTTTTGTATCTGTTGTAAGTTAACTTTTTCACATTTGTTAATAATATTGAACTCCTAGCGTGAAGCGTATGAGGTTGCTATTATCAATACAGTGCTTCCCAAATCAAATCATTTATTATTTTTAAAAAAGTAGAGGGGAATTGAGTTTTGAACTAAGTACGCACGGAACTGTCATGTACTCATGGTTCATCACATAGGCAAACACGAAACCTCCTATACCAAAGGATCTAACTTCCGGTCTCCTGACTTGTTAACATTTTTCGCTGAAATTTTCAGCAAATATTCTTAACTTTCTATTCTATAATAGAATAATATAGGTTGCCCGTATCTTGTAAAAAAATGTTTGAAAAAGTTCTTGTTTTTTCATCATACTGGGCGCAACCTCCATTAAGGTTTCTAAATCTATAGGTTGCTAGTCCACAAAGTCACCTTTCACGACAAGCGGGGAATACTTTGAGTGTATTCTTAAGCCCCCACTCAGATGGCATTTCTGGAATTAAATTGCAGCTAATTTTAACTCTGTGATTTGAGGAGTTCTCCCCCTTCTGCTCCTCTCCGTAAAGCTCCGAAGATGCATATCCAACGTTTTTGCCCACGGAGCACCAAGATAGACTGGAAACCCCAAAAGCTGCGCCTTGTTTGAAGCTGACGCTAAAGGGCGAGTCAAACTCTCAAGAGGACTGACTCCAGGCAGGCAACTAAACCTTTAACTCATTTTGGATTTCAAGGCCCGTTACTGTAGTATTCTAGATAAACCAAGCTTAAAACACTTGACATTTTGTAAAATTAGGTATGAACCACCCAAGAAGAAGCTGCCGACATCCTTCAGTTATATACAACATATTTCGACAGACTCTTTTGTGAAGCTATACTTACGCGCCACGACCACTATCTCGTTGACATGGTCCTCCTCGATTCCCCTCTAACAATCAGGTGAGAGTGAACACTGAAACCATCCATAACAGAGCCCTCCGTAACACCTATAAAGCGGAAATGACTGCTGCAATAACCGCAGCTAACAGAGTTCCTGGAGATGAAGTATCAAAAGATGATCTTCCCAACCACCAGAAGAACGTTATTCATTGGTACGGCCATAAACATATTTGGCCCAGTCGCAAAAAAAGTCAGAACGACTGGTTCGACCACGAGTGTAAGCTAGCAACGAAAGAATGCAGCATACTGGACAATGCTGCATTTTCAAAGAACGCGGGCACGCGCAGATACACGAACTTCGTCGAGAGGAGAAGGAAAGAAAAAGGAACTCTGGGAGAACCAACAAATCTGTGAACTCGACAAAAACAAGGAACAACCACACCAGATGCGGAAGTTCTACCAACATGTCAGTAAGACAAAGGAAATCTGATTTCCGGCAGAATGGGGCATATTGGAGCGATGGATTGAGTACTTTGATTAACTGCTCAACAACCAAAATATCGACGAGTTGGAAGTCCTACCAACTAAAAACGACGGAAAACTGCTACCACTAATGCCACCACTAAGAAGAAATAGCCCGTGGAATTATAGCCGAACTGGTTGAATATAGAAGCGACCAACTACAACAAGCGGTTCATCAACTTGTACTCAAAGGGTGGGAGAGCGAATCAATGACAGGCGATTGGCAACGAGGCATTATCTGTGCCATACATAAAAAGGAAGATATCACGCAGTGCAGCAATTATAGAGGTATCACCTTTGCGGATAAACCTATACGCCCCGAACATCATTGCTACAGCTACGACAATAAAATCCACGCACGGTTGTTGGCTATCAACGGAGCCTATTTCAGCTTACAAAAGTGTTCCGCTCGAAACGTCTCATCATAGGGTCAAAGCTCTTACTGGTTCGACAATGATCTTGCCAGTGCTCATGTATTCCTCGGAGACCGCGCGTTTGATAGAAAAAGCTCTGAAGAATTTTTGGCTCCCTGCATGAGAATGGACGATTCCGTAGCATACATAACGACAAAATCTATGAGCGATACCATGACCCTCTGGTTGCCGATAAAATCTGACTCAATAGGTTATCTTGGGCGGGTTACCTAATATGGAGAGGATCACCTAATATGGAGAGGTTGATCCATCTCAGAAAGTCTATAAGGGCAGGATCTAAGGTAGAAAAGGAAGACGGGCAGCCCCTGCTTCAGATGGAGCGATGGCCCAGGACGCTAGACAGTCTTTTGGGATATTGATTCGGTGGGCCTCGGCGCAAAGCCGGGATGTCTAGATTTTCTTATTAAGGCAGGTCTAGACTGAACACCGGTTGGTGGGCCGCTGATAATGATGATATTTTTTTGTGCGGGCGTTATTGAATCCTTAATCAATTTCTCCAAGGCGATATATAGATATAAATTGTTCGTCGTGGATTACAGTAATCAACACCTAACCCCCCATATTTATTAGGTATTACATATTTAGATTTTTAAAACTGCTACCAAAAACAGCCAATTGGTGCCGCAGCCAAAGTTTAATTTTATAAAGCGTGATACGTGTACGTACCCTTAACTGATTCAGTTGTTATCGTTTGCTTATCTGGAAATTCTTTTACGGAATATTGGGCAGAAGAATTTCCTACAAATTATCTAAAACTTCATATTATGTAATACTTACGGCCGCGATTTATTCCGGTTCACTTAAATCGATTTCTATTTTTTCACTTTCAAAATGTCTTTCACGCTTCGAGTAGTTTTAAGCCATTAAACAAGATGCAACTGTTAATTTTTTACTTGAATAATTCTCATAAAAATAAAATCGTTATACTTTCTTTGTTGAAGTAAATTATTCAACAAATGGATGGCTGGTCGATAATCGTTAAAGCTGCGATCAATTTTCACTTTCAGATTTATATCTAAGCGTAATACACACACTGAAACTATCCGCCAGTGGTTAGTTGTTTGGAAATCATCTTTTTGGTCTCGATCTATGGATAACGTTTAAAGAATCCGATATTGCGATTTTAGTTTAATAACGAAACTTATGTAAAAAAAAATAAAAATATATCTAAGCCGATATGTTTCAAGATCTTACACAAGGAAACGAGGGGAATTTATACAAAAATGGAAACCGAGGAAATGATTTTTAAGGAATAATCCAGCTTTTCTGATAATCTTTTTGCGAACAAATTAACACATTCGCCAACCGAAACGGAAAATGTTTTTCCTAACACCATGCAGCCGAATGCAGTATTTTGCAATTTTCCGAATTCTGTAAATCAGCAGAATCTCATCAAAACCTCATTATAGGTCCGGATGTATTGTATTAATATTTTTTTTTAGAAACCGTTAATGGAACTAACTATTAATAAACATTTTCATTCAGCGTAACGGATTTGTTGATAGTCCATAAGAGCATCAATAGCTTTTATGCCTGAAACTGTTGCCTTCTCACATTCGGAAAAAAATGCAATAACTGACCCTTACATGATTATGAAATAACCTATTTTTGGATAAAATTCGCTGCCATTGTAACAAATGTTCTTGAACTAGTTCACACGTCCGCCTGTTGTGGCGAGGAATCATGTTCTAAGTCGTCATTTCAAATTTTATATCTTCTTTGGAATTGGTCCACTTTTTTGCTGCAGCAAGGTATTCACCTCATCGAAATTACGGAGTTGTTACCTGAATACATTCAGATGGCAAATTCCATAGCTGTATCTTATTATTTGATTCGATTCGATATTGGAAGCATTTAAACTGGAATGAAAATTATGAAACCCACAAAAAAAAGCGCATGCATGTTTGGAATACCTTGTGCATGTTTTTCAAAAATTTAAGAGTTTCAGTTTTTCTGCTTCCAGTCATCAGTTCAACCGTTTTCAGTGCTGTATGCAAAGCGATGGAAAAACTGTTGGAACATGGACAACAGTTCAGTTTTAGTCAGAAGTAAAGAGCCCCGAATAGCCATAGCAACTGCTTCAGCTCCATTTGATAATATACAATTAGATAACCATTTGCCGGAATCAAATCCAAAATACATATACATATACCGCATTGTCGCCCGTCCTGTCGTCTTGTATGGTTCTGAGTGTTGGCCGGCTATAAAAGACAATGAACGATGCCACACGGTAATCGAAACGAAGATATTGATGATATGATATGATTACATCCGAAATGAGGAGACATTTTCAATGGTATGGTCATGCGATTCCCGCTATCAAGAATTCAAACGATGGGAAACGATCAAGAGTCCGGCGGGAACAACGGTGGCTTGACACCTTGGATGGTAATTTCAAAGCCTCGCGACTACATCCAGATCAGGCCGTTGACAGAGCAAAATTACGTAACCGATCAAGACGAGCCCCCTCGCTTCTGAACGGGACAAAAGCTGAAGAGGAAGAAGAATTGTTGCGGTGTTAAAATCCAATAACAATGAATCGTCCATATAATGAATGCATTCCTTCTTCGCCATGTCGACCTGCTAGCTGACTGAAGGTACATCAAAGGTAGTTTATTACGTGCAATTTCGGTCACTTGCTTTTTATTACCTTTTCTAACAAAAAAAAGAGAAAAAAACAACATGAATAAAGTACGCTGGTCCCAGGCAGTTTACACTTTTTCCCACGTTCAAAATATTGAAAACAAACTCTTGTATTTTCTTCTCGCGGTTTCGGAACCTATTTCTGTCTTTCCTCAAGGAGGTCTTGGGGACCCAGTAGTATCCGTGGCTTCACAGCATGCCTATCATTTCATTCGTTGTCCAAAGACGAACTGACGAGAAAGCGCATTTGCTTGGATGCAGCTTATTACCTTTCCTTCCCAATTAGTTCCCTTCGGCACCTTCGTTATCCTCCTAACTTTCTATCCCGGCATCATAATACACTCAAAATATTCAGGAATTTGAAAATATTAATTGCAAATTATCATTTTAATTATCTTTTGAAAATTGTAGCCTAAAACCCTATCACCTTCTCAATTTCCCAAAACACATACACCTATTTAATATTTCAAAGCTTTCGAATATTTCAGAATAACCATTAACTTTTTCGTTTCGTTATTATTTATATCATTGCATAGCTCGGCCATTAACCTCATCACGCTGCGTACTAATAAATGCATTTTTAGCGTTTGTTTCAAGCTAAGGCGAAACATTACGTATGGAAGTAGCGCTGGGCACAATTGATATTGTGGGGATTTTTGTTATGCTGTTAACTTAAGAAAAAACATAAAAAGATGAAAAACCAATCAATTGTCTAAACCTATTTGCTGTTTGGAATAAAAAGGATAATCCAGTCTAGAGTGAGCAGTGAAAGGCGTTCAAGTTATACTCAGTTATATTTTGTTGTAAGTATTGTGCTGTTTGTGTGTTCAGTGATTTTTTTAAATGGATCTTACGAAGGGAGATCTCTTTAACGTTCAACGTCATGCTCGCACTAAAAAACGAGTATTTCATGGGAATCGATAGTTATCAGAGAAGAAAAAGGACTTCGCATCAACATCAGCAAAGAAACATTTAGCAAGCATGAACATGGATGTTCCAATTGCGACAAGTTTTGTATATTGTATATTGGATTTTGCTGGAGTTTTCTCCGGTATTTCTGCAAATTTCTGTATACGTAGTAGTAAAAAAGGAATACGAAGGACATGTCGAGAAAAGAATGGGAACGCGGCTTAGAAATGCAAAGAAGAATCACAAACGCATTTGTGGAAAAGGGGCTGCAAAACTTACTGATAAGGACCTCACTACATTTTCTGGGCTGGCTATTCGTCGACACGCAAAGTCGATAGAAGGAATGAAGCAAGAAATTTTGGAAACTTTCTTCCATAAATGTTCTACAGACGAAAATCCTCAGCATCAAAATTGTCCACCAGGCGAGGGCAATTGGCGCAAATGGCACAAAGCGGAAGCTAAAGGAGAACTGGATAGCTTTCACCAAGAGAAGGCACCTTTGACTGAAGAAGTTCAAACAGTCATCAAACCAATCTACGAAGATTTGTCACGAGATCTCTTGAACAGATGTTTAGGAGCAGAGACCCAGAATAACAATGAATCATTAAATGCATTAATCTGAACTTTCGCTCCTAAACACCTTCATTCTGGGGCCAAGGTCGTAGAAATAGCCACTTTTCTGGCTGTAATTATTTTCAATGAAGGATTCAATGGCATTCTCAAAATCCTAGTGACAATGGGATGTCAAGTTGGTCACATATGTCAGGTTTATACCGACCGCCGTAATGAAGCGCGAATTTGGCGGTCCGAACGACGATCGACTGACCTCACTAAAAGAGCCACAATTGACACCAGAGAGCAACAATCGGCCTTACAAGACTTTTTTGAAGAAACGGAGGGTGCTCTCTATGGACCAGGAATAGCAGATTAATGGTGAGTTAAAATTTTACTGTTGATAATCACATTTAAATTTTCAAATGCGTTTTTCTCGAAACTGCATCTTGAAAATCGGCTGCCACCATAGCTCAAAATCTATCCAACCAAATTCTTTGAAATTTTCACGACTTCTTTAATACATATTTCTACGGTCCGCAGACTAGGAGTGCAGGAACTTTGGAATCTTGCAGATTACTCACTGAGAAAGCTATCCCCACACCCGGCAGTTAGGTATAAAATGCAAATCCATTTAACATAATGAGAAGAAAAACAAACTTGAGATCCAGTACAGTTAACCGGCGGGAGTCGTCTTACTTGGTGACTGAGTCGGGCTTCTCTAATGGAGTACCGCGTCGAAACCGCTAGTCGTGGGGCGGTTTAACGTCTAGGCGCCACGACGACCGGGAGCATTACTCTGCCGACTACAGCTGCTTCGCCATGATCTGTGGCGACCACTTCAGTAGGTACTCGTAGGCAGCGGATGAAGTGGACTGAAGAAATGAACCTCTTCATCATCCGCTCCTACTACGAAATAACGACAGGGGTAATCCCTTGATGCACCAGCGATTCGTTGAGCATTTCCCGTAATTCGTGCACGTGATTGTGCAGCGAGTCGCAGACCAGTACCGCTTTATAACTCGCAGCGACACAATCCCGGCCATCATCAGGGAGCGTATTCGACTTGAGGTCACCGCAGAGGCGGCAGCATCAAAAACATCACGCCGCACTACAGGCAACAGGTTCAGTACTCGCCGAAGCATTCTTCTCTACCGTCCAGCTGAGGTTCCAAAGAGCGTGCATAGAATTCTTGGAAATGGACTCATTGCATAGACCAGGTATTCCCAGGCTCTATGCATCTCCAGCAACTCCGGGAATTCTATCTCAAATCAATGATGAGATCGCATCTCGACTGTGTGCTGATATGTCGCTGCTGCAAGTACAATCACTTGTGTATTGTGCTCCAGTTATGGCTGGCAGATTGCACGGTCAGAAAGCTCGCTTTCGTGTCATTGGTTTGAGTGTTATTGGTTGAGAGATCCACCTGGAGTCTGGAACATGGGCGGGAGTCACTAAGGCAGGAAATTGCTATATTGATTCAGATCAACACTGGCAGTGCCAGCAGACGGGTGAGAAATAAAGTGCAGAGGGTTTACAGAAACTATGCCATCCCCAGTGAGACACCCGTAGTTGAAATTCTGGACACACTAAACCAGAAACTTTTTATCATATGCAGTCTGTTCCGAAGGTATGGCGAAAGTGTCCATAATGCAACATACGTGAGGAACCAGCAGAGCTTTTTCAGATCTCTCAATGAATCCCAACAGAGCGTCCAGACAGTGCACTCTTCGGTAACGAAAGCGAAAGAATACTGGGGGGGGGACTTTGGGGGTTACCCGCCCAACATGCTGAGCATGATGACTGGATCATCGCCGAAGGCACCTGTCACGCCCTGCATGAATTTGGCGGATGTGACCGAAGAGGAAGTTCGACGAGCCATAAACAGCTCGAAGAACTGGAGACGCCCAGGCCTGGATCGGGTGCAAATTATCTACCTTATCCCTAAGAAGGACACGGTGCAGGACCCCGCAGACGCAAGACCGATTACTTGCTTACCAACCCTCTACAAATTCATAACATCCGTTATTAGTGGAAGAATCAGCAGAAGAGCTGCCGAGTTGGGTCAAGGGATTGCAAAAAGCAACTCATTATCGACTCGGTAATTGTAGGACAAGCAACTAGAGGCTAAAGAAACCTCGTTAGTTGCTATATTGATTATGCCAAGGCTTTCGATAATATCCCGCCTACCTGGCTAATCGATGTCCTACATCTGTGTCGCATCGATCCAAAACTAATAAAGTTTTTACCGATAGTCATGGAAGGGTGGCATACCACCTTATCAGTGCTTTTATCTGAAGGTGCTAATACCTCAGAGCCTATCAATATACGGAGGGTATCTTCCAGGGGGGTTCTTTGAGTTTCCTTTGGTTTTACATGGTTCTGAACTTTTCATAGCTACTGAATGATGCTAGAGGGCATGATTTGGCAATAAAGTATGGCCTACGTGGTAAGTGCCAGCTGACACACTTAATGTACTCAGATGACATCAAGCTGTATGCTGGTACTGACGACCATCTTAGGAGTTTGTTGATACTCGGATGGAATTTGGATTAGACAAGGGTCGAATTCAAGCCATCCGCTAAGATCATCTCGAACCGCATGCAGGATCTCCACACTCTCCAAGGTATTACCGAGACAGACTTCTACAAATTCCTAGAAATTCCTCAAGGAACCCATGCTCGAATTGGTGATCTGAAAGATGCTCTGCTGTCCGAATTCCTGCCACGTGTAAAGCTGGTGCTGAAATCGCATCTCTCGGGGAAGAAAAAAATTAACGCATTGAATGAATTGAATGAATCACTGGCTTATGCATTCAGAATGTTGCCGTGGACCAAGACCGATCTGGAAAACCTCCAGCGGAGGATAACTATGTCCAAATTCCAAATGCATCATCCAAACTCTTCCGTGGAGCGGATAAACTTGCCTCGTGAGGTAGGTGCGTGGTTGACGTGGCGGCACAACATCAATGCCAAGTCGACTCGCTGTAAGCTTATTTCTACAGCAAAGAACAGGCGAGTCCCTTGCAAGTGGCTGTCTGTAAGGTAGACTGTGCGCTAACTCTCGCGATAAATACGCGAATTGTCCTGGCAGCCATTTGTCAATTTGCATTTCTCGGAGAGATAGCTGTGTGCTGGGGAGCTCTTTGCTAAGTCGGAGGGATTCATGTGTGCCATTGAGGACGACGTGGTCGCCACCCAAACTTATAGAAAGCTAATCATTAAAGAGCGGGTGAAAAACGACCGGTGCAGAATATGTGGTTCGACGTTAGAGAGGTTGCACAATCTCATTTCTGACTACACTGTTATGGCACCGGTGCAACACACGAACAGGCATGGTGCTGTATATAAGGTTATGCATAGAAACCTTGCATACAACTATGAGCTGATCACGGAAACATGTCCGGTTTATCGATATGAGCCACAAGCAATACTTACTCGTTCTGTTTACAGCATGTATTGGGACTGACAAATTCTAACTGATCGTCATATATCACACAACAAGTTTGACGTGCTGTTAGTTGACAAGGCGGGTCGCTCCGCGAATATTATTGATGTTGCTATCCCCATAATAGCAACGTTGAGTGGAAATACGTGGAGTAGAAGGTGAACTATGAGCCACTGGTTTGGGAAATCAAAGAAATTTAGTGTCTCAAGTGGGTACTTGTAGTTCCCATAATATTGTCCGCTACAAGTATTGTACCTAAATCCCTCACGGCTTCCTTTGATCTCCTGGGATTCTCACACAGTCTGGTTCAAACCTTGCAGAAACATACCATTCTGCATACGTGCTCGATGTTGCGGGGAGTTCTTGACGGATTCTCCCATTCCAGCGCCCCTTTATAATTAAAGTAGGTAGGATCTTCTCAGCCTAAATTATTGGCACTTAGAGCTAATAGTAGGTCAAATCAGGCATCTGCCAAGATTGTAACAACGCGGATAATCGTTTGGACCAGGGCCTTGAAGTGTATTAGAGCACGTCATTCGAGACTGTAACACTACAGTACACTGCAGGAGGCAATGTGGCCAGCATTATGCCCGCCTGAGATTATTACCCTGATTTAAATCAGATACTCATTTACAACTGAGTCGATTGGTATCCGACGTCAAGTCACGATACAAATTCCACTACCACAAATGAGATTCGAACCATGACCTTCCGTACGATAGCCTAGTGCTTTAACCACTGAGCTATCCGGACACTTTACGGAAAAACATACCCAAATATTTGTAGATAAAAGGATATTTTTCTTTCAAATTCACTCAGCATCCTGTTCATTTGGGGTTCAATTAAATATATCCAGTCTAGATTAATGGACGTGATAAGATTGTTCACAATCCATCCATAGTTGGTTTGAAAACTGAAAATTTACGAAATCTCCTCAAATGTTTGTGGCTGTATCTACAATCTCTAGTCCGAAACACCACTAATAGCAATAGAGTAACATTAAATTCAAATAAAGTCGTTTGAATAAATTTTCGGAAGTTGCTAATCCAACTTGCATAAGGAGATAAACTGCACCATAAAAAAATTCAGTTTGCAAAAGGCGGACAGATAAATCAACTTCATCTCATCACAGCTCCAAAGCTCTTTATTTTATTTGAATCAAAATAATTCCGGGAATATAAAAACCACATTAGCTGATGTTGGTAGAGTTTTCAGGCCAGTTTAATGGCGATTTTCATAATCTGTTAGGCAGATTAAGTTACATATACACAAATAAACTGTAAATAGAAGCCCAAAAGTGTGTTATAAATGCTGGAATAAATTTGTGAACATTTAACGCTATTGTTTCCATTTAACATGTGTGCATACTTTCAAAGCATAATTCAAATTAAATCACTTGCCTGATGAAAGTGAATGGAATATTTTTTGTTTTTCCACCTGAATCAATTAACAAGTATTACATAATGACATTTTCATGGCTGCTCTAGTGGAGAAACAAAAAGCATAATTATGAGCAGTCTGACAAGTCCCGGCACAACGCTCGCTCGTTGCTCTATTGTTATTGTTGTGACTGTTGGTCAGTTAAAAATGTTTATCTTTACAAAACTGGAAATCCGTAGTGTTATGCATAGAGGAAGATGAAGTATGGTGGAGTATTTTTGAGTGTCGAAATCTATCATTTTCTAGTTATTGGATAGACACTATATTCAAAACTCCACATTCAAGCACTAGTTGTGGAAGCCACAGCTTGAAAAATTCGACACCTAGCAAGAAAGTTAGGAGGACCTCGTTATATCAGTAACTACCCGAAATCGGAGGAAAAACTACCGAATTCACACCGAGCCCTATCGTCTGGCCAGCATTTTCTTACACATTTAACTTTTATGAGTTCGCACACCGGTTCTAATTAGAGCCCTAATTAGTGCTGAGGACCCAAATAACTACCTGTTCGTGGTTCATTAATTTCCAGTTCTTCAATTATTGAGCACTCAGTATTGTGTTTTCTCCGGGGAGAAATTTTTCCGTGATTATGATTATCACTTTTCTATTATTGAACGTGAAAGCCAAATTTGAATGCTTGTTATGTATATATTATGATAAATTTTCTTTTTTCTTGTTGAATTTCACGGGTTAATGTTGAATCTATTTTGGCACAATTGCGAAATCACGATGGCGAGTTTTTTTTTTATAGCAATTTATGTAAATCCAAATTTCTGAAGTTTCTATTTACTTTTAACAAAAAAGACTGACACTGAAAATATTGTAATAAATGGTCCTATTTCATATTTCATATATCTTCTTAAGGGCAATATGAGCACTCCCCCAAAACAACTAAAATCTTAGAAAATTTAAGGTAGCAAACATACATGTACATAACGGTAATGGTGGGAGATTCGTGGATTTCTGCAACTTCCACGGTCTCGTCATTGATAACACATTGTTCGAGCACAGAGCCAGTTGGGTTTCGCAAATCTTTCGATGGTCCTGTGAAGGACGTCAATGGTCGACTTATCATCCACGATGATGAAAAACTGAAGAGGTGGAAAGAAAATTTCACCTTGGTTCTTAACCGCATTACATCCGGTGAAGTAGCCCCCCTTAGACTCATCTTAGAATCATGAAATTGCAGTAATATATAACATAACGCATGATCTTATCAAGTTTCGTGGAAATCGTACTATGACTTACAAAGTTATAATAGATCAAAGCTTACGCTTCAGTCCAAATTATAAGGCTTTCAATGTCAATATCACGCTAAAATGAATATTCTGACATATTATATACATATATATACATTACGTGCTAGTTACTAATGGGTCAAATGACCATTCAAATGTTTTATATATACAAGTCGGGAAACCGGAAGCTGGTCGCTTTAGGTATGAAAGGTTTTGTGAATTTTTTTTATGAAGACATTTGAATGTGAATTTGTCCCATTAGTACGTAACACGTAATATATGCATATATTATGTGAGAATATTCAATTTCGAGTGATATTGACATTCAATATCATGCTGGTCAAAGGGTAGTATAGGTCCCAGAGCGTAACGTGGATTGGTACCCACGATGGAACATAAAACCTGGGAAACTTCTGCTGAACCAACACCAACAGCTCTACTACCAAACCTATCTCCACCTCTACGAGGTGATCGCTGGGAGGTCTTTCTTAATGAAAGGTTGCAGACAGAGAAGGATGAAGGCGAATCTCCCGCGCTTAAAAACGAGACAAATTGTACCAACTGGTCCTCCAGGTTGGGAGTTGGGTACAGCTGACAACCTTACATGGAAAACAACTTGTTACAAAGCCACAACAGGAGCCTTGGACTGGACGGATAATACAACGACGAACCCGGCAACGACAAACGAATAACGATTTGCGCATTTTCTCATGGAACAAGCGCTCCCTGTACAGAGATGAAGCTGCTGAGCAGCTTACCGATACCCTGCCCCAATATAATGTAATGTAATGATGTAACAGCGTTACAGGAGATGCGTTGGACAGGGACCGGTTTCCTGGAGAAGAGACGCTACACCATATATTATAGTGGCCATCCAGTAAACCATGGGCTCGGAGTAGTTTTCTTAGTCAACCAAAAAATGAAACCTGCTGTTATCGGCTTTGAAAACATAAGCGAACAGCTATGCACTCTGCGCTTGCAAGGCAAACTTAGAAATATAAGCCTCATTAACGTTCACGCCCCTACAGAGGAGACTGCAGAGTCGAAGAAAGTTACCTTCCACCAGGCAGTAGAACGAACCCTCGAAGCCCGTCCCAAATATGATATCAAAATAATACTTGGGGATTTTAGCAGCTAAGTACGGAAGGAGCCCGTATTCAAGCGATACGTTGGCTCCCATAGCTTACACCAAAATACAAAATGATAGCGGACTGCGCATTATCCAGTTAGCAGTATCGCACGAAATGGTTGTTAGAAGTACCTGATTTGTGCAGAAAGCGGTCCATAAATATACGTGGGTCTCTCCAGACGGGACCACTTTCAACCAAATTGACCACGTGTTGATCGAACGCCGCCACCTCTCAGCCTTGTTGAATGTCAGAACATATAGGGGGGACAATATAGACTCGGATCACTATCTCGTTGGCATGGTGCTCCGAGCTCGAATAACAACACCACCCAGAATCCCCTCTGACAATCAGGTGAGAGTTAACACTGAAGCCATCCACAACACAGCCCTCCGCGACATCAAGAGGGAAATGGATGCCGCAATAACCGCAATCAACAGAGATCCTGGAGATGAAGCGTCAACAAATGATCTTCACAATCACCTGAAGAACGTTATAATAAATACGGCCAGAAAGATACTTGGCCCCAGCCGCAAGAAAAGTTGGAACGGTTGGTTTTACGATGAATGTAAGCTAGCAACGGAACGGAAGAATGCTGCATACCGAGTAATGCTGTATTCTCAAAGAACGCGGGCACGCGCAGAGACTTATCACGAACTCCGGCGAGCGGAGAAGCGACTTCACAGACGGAAAAAGTAAGCCTGGGAGAACCAACAGGTCTATGAACTCAAAAATTACAGGGAGCAACCACACCAGGCACGGAAGTTTTACCAACAAGTCAGCAGGATGAAGCCTTACACACCTCGATGTCCAGCCTGCCGAGACAAAGAGGGAAATCTGATTTCCGACAGAATAGGCATATTGGAGCAATGAGTTGAGTACTTTGATGAACTAATGAACAACCAGAATATCGGCGACTTGGAGGTCCCGCCAACTAAAGGCGACGGACAAATACTGCCACCACCAAGTATATGGAGGCGACCAATTACACCAAGTGGTTCATCAACTTGTGCTCAAGGTATGGGATCAGATCAGATTTGCTCTATGTGGCAAGCGATGGAAAAACTGTTTGAATATGGACATCAGTTGCACCATCTATTCATCGACTTTAAAACCGCCTATGATAGCATAGCCAGGGTGAAACTGTACACGGCCATGAGAGAATTCGGTATCCCGCCGAAATTGATAAGACTGATTGGCTGGCCCTGACCAATGTGCGAGGCTAGATAAAAGCAGCAGGATCACTCTCAAGACCATACGACATTAACAACGGTCTACAACAAGGGGATGCCTTATCAAGCGTCCTCTTTAACCTGGCCCTGGGGAAAGTGATCCGTGATGCTGAGGTAAATGCAAGAGTTACGATCCTCTTTAAGTCCACCCAACTACTGACCTATGCTGACGATATCAATATCGTGGGAAGAACCACCCGAGACGTACAAACTGCCTTTATCCAGATCGAGCAGGCGGCGCAAGATCTTGGGCTGCACATCAATGAAGGCAAGACAAAGTATATGGTGGCAACGTCGGCACTAAAAACCAACCAACAACATTAAACCGCATTGGTCAAACGGGAAGAATGAAGATAGGAGAATACAACTTTGAGACCATTGATAATTTCTCCTATCTAGGGTCGAAAATTACAACCGATAAGAGCTATGTCGAAATCCGCGCACTGTTGTTGAGTTTGCAGCCTTATTGAAAATTATAGTAATATGCTATTATTAACTTTATTTGAAAGGATATCGGTATGGAAGGTATTTCGGAGCCTAG
This sequence comes from Hermetia illucens, assembly GCF_905115235.1. Taxonomy (NCBI): domain Eukaryota; kingdom Metazoa; phylum Arthropoda; class Insecta; order Diptera; family Stratiomyidae; genus Hermetia; species Hermetia illucens. Next base: position 104,968,019 of record NC_051849.1, read on the forward strand.
CCACTATATAGTGGCAGCCTCTCGATTTTTTTCAGATTTTTCGGTTGGGCAGTTTCTGAGAATGACCCCGTTAAATAGATGATCACTTTGGACCCCCCGAACTCTCCGCCTTTCCAACAAATGTCAAAACTAAAACTTTGGCTTTATCTTTGGAAAGTACTAACCGAGACTTTTCATATGATACCACACTATCTATATTTGGTAAAAAAAAAATTTACAGCCCCCCATAAATTCAACGTAAAAGGATGTAACTCACTCTATGCTTGAGCGTTCACAGTTCCCACCTTTTCAACAAATTTGGTGTCAAGCGCTGCTACATTCTCCGAGAAAAATGCGTGTGGCGGACAGACAGTAAACCGATTTTAATAAGAATTTTCTTTTACATAAAACATTAAAAATACACAAAACCTTTCATGCATTAAGCACCTGTTGGATGAACAAATTAGTTAATAGCGCTGTTCATTCTATAATTATTTAATCCCATGATAAGTATTGAATCAACATTGAAAATGTATTTGCCTCTAATGGCAACCGAGCTCCTGAAAAGGAGTCAACTTTCGTCGAGGGCCATCACCACTGTGAGACGTTGTATTTCTACCCAAAAATCAGGTCACACATCAAGGGACGAACTGATCAGAAATAAAAAGTAGAGATAATTCGTCCTACAGAACTATTAGTGCTTCCACGGATGAAGCTTCCAATATTTTCGTCCCTTTCCACGCTGGAGATAGAGTTGAATATTTTTTTCAACTGGGGCACTTTACCTCCTGATGATTTGCATATTGAATTGATGAGTTTCTAGGACAACTATCTCTCCAGTCTATATCAACCATTTATCAACAAAGTGGAATATTGTCATTACATATTTTTGTTTTAAATTTAAACAGATGCAACTTATAACCTGTCTAGAACCACAACATCAACACTTCAAAGATGCACGCTCGCTCATAAGAACGATTAACCGCAAGCAAAAATGTTGTGTTTTAATGACTCTGATGTAGGCGCCCGCAACGGCGATCATGTTATTGTTAACCATTAAAACCGTTTGAGTGTTGGCTATGTATTTCAGGAAGACATTACGAAAACTTCAACAGACGACAAAGTGGCTGAAAGTACGTCATAAACCTTCTCTTTGAGTAAACATTCCCCGGACACTGGGTTGATGGAAATGGAGGTTTTATCGTTTAAAGATTGTACTTTTATCAGATAATAAATCTTCCTTACGGTCATTAAGTGAAATTGATAGCAAACAAATACCTTATTCAAATCAAATAGAAAGCTAAGATTTGGCAAAAGATGTTTTTGAGTAGAATTAATGAATTGTGACTGAGACTGTCATTACTGTGAAAGGCTTTCTGATGGTAAGTCAGATAAGGTGAAGGTTTCGAACAGTCCCAAATAAAATAATGACTTAATGTATGTTGATGTTGGAAAATGGGGAGGACAGTGAGAGGTCGAATATCCTTGAGTTGAATTGTCTGAACTGGGAGATAGGTAGAATAGCTTAGAACTACACTGTCCGTCACATACGCACACATGTTCTGTATGAGGCGAGTTCTTATTTATTTACGAATTCGTGAAAATCATTCTTCCAAAAACAGGCTTTCTGAGACTTATATTACACTTGAAGGCCACAGTTGAGTAACTATTGCTCAGCAATTTTTCTCTAATTTCCTCTAATAAAATCAAAAGTAGGAGTTTGCCCTTGGGAGCAATAAATTCTATCCAACCTCTACCGTATTTTGGCAAAACAATAGTCAATGTCTATTGGAACCACGATCGCTGAATCGGCATTACCGCGGAAATAATTAACCATACTTAGCTATCTTTAGCAAACAACTCCGAAAAATAGGTAGCAACCCACACGTACGACCAGACTTTGAGATGTTGCAATGTAATGCTTGATCATCTGCGAACGAGCCTCTTTTGATGGAAAAAAACAGTTAACAATGCTTACTGGTCTCCCCCAGGGGGGTCAGTAGGCGCGATGCTACAATATTGAGAAACTGCAAGAAAATATGGAAAGTGACTGTGCAGTAAAATTTAACCTTGAAACTTTAGGAAGTTCGACATCTCATCCCAATTAAGCTTTGTTGAAAAAGATTTCGACTTCGTGGTAAGTAGATGGCTATGCATAAGTGCATGTGAATTGTGCGTCATGCAGGCAGATGTACCCATCCCTATTCTCTAGGCGGGGGTGGTTAGCAACCATAAACGCCCACAACAAGGTTTGGTGGTGAAAAGATTGCATATTTCATTGGTCACAATGGGGCATACCCGATGTTTCCAATGTGGGTGTTCGAAAGGGCGACATCTACAAAATAACAAATAAAGAATTGAATTAAATACAATTCAATTGTGGAGTTCATATTGTCTATTCTGTTCGGACTTTTATTTATAATCCACGCGTGACTGGCCCAACTTGAAAATGAAATAACGCCAAGCACCATTGCCTCTAATGAATGCCAAAGGCACTGGAGAAATAAACACCAAGCGTTAAGGTAATTCGGTTGCGGACTTGCTCGCTTATATTCGCATTCCAATATTTACATGCATACATTTGTCGCATTCCACGTTAAATATGCATAAATGTTGTCGACATTGAAATCGCATTTGAAAATGTTCCCACTGTTGCCGTTGTTTCAGTAGAGTCACGTTATGAATGCTGACCGCCAAGCCCGGCCAAACGGAGCCTTTATTGATTGTGTAAATTTCACTAAATCGCTAAAAACAATCACATCAATTTCAATCAGCGGGTCTATTGCGGATCACGAGTTGAACAGCCTTTGCCAAAGCGTCTACCATTTTGGGAATGGCATTGCGGATCTGTGGTTGTAAGAAACTTTTGCGAAGAGACCACGCTTCACACCGAAGCGTACCGTTTCTGGCCAGGTCATCGACAGGTGTTTTGATACCTGCAATTACTACATCACTACATAAAAGTTTTATAGTTCTGTCGGTGGAAGTTGTACGAGCAGAATGTGTAAAAAATAGGTTTCCTTGCATGGGAAGTTTGCTCATACACATATTGAGTGACCCTTCTGATGATTCCACCAAACTACCACTAAAAAAACTAAAATGTCTCTCATACTTAAACAAATTCAGGATTTTTTATGTAAAACAATAAACTTTTCAGTATTCCTTTTATGGCTAGAGCCGCAGACAATTGCTCCACAGTAAATACAACAAATGAGATATGATAATACTCGGTATAACCTAAAAGCATTTAAGATGTGATTTTAGAGCTTCGAAGATACATAATGCGAATACCTCTCCCACAATTGGGGTAAGAAAAGTGATCTACGTACTCTTAAGAAAAAAATAAGACGAATCGGAATTTTGACGCTTCAGGTATGAAAGATTTTGTGGACTTTTTTATTTAAGAATATTAGGTGTCCGTAGGTGTAGAATCGAGTATGTCCGAAAATTCACTTCAATGTCGTACTGACGTTTTACATTTTAAAGGTCAGTAATTTCTAGGGAAGGAACAAAATTTGCAGCATATAATAATGTACTATGATATTATTATCTTTATTTAAGTAGATATCGAGATGGAGATTATTTTGAGACATCATATGCAGGGAAAACCATGTTTTTTCAGTTTTTTCTGGTTGGATAGTTTTTGAAAATGGGTGCATAAATTAGCTCTTTCCAACCCAAGCATTGGTAATCGATATCCAAATGAGGTCCTGCTTCAGAAAGTACTTATCAACACCTTTAATTTAATAACCCTCATGACTATATTACTAAAAAAAATACACCGCATTCTCTACGGAGATTCACGGTTCCCACCTTTCTACATAATTTCGTACCAATAGGTATGGCCGTTTCTGAGACAAGTGCGTGTGGCCGACAGATAGTGAGCCACAAAATCTTAACAAGTCTGAAAACCGGACGGTGAACGCTTTAGGTATGAAAGGTTTTGTGTACTCCTTATAAAAGAATATTCCAGTGAAAATTTGTCCCTAGCTCATAATGTTTATGCATTTAATTCGTCAAAGCCTTAGATTGCAATGAATTTGCCAAAAAAAAACAAATTTGACAAGTTATAACTTTGTTAGGAATGTTGCAATTTCCACGAAACTTTGCAGTATTATACTCTATATTACTGCAAAACTTGATGATTGTAGGGTAAACTTAAGGAGATTTCCAGTCAATTTCTGAAAAATATAAAATATACACTTGGAGACCTAGATACCTTATAATGGCAGCTTCGTTATTTTTCCAGATTTTCTGGTTGAGTACTTTCTGAAAACGGAAACGTGAAAGAAATTATCACTTTCCAGTTCCCTCACTTCCTACTTTTGAATCAAATATCAAAAGGCGGTATAGCTTTCAAAGCACTGACCTTTCATTTGATACCCTATATGATTATATTAATAATATGTGCCATTCAGGACGACGTCGTCGCCACCCGAATTTATAAAAAGCTCATCATGAAAGAACGGGTGGAGAACGACCAGTGTAGAATGTGTGGTTCGACGTTAGAGACGTTGGACCATTTCATTTCTGGCTGTATTGTTGTGGCACCGGTGCAGTACATCACCAGGCATAATGCTGTATGTAAGGTTATCCATCAAAACCTTGCATACAAGTATGGGCTGATCACGGGAACATGTCCGGTTTACCAATATGAGCCCCAAGCAGTACTTGATAGTTCTGTTTACAGCATGTGTTGGGACCGGCAAGTTCTGACTGATAGCCATACTGCACATAACAAGCCTGACGTACTGGTAGTTGACAAGACGGGTCGCTCCGCGTATATTATACATGTTGCTATCCCTCATAATAGCAACATTGAACGGAAATATGTGGAGAAGAAGGTGAACTATGAGCTACTGGCTCGGGAAATCTAAGAAATTTGGCATCTCGAGCGGGTGGTTATAGTTCCCATAATATTGTCAGCTACAGATATTATACCTAAATCCCTCACGGCTTCCTTTGATGTCCTGGGATTTTTGCACAGTCTGGTTCAAACCATGCAGAAGTACACCATTCTGCATACGTGCTCGATGTTGCAAGGAATACTCGACGGATTCTCCCATTGACCTATGACCGGCCACCACTACCAGCGCCCCTTTAGTTTTTAAGTAGGTAGGATCGTCCGAGCCTAAATGCTTGGCTAGTATTAGGTAACAATCCAATTGGTTCAGGGTCTTGAAGTGTGTTAGAGCACTTTATTCAAGACCGCAAAGGTTTACAGGATAACCTGTAGGAGGCAATGTGGTCATCATTGCGCTCGCCCGAGATTATTACCCTGATTTGACTCAGGTACTCATTCACAGCTGAGTCGATTGGTATCCGATGTCAAATCACGATACAAATCTCACTGCCTATATGACTATATTAGGTGGAAAAAAATCGTACACTCTCCACTCCACCATTAAACTCAACGTAGAGCAATATCACTCACTGCATGTAAGGGGACAGTTCCTATCTTTCCATCAAATTCATCAATAGCAGTAACTGTTTCTAGGAAAATAGATATGCCAGGGAAATAGACTGACAGGCAGACAGTAAACTGATTATCTCAAACGAAGAACTCGGTCGGCGCACAGGCTTGCCACTCGTTCGCACTGTGGTCGGAAGACGGAAATGGCAGTAGATAGGTCGCACATTAAGGATGGGCGACAATTGCATTGCGGACCATGCACTCTGCCAAGCTGGTCAACAAGTGGATTGCCCCAAAGGCACTTGGCACAGAAAAGTAGAGGAGAAGTACGAGCGTCTCGACAAGTCGTGGGGGGGAGCTGAAGGGCATTTCAAGCAACCGCGAACGACGGCGATTAGGTGTGGTGATGCGACATCAACGTTAGATTAATTATTTCACGTCAATGGGGATTATGTGACAACCTCCAAGCAAAAATATTTGAGTTAGCTTTAAATTTTTCTGCATATTTTTTTAATTGAGGTTTTGTGTAAAACAAAATCTCACAGTCCAAAAACTTTATTGGGCTAGGTAGGTAGGTAAGAAGGTAGTGGTGGCCAGTACAAGAAACCCAATCCGCGTTTTATTGCGCGATTTTGATGCCTCAAACTTCCTAGACCATGACTGTTGTGAAAAGGGCAAGAGAAGCAGAACCCAGTCGACTTATATCTTCAGCCGCAGCTCTCCCACTCTGCAACCAGAGATCTCTTCAAGGTTTGGAACGCTCAAGTTTACCAAGGTATTTCGTCTAGAAAATTATGATGGCCGTAATATTTTGCTGCCCAAAATCTGATCTCACGTAGTCTAAAAGCACTGTATGATAAAACGTAATGATTATGGATGTCCAGCTGGAGGAAATGCAGAAGTACATTGAAGCCATCTGCCGGACAGAACTACATTGTCGCCTGCATACCAGGCTCTTTAGATCCTACTAACTTTAGTTCTGTTTTATGGTATTTCTTACTCAGCACCGGCCACCACGTAATAGAATCTTACGTTAGGATGGGGCGAACTACGGCTGTAAGCATCAACAGAACTATTCTTGACCAAAGACTCCATTTCATTACGAAAGTCCTCTTGCGGATATAGATAGCTATACTTGCCCCTCAGTTTTATATTTAGTCTCCAATTTAACCTTGGAACCAGAATAACACCCTGATGCTTTACATTGGAGGAAATTGATTCCCTCAGCATTTAGCTACCGAAGGATGAATTCGGGAACCCCTGTCTCAGCGGTTGATACATAGAATCCGCTCCATTTTGATTGGATTTATGTCGAATCCGCATCTTGCAACAGTTAGTCCACCTTTCTCAACGAACCCCCCATAGTTTCATTCATAACGGAGAGAAGGATCCCTGCACTAGTACCACCAAGTTGCTGGCCTATGCCACCACCTTCAGTGTTGATATCGCGTCTTTCCCTCCTATGTTCTAGAAATGAGTTTCGAGCATGACAAAATTATGATAATGCGAAAACCATCTGGAAACCTGTTACTCTGCTCTTGCTTGTAACACTTAGAAAACCATTCCATCGCAATTTGCTATTGAAAACTCCCAGAAAAGGTCGCAATGGCCCTGTTTAAGCACCATAATATCCCCAAAACAGGAGTTATACTCACCTGAAATGTACTCTTATTGTACAGCTTTTGGGCAGAGGACTAACTAAGGATGCTTTTATAGTAGGAACAATAAAGCTAGGAACCATGAAATACAATTGAAAGAAATGGAGAGATCAACCGAATCTCCAAATTCGCTTCTCCACAAGGGAATCCTGTTGACAAGCTCATTTCTCGTGACGAAAGCGTTCGAGAGATTCCGTCAAAGTTGGAATTGTAGCAAACCTCTTAAGAAAGCCGCAGATAACTCTCCATTACATAGCTCAAATTGTCGCGCAAAATATTCACCACGTTATTTCTTTAACACCAGAATACTATCTTTGGGAGAATAAAAATAGCTGCCGAGTGAAAGCAGGTAAGAAATGGACAGTAGGCATACAAGATTATCCCCAATTTAAACAAGTCGGTATACTGAAAGCTGGACGCTTCGGGTGTAAAGATTTTGTGTTTATCTTATGTAAAAAGCTCTATGCATGATTTTCCACTCGTACATTGCTAAGAATATAAAACATTTCGTCATATGCCAAACTCCAAGCTATAGATATGTACATACATACCAGCGACATAAATACTGTGTTAATTCTAAATAAACAAACATTGTCTATTACCGCATTAATAAATTGGTCTAACGCATCCTAATTGGTTTATACCCGCAAGCTTATTACACATGCATATGCATACACAAGTCTCCCTCGAGTAATTGACAATATGCAAAAAGCCAAAAAAACGAAAACTAAAGCGTGCCCATAAACCCCACCGTTACATTTTTCAGGGTGCAATAAATTGAAATGCGAAACCTTGACCTTCTATAACTTTGTTAGTATTAGTTGGATTGCGTTCAAACTTCTCAGAATTATGTCCTACATTATCGTCTATCTTGATGCATATGATGATTTTTTACTTCTGGGATGAACTTAAGGGGTGTTCCGCTAAATTTCTAAAACATGGTAATATAATATTATTTAATTTATTGGAACGGGATGTATTTTGAGACCAAGATTTTTCGCCTGGATAGGTTCTGAGAACAAGACCCGTTTCACTTTTTAGGGCGCACATTTTAAACCCTATCTCCCTTATGTTTCACCCATTATCAAAAATAAGGTCAATTTCTGAAAGTACTAATAAGCCCTTTCATTTGATAACCCACATGAGTATATTCTTTCATGATCTCCACTCTAAATATTACACAAAATGGCGCCACTCCCTGCATGCAAAGAAGCACAGAGATTACATATTCTTACCAAATTTCGTGACTATCAGTTCAGTCGTTTCCGAATAAACCCGGTGTGACAGACTGACGGACATAGAGACAGACGGACAGACATTGAATCGATTTTAATAAGGTTTTTTTTCACACAAAATCTTGAAAAGTAGGCTAAGCGAAAACACGGCAAAACAAACTACGAGCTAACACAATTCCTTAGTGAACAAGATAGGTATAGGGAGTACCTCCTCTGATTTAACTTGAGCCAAACTCCGTACTTGCATATATTGGGTTGGGGAAAAAGAAACGTCGTAATTTGTCAATAGATGGTGAAACTTAAAGATATCTTGTGTTGTACTTATCGCATCGGGTCATACTATACGGCGATTTGAAGACGACAATCTGTGCTACAAGTGCCTCTTTGACAGTGTTGTGATCGTATGATTCAGTTTCAAGTTATAGCGCGTCAAAGATAGAGTCCACCAAGCAAGAAATTCGTCATATTTTACGTTTTTACTACCTGAGAGGTAAAAATGCAACGAATGAGCATTTGCTCGATTGGCCAGGAACTGGGTATAGACCATAAAACCATTTGGAACCATTTGCAGAAGATTGGATTCAAAAAAAAGCTGGATGTTTGGGTACCACTGCTGAAACGGAACGAATTCGACCCATTTTTGAAGCGGATGGTGACTGGTGATGAAAAGTAGATCACGTATGAAAATCTCAAACGAAAAAGATCGTGATCGAAGTACGGCGAGCCGGCCCAAACCATCGCCAAGCCCGGATTGACGGCCAGGAAGGTTTTGCTAAGTGTTTGGTGAGATTGGAAGGGAATCATCCACTATGAGCTGCTCAACTATGGCCAAACCCTCAATTCGGTCCTCTACTGTGAGCAACTCGACCGTTTGAAACAGGCGATTGACCAGAAGCGGCCAGAATTGGTCAATAGGAATGGTGTTGTGTTCCACCAAGACAACGCTCGGCCTCACACGCTTTTGATGACCCGCCAAAAGCTACGGGAGATAAGATGGGATGTCCTATCGAACCCACCGTATAGTCCGGACCTGGCATCAAGTAATTACCATCTCTTCCGGTCCATGAACAACGCTCTTGGTGCTACTAAGTTGGCCCAAAAGAGGATTGCGAAAACTGGCTGTCTGAGTTTTTTGCAAATAAGGAGGGGGGGTTTTATAAGGGGGAAATAATGAAATTGCCTTCTAAATCGCAACAAGTTTGCAAGCAAAACGACGCATATTTGACTTAAATCGGATAATTGTAAGTATGTTAAATAAAGCCTCAAGTTTCGATCATAAATACGACATTTCTTTTTCCCCAACCCAATATTTGAAGGCATAGAGGGAGATGTAGAAATAAATTCATTATTCGTTCTAGATTTACATTTGTGAAATTAAAGCTTAAAAAAGAATTAAGAGCCACCTAACAGTGGGCAACATGGTGTGTTATATGCTCGGATAAGAAAACCGGTGGATGGTAATGGTAATGTGCAAGGTGGCAGCATTTTAGGTCCTACACATTAGGAAGATACTAGTAGGAGTAGTTTGAGACTGGATCAGTCTCGTGAATCAATGCCAGGACGGTAATTCCAAGGAAAGAATTTTACCGCACGCACGAAAGAAACAATTTTACCACATGCACGACCATATTTGCGCATTTACGAGGACTTTTCCCAATTATACACGAGTCGCGGAACAGGAAGCTTGACGCTTCAGTTATAAAAGGTTTTGTGTATTTCTTATATATAAATATTTGAGGGAGCATTTGTACCAAGCACATAAAATATCCACTTTAGCGTGATACTGACATTCAAAATCTTAGAATTTGCACAGATTCGACAACTTTCACCGACTATTACTCTGTTAGTAATAGTGCGATCCACCAAACTTGGTAGGATCGGGCCAGAATTAGAAAGTACTTGTCGAAGCCTTTCATTTGATACCCACATGACTTTCTTTGGCGAAAAAAAATTACACCCCCTTTTGCATATATGAAGACCCCCTTTAAGTTCCACTTAGAATGATGTATGAGCGTTCACAGTTCCCACCTTCCCACCAAATTTGGTGTCAATCAGTACAACCGTCTCTGATAGAAGAGCGTGTCCAACACAAACAGTAAATAAACCAATTTTAATAGAACAGATTTTGAACCGACTTTAATAAACCGGATAAATAGATGCAGTACTTTTTGGGAACACGCTTCACAACAATTTCCGCTCATGCACAAAAAATTACGCAATATGTCCTATTCGGGGCAAATGTTTACTAAAGTGGATGCTTTAAGTATTTGTGTCCTTTAGCGGCATTATCAAATTTTTGTTGGAAGAACAGGGACAAGTCGCAAATATATTTGCATGTTTTCATTGACATGTAGATCGCTTGCTAAATATTCGATAGAATGTGGTAGGTTTCCAGGGACGAAGACAATACCCCCCACTTGATACTTTCTATTGCAGGTTGTTCAAAGATCATAGTATACCGACTCCACGCCTATGTTAAACTAGACCAAACTAATAGGTAGTTTGCAACAAAATTCGAAGGAGAACTTGAAAATTCAATCACAAAACTTTGATAAACAGCTTTATCGGTAACCGTACACCTACGTTATAGATAATTTAAAAACGATAGCATTTCTGCATGTGCGAACGGATGCAAGTTTGTACATAATAATCAGCATTGCACAGGCAATTGCGCCTCCGACTTTATTGAAGAATGTGCTTGCAATTAGCACACGGTCATGAAAATTAACAGCTGCTGATTCTAAGCTCCGCAAGGCAATCCTAACGCATTCTAGTCAGATGTTATAAAGTGGGCGACCTTGTTCTAAGTAGGAGGGTATGCCAGCCAATAGAAGTATTTGCCTTATTCACCTGTTCAAAACATACCACTTTGAGTGATGTACCAACCACATTCATATAAATGACGCAGATCTACCGACGCTGGAAAGATACAAACACGTTTGGGGACGAATCGAAGATTTGTTTGGGAAATATCAAAAGATTTAGAACAGAAACCTGATCTTGGCGACAATTTTACGAACTGAGATAAAATGTTAACTGCAACTAGTTTTCTGGTGGCAGCGAGCAGTGAATGGGGTAGGGTTGCCAGTCTAATGTTGGTGTCTTATATGTATAGCCAAGAGAGGCTTATTCTGAGCTCTGTATTCATCAAATGGCTAAAATGCACTCCAGGCAATACTAGCACTCCAGACGTCTTGAATTTTCACTAGTAGATGCCCAAACTACTGCAGATAAATCCGAAACCTGAAACGAAAGCAAATGCCTTACACTTGCCGAACTTGTGTTCGCTAGTGAAGTTCTGTCGATATTTGAATTTTTACACGCTCGAGCATTTCCAATGCGGCCGAATGCCATAAATATTGTGTGGTGCGTTCCAACTGACCTAGATCGGCCCAGTTGCTCGGCTAATTGTGCTAAGAATGTCATGCTTGAATATTTTATTTATTGAATTTTCTTGCTTTGATATGGCGTTGCTGCGTCTATGATTCGGAATGTTCCAATTCATCGACTATCGGCGACTGCATATTGCTGGGTCCATTGTACATTGTAATACCGTTTCGAATATTAACCAGCACAGTGCCTGCCACAAATGAATTTCTACACAGACCGTGCACCTATACGAGGTACTCATGGGTTCGAGGTGTATCTGCGCCTCTACGGAGATTACCGTGAATACACATAATTCCTTTGCGAAACTCCAGTGTTTTGTACTGAATGGTATTTTAGCATAATTTCCGAATGAAATTCTACATTATACCCACATTTTGTAATGCATCATTTGCATCGTTAATGAAGTTGTATGGAAAATCCGAACGATATCCATATTGTGGCAGTAAATTATTATATACAGGCGAACCGTTATGTGAAGTCGACTATGATTGACAATAAAATTTGAATGGAAATGTTATGATAGTGATAAATTTATCGCAATAGATTTTATGTTAATTCGACGATTGCCATGTTCCTTCCACAATATTGTTATTGTGTTGGGTATTCTAAGGAATTTTTCGAATGGGACAAAAGTTAGCTGCGGTAGAGATACACGAAACATTGATTTCACCATAATTAAATTAAGCTTATAATTTCCAATTGTTCCAAAATAATAGTATAACCTATTTCATCGCTTTCACCGGATGATAAGGTTAAGTGAGGCAAGTGAATCAGTAGTGGAAGTGAAGTAGGCTTTTTAATACCTTTGCCTTCTAGTTAATTTTTAGAACTTATATAGAGGGGACAGAGCTCACGCTTCTGGATTTAAGATTCATTTGTATTTGCTTCGCCTCAAATGCGTCCTTAGCACTGACAAATAGTACCCCTATTCAATGTCACCGATGTTCACCTTGCTTACTTTAGTGCTACGCAATTTACCGCTCTTTTGGTTTCGATTACTTCTACTCTTCTCGTTTGCAGTTTGGAATACGCTCTGTGAAGGGAGTGCATACTTAAGATTACTTTATCAGTCAACAACAGAGTTGTCCAATTATTGCTTGTATTGGGATGTGAGCAGGGCCGTAGACAGACAATCCTAGCCCGTGGTGAAAATTATGCGGAAAATCGAGGCTCGGGGTGCAAAATTATACGGATCTGGGAAGAAAATTATCCGGGCTGAACTTAAATTAGGTAAAAACTATCAATCTAAGAAATGGCACATTACGGAAAGCGAAGTCAAATTTTCCTCCCCGCAATCTGGTCGTCTCTAACAAATTTTCCAATGTAAGCAGTGAACTATGGCCAATTAGGATTCCCTATTCACCGCTTGTCGATGTAGGGTAAACCGTCTTGAGTGACTTCGGCATGTTTTTTTTCTTTTTTGCTAAAAGACAAACAAATCAAAGTGGAATTGGTACAACCTCAAAAATTTGGTTACGGTCCTATCTTTGAAGAAAATTCAACATTTTGGAAAAAAGGACAGAAAATATGTTTATTCAAACTGAATTAGATTTATTTAGATAGGTAATCGGTGCTGCTCTCTTTTTGACATTTCTTCTAGTAAAAACAGCATCCTCTCGTTTTATGGACCGTTCGCATTAGCGTAGGCACTTCATCCCTCCAGTGGCGTTCCAAGTGAACATTAACATATTCACAAAAAAACCATGATGGTACCCAGCAGTAAGGCAAGCCCCGATCCTGCTGAGAAATGAGCTAAAATTCTTGATTTATAACCGACTTCAAGACGTAAGTAAATTAGTCCGAACTCCAAAAATCTTTGTCAGTTAACTAAATACTCATACCATCATCAGTAAGACGGAAAACTTCACAAGAGAGCTTCGAAAGTGGCAACTCGTCTGCACTCTGCGAGGTGGTGTAATTTCAGGCGCTGCGAAATAGAATATAAATGCGTCAAAAATCGCTACAATCTCCTTTATTTTGGTAGCCCACAAACTCAACATAGTCTTCTTCCCTGAGAATTTCCGCGGCACCGTTAACAAAGTCGACCGAATGGATTCCCGGCAAATGAAAATTACTATTATCTCAGCTAACCCCTTCATTGATTTCGTAACCTGTGCGTCACAAACCCCATAGAGTCCTTCTCGCAATTATTCGACACAAACATCAGTAACCCGTCTGTCGTTGATCATATCGTCATTGCGAGAAATCTTAATGGTATATCAGGGCAATGGCTTTAGAAAACGCAATGATGCCAGAAAGGGGCTCATGCATTTTACGCTCGCACTAATAACCTCATACTTGCCAATATATTACATGATTTCTTCAACGATTAGCTCTCTTGCCATGAAGCCTCAACGAAAGTTATGTGGTACCATGGAAACCGGTTTGCCAGGGATTCCTCTCCACTCAGTATAAACCAGTACCGCGGTGCTTTGGTTATTGTCTCCAAATCAATCCGTGTCCGAAGAGAATCGTGGGATTATGCCTACATGGCAAGTACTCACGTTAAAGCCCCTGGAACTTCAGTTGTCAATACACAAATTGATGAACCAATCAAACGAATGAAACCGGAGAAAACAAGAGAGCCTCACGGTATTGAAGCTGATGTCTGGGACCCAACAATCTGGCTCAGTGAGTTGTTAGATTGCGTTATTGAAGTGGGTAGGTTACCAAATAATTGGAATAACCGCATAACTGTTCTAATATGGCAAAAGAAGGGCAATCCACCAGAATGTTCAAATTGCCATCCGATTCGGTTGTTATCCCATGTTATGAAGATTTTTATTTTTTCTTCAAACGACCGTGAACCAGGTGTGAAGGAGACAAGCAGGCTCGAATTGAACATAAATACCAACAAAAGCCAAGTTCTGTCTGATTGTTCATCACAATTTTCCTATCTGCATTATTGAAGGGGAGCATTGAAAACGTTGATGGCGTTGTTTCTACTGATGGTGCAGCGAACTAAATACTACTTCACGCATTAGTAGCGTAATACAGGCCTCCACTGCAATGACGCGTTTATTTCATTCATCCCTCATTCAAACTTTTTTTCACTATTGTATAAACTTATTGAATGTTAAGCAGGAACTACATGTTTTAAGGCCCAATATCATGCTTTTACTTATACATACTTTTCTGTAGAAATACAGAGAAATGATTTACGACATCTCGCTAGACGGCTGTATTTCATTCATCAACATATTCACCAATCCCGATGGCAAACATTTGTTTAAAGACGAATTTAAGAACTGGCCTCAGCCTTGGATAACTCGGAAGCTAAGTGATACATCAAAAAAATATTGTTTGCAATAAAATTGGCTCAGCAGCGGCAGCGGAACAAGCCGACGTAATCTTAAAGGCTACTTAGCTCTACTTCTACTCCTTGAACACTAACAACCCTATAGCTGAAATACCGAATTTAATTGCAGAACTTAGATGAGTTACAAACCATGAAAACTGGAAAACCCCAAAGGAAGAGCACATCACCTTTACCTAACGACTCTTAGAAACCAGACACACAGAATATCATCTGTTATGCTATCATATCAATGTTGCAAGTCCATAAATATAAAAATCATTCGCCTTCAACTCACGACGCCCGGAAAACTGACTCCTGACAACGCAGTCAATAGACAAAAGCGTGATTGAGGAAAAAAGCCCCGAGAGAGAATACAAGCTAACTTCACTGATTCCTGAACATCAGTAATTTTCATCGAGGTCCTTATCAGGGATGGAATTCTGACTAACGCAAACAGTCAACAGTCGTACCCAGTGGATCCTGCAGATTGTTCTGATGTTGTAGGACCCACAATAGATAAGATCTGGGGACATTCAGCATAACGGGTTCACTGGATATACATAGCCATAACAAACCCAATTATGATGTCTGCATGTTTCATCTGGTAGCCGCAACTGAACTTAACTAACAAAAGGAAACTGCTAAAGGCTCGGTTGGTTAAATATTAGTTAACTATTTATAGAGCATTCGAAGCTCTTCTAAATCTATCCTCTATCTATTTGAGGATGGAAGAGAGAGAATGGAAATCCCTGGTTAAACATCGGGTAGCTCTGATGCCTACTGATCATATGATTTTCAAAAAAAAGATTAGTCTTTGACAAGAAAGTATTGTCGTGGTAACGAAAAGAGAAGAATGGTCAACAAATGGCCGCGAGTCTTTTAGGATTAAAGACTTAATGTGCAGTGACTCAGTCATGGAACGCGGATCGAGCTAAAGAGTGTTTTCGGGAAACCCAAACATGGAACTGATCCAACTACTCGAGAAAATAGCGAATATATTCCAGGTAAAGATATGTGTCTTTTCATTAACAACAGAAGGCCCCAGGTATTCAAACAGTGTTCTTTTTCTTCGGATAGTTCGTCGTAATCGACATTTGGCTTCGCCAAAAGCCTGCTCTGGATTGAGGCGTGGTTTCGACCGCCCTTTTAGCCGTTCTCATCGACTTCGATATTTAGACTACTGAGTGAGGGCGACAGGGTGGACGACACGAAGATAAATTTTGAATTTGAGACGTTCGTTGATACGACGATAAAAAAGAACGCCAAATGTGGAATGCCAACACGTCATCCAGCTTCCGGTAATGCGTGAAACATTTCATAACGCAATTCACCATTGGCTGATAGCACTGATCCGAGATATTTGAATCGCTCAGTTCTGGGGAAGTGTTTCTTTGGGATCGGTGCATAAAGCAGTGTATAGGGCGCTGCACGTTGAATGTCCGGTGTGACAGGGTCCATAAGAAGAACAAAAAAGAGTGGTTAGAGGGCGCCTCCTGGATGAGCACCGACAGAGACACGAAGCGGCTTTGATATACCAGATACACTTCGAACTTTACTCTTCGGATCAGAGCCGCCATCAATTGTTCCTAAAACTTGGTCAAATGAATGAAACATTCTTGACGTGGGTACCAGGACATTCACATATCGTTGCCGGTGAGAAGGCTGACAGATTAGTTCACCAAGCTCGGCAAAGCTAGTATCAGACGATCCACTGCCAAGTCTACGCTGATGGATGAAGTGGAATGGAGTGGTTAGAGCGGTACTTTTATTGTCCCATAAGAAAGGTTTCGGGCGCAGGGGTTTTACCTGTGTAACTCGCCTGTTTATACTTCTGAAAAAATCGCAAATGTTCTGTGTTGTTAACTAATTTTCCGAACACACAATTTAGGGAGTTTGGTAAATTTTAAGTAATAGCAATCGTTGGCGCGACAATCCAATTGGATTGGATCAAAGCCTTAAAATGTGTTAAAATAATTCATTCAAGACTTTACCGGTACAGCTGAGTCGACTAGTATCCGACAGCCAGGTATGATACAAGTCCCTCTGCTACCAGTGAGGTTTGATCCACGACCTGTTATGACAGTCTGATACTTTCAAAGCTGGAACTAAATTCTGAGGGAATGAAACCTGAAAACGTGAAAGTAAATCTTTCTATTCAGCTCTTTCTGGGCTGTCAAACGTGTACGATAAAGAGCGAAAGAATTTGTCCGGAAAATGATTAGCTTTAAAAAGTAGTGTTCAACTATTCGCAGCATAGAACGCGAACAGGCAGAATATGTAATGGCGATAAATTGATTCAGTAGCCTATATAACAATGAAATCTATCAGCGATACCACGACCGTATAGTCCTGGATAAAATTTGACTCAATAGGTTGCGGTGGGCAGATCACTTAATCCGTATGGGTGAGGATCTATGGTACAAAAAGAAGGCGAGGCAGATAGGTTGATAACGCAGGCCAGAATGCCAAATAGCTTTTACGGATATCGAATTGGTGGACCTCGGCGCCGCCTATGATGATGATAAATTGTAGGAAAGAAGTCACCGAATTGAATTTTATTCTATCAAATCTATGGTAAACGAGCTCACCCCAGGCTGCGCTCCTGTATTGAAAAGTGTTTTCACAGAAGTCTCTGGTATATGTAAACGAACCCACTGTCCCGAAGAGGAAGATAAGCAAGAAGCGCAGCAGTTTTGTTTCAAATTGGAAAGTCTGAGGAACAGACTATAATTGTTAACTCATTACAAAACCTTTACTCTAAATTTGAGCACCACAGAAGAATGAGCTTATCCAAGAATTCCCGAAGTCATCAGACTAAAAAATCCTATCTTAGAAAATATAATTGAGTTTGACAAAGCAAAGCAATTCAAGTTTCGAGACCTATTTTCGACGACCAGAATAAAGTCAACATCAGCTTTGGCATTAGGGATAAATCAAGATCTGTCAACCAGAACCCAGATATACATTCATCTACATTAATTTGTCGATGTAAAAAAGGGATCTCAAAAACAAAAAAAAAGATTTCTTGCATTACTTCAACTCCAATTATATCGAGTTTATCCATGCCGTGGAATTTATTCACTTTATGAAAGAAACTTTGGTTGATTTTTCCTAAAACGGGATAAATTTTTTACTCGTAGATGCGCTTTTCGGGCAATGTTGATAGTATACTGAACAAGGATGCAACTGGTGTCCCAAAGGCGCATCTGCGAATGAAATATATCTTATATCCCGTTTTAGGAAAAAATCAACTGGAGTTTTTTGGATACTTGCCGCTTTACGAAACAATCAGCTGGCATTTGTGGAGCTTCCACTCGTGAACAATAAAAAGAGCGAACTCACCTTTGGGGTTAGTTTTGTAATCCTTTGGCGGATGATGGAGAGTAATCCAAAAGGCTGGTTGCACGTCAAGCACGATTTGATAGGCGACTACGCAAGGCCAAATCCAGTAACTTCCTTCTCGAGCGATCACTTAGCACTTTTCGAGCACGAGCATTCCTTTTTTGGCTGGGCCACTATCCCGCCACCGACAACACTGCGTGCACTCGTATATTGCGTAACCAGAATTTCTTATGCAGCACCTTCGTCACAATTTCTTTCACTTTAGGGACACTTCACGAATTCTGCCACAAGAAAAGTACTCAGACCGGGATGTCCGGCGTCTGCGGTGCTGGGAGTCCCGAGCACTGAATCACGAGTATCGTGGGCGCACACTTTCGCGCTGTCTTCAACTGTAATTGTTGTAGGTTCGAGTTGGGTCCGCCAACCGCCAGAGACGCAGCTCACCTGGATGAATTACGAAAAGTGACTGCTACGCTCGTCATCTGCGACCAGCGCTGCTCCAATCCAAAACGCAGGTTCGAAAGCAGCATTGGCGCGCGCCGTGCGGGTCTAACTCTGCGGAGTAGTGAAATGTTTGGCTACGAAAGTATCTGCGATCGGTTTTACGTTGGTAGCGATACCACCGAGTCGGCGGAGTACGTGCAGCAAAAACACGTTTGTTATTCGATCTCCGTAACCTGCAGCATTACTGAAATTAAGAGAAATTGACTAAGAGCATTTGGATAACTACTGTGTTGCCAGGTGGGAAGTTACTAACCTAGTAATTGCCTGCTGTCTATACTTGTAAGTAACCATTCAAATAATTTCTTTTAACAGAATTCATTCAAATTGTTTGAAATAACAATAAAATCCGAACGGAAACATCCTGAATAATTTGGTCTTTCAGTGAGCTTAATTACTTTCACTAATTCTAATTATCTTCTCACACGGGTGGATTTATGAACAGGTAAATGATGGAGGATCGGGTTTCTTAGCCCCACACTGCAGCCCTCTTTCCACTGATACCCTCACTGGAAAGACGAGGAAACTCGCAAGAGCCCTTCGGGTGAGGCGCATTGATAGTTGAACATCGACCTAAATCCGCCTACCCATCACCATATCGTTATTGCGAGAGATTTTGTACCTGTCAATACATGGTTTATAGAACGGGATAGTTTGGATAGTGAAACGCAAACGTTACTGACTGCAAAGTCCTTTCCTATGAGACCTTCGCGACACATGATGCACAAAGCGGCCTATGCAACACTAGGGGTCGCCAAGCCTGGTAAGCGGTTCTTCAACCGAGACACTTGGTTGCTTCAATCACAAGTTCCTCTGACACGCTGACAAACTGGTCAATTGGTAAATTTACAAAAATGCCAACCAAGCGGCCCATTACAAAGATCGTTACGATAAACTGGACATTTGGGATGGTACATTGCCAGGCAGATACCTTAGTGGCAACCTCCCACCAGTCACCTTAAAAAAGCCAGACATTTTGGGCAGCCAGGTGTTTGTGGCACCGATGCGCATTTTTATTTTTAAAGTCGACATAACACCACTTAAATCATCATCATAAACTGCGCAACAATCGGTATCCGGTCTAGGCCTGCCTTAATAAGGAACTCCAGACATCCCGGTTTTGCAAAGAGGTCCACCAATTCGATATCCCTAAAAGCTGTCTGGCGTCCTGACCTACGCCATCGCTCCATCTTAGGCAGGGTCTGCCTCATCTTCTTTTTCTACCATAGATATTGCCCTTAGACTTTCCGGGTGGGATCATCCTCATCCATACGGATTGAGTGATAGGGGGGAAAAAATTCTTCCGACGATTCTTCTCTCGAACGCGGCCAAGACTTCGCAATTCTTCTTGCTAAGAAACCAAGTCTCCGAGGATACATGAGGACTGGCAAGATCATTGTCTTGTACAGTAAAAACTTTGACCCTATGGTGAGACGTTTCGAGCGGAACAGTTTTTGTTAGCTGAAATAGGCTCTTCGGCTAACAACATCATCAACATTCATCATCGTAGTTGTTATCGGTTGTGATTTTCGACCCTAGTTGTAGTCTCCTATCTTTATTCTTCCCGTTTGACCAGTGCAATTTGATGTTGTTGGTTCGTTGGTTTTCGATGCTGACGTTGCCACCATATATTTTATGTGCAGCCCAAGATCTCGCGCCGCCTGCTCGATCTGGATGAAGGCAGTTTGTAAGTCTGAGGTCGTTCTTCCCATGATATCGATATCGTCAGCATAGGCCAGTAGTTGGGTGGACTTAAAGAGGATTGTATCTCTTGCATTTACCTCAACATCACGGATCACTTTCTCGAGGGCCAGGTTAAAGAGGACACATGATAGGGCATCCCCTTGTCGTAGGCCGTTGTTGATGTTGAATGGTCTTGAGAGTGATTCTGCTGCTTTTATCTGGCCTCGCACATTGGTCAGGGTCAGCCTAGTCAGTCTTATTTCTTATTTCGTCGGGATACCGAATTCTCTCATGGCCGTGTACAGTTTACCCTGACTTTAAAGTCGATGTATAGATGGTGCAACTGTTGTCCATATTCCAACAGTTTTTCCATCGCTTGCCGCAGAGAGAAAATCTGATCTGTTGCTGATTTGTTGATGAACCACTTGGTGTGATTGGTCGCCTCCACATTTAACCAATTCCGCTGTAATTCCATCGGCTCCGGGCGACTTATGATTTTTTAGCCGATGAATTGCACGGACTGTTTCTCCTAAACTTGGTGGTGGCAGTAATTGTTCGTCGTCTTCAGTTGGCGGGACCTCCAACTCGCCGATGTTCTGGTTGTTCAGTAGCTCATCAAAGTACTCAACCCATCGCTCCAATATGCCCATTCTGTCGGAAATCAGATTTCTCTCTTTGTCTCGGCAGGATGAGCATCGGTGCGTATAAAACTTCCGTGCCTGGTACAGTTACTCCCTGTACTTTTCTAGTTCACAGACTTGTTGGTTCTCCCAGGTTTCCTTTTTCCGTCTGTGAAGTTGCATCCGCTCGCCGGGGTTCGTGATAAGTTTCTGCACGTTTCCGCGTTCTTTGAGAATGCAACATTACTCGGTATGCGGCATTCTTCCGTTCCGTTGCTAGCTTACATTCATCGTTAAACCACCCGTTCCGACTCCTTTTGCGGCTGGGGCCAAATATGTTTGTGGCCGTATCAGTAATAACGTTTTTCAGGTGGTTGTGAAGATCATTTGTTGATGATTCATCTCCAGGTCCTCTGTTGACTGCGGTTATTGCGGCATCCATTTCCCTTTTATAGGTGTCGCGAAGGACTGTGTTGTGGATGGCTTCAATGTTAACTCTCACCTGATTCTCAGAGGGGATTCTGGGTGGTGTTGTTATTCGAGCTCGGAGCACCATGCTAACGAGATAGTGATCCGAGTCTATATTGGCCCCCCTATAGGTTCTGACATTCATCCAGGCTGAGAGGTGGTGGCGTTCGATCAACACGTAGGCAATTTGGTTGAAAATGGTAACGTATGTTTGTGGACCGCTTTCGGCGCGAACCAGGTACTACCAACAATCGTTTCGTGTGATACTGCTAATTGAATAACCCACAGTCCGTTATCATTTGTTTTTTCGTGTAAGCTATGGGAGCCAACGTATCGCCTGAATACGCGCTCCTTCCCTACTTAGCTGCTAAAATCCCCAAGTGTGATTTTGATATCATATCTGGGACGGGCTTCGAGGGTTCGTTCTACTGCCTCGTAGAAGGCATCCTTCTCCGACTCTGCAATTTCCTCTGTAGGGGCGTGAACGTTAATGAGGCTTATATTTCTCAACTTGCTTCCCAATCGCAGAGTGCATAGCCGTTCGCTTATGTTTTCAAAGCCGATAATAGCAGTCTCCATTTTTTGGTTGACTAAGAGGCCTACTCCGAGCACATGGTTTACTGGATGGCCACTATAATATATGGAGTAGCGCCTTTTCTCCAGGAATCCGGTCCCTGTCCAACGCATCTCCTGTAACGCTGTTACGTCAGCCCTATATTCGGACAGGGTATCGGCTAGCTGCTCATCAGCTTCATCTCTGTACAGGGAGCGCACGTTCCATGAAAAAATGCGCAAATGGTTTTTCCTTTGTCGTTGCCGAGTTCGTCGTTGTGTAATCCGTCCAGGCCGAGGCTCCTGTTGTGGTTTCGTAACATGTTGTTTTCCGTGTAGGGTTGTCAGCCCTATCCAAGCCCCAACCTGGAGGACCAGCTGGTACAATTTGTCCCGTTTTTAGGTGCGGGAGACTCGCCTTCATCCTTCTCCGTCTGCAGCTTTTCGTTAAGAAAAAGCTCCCAGCGGTCACCACGTGGAGGTGGAGATAGGGTTTGGTAGTAGAGCTGTCGTTATTGGTTCAGCAGACGTTTTCCAGGGTTTATGCTCCATCGTGGGTACCAATCACCGTTTCGCCCGTTTAGTTGTGAAAACAGAGTAAGCTGTGTCGGAGAAAAAGCTTTCCAAATGCAAAAATTGTGTTTTCAACCCTAAAATTTTACTGTTTGACTTATTTTTCCTCGAAATTTTACATCCACAAAGTATCAATTTTGTGGCAAAAAGTTATTCTCCCTTCTACTGTGATAAAATTTTGTTAACATCATTTTATCCTAAGTACTAAATTTGTGGTAGGCATCGTAGGCTAACTGAAAACAAAAACGTAAATCTCTGAACCCAAAGACATAAAACAGAAAAAATCCCTTCATAACTGTTGAAATGATGTGACAACTGGTCTGGCAGGTGTTGGAACTGCCAAAAATTTCTGGCTGCGTTACACACATCTTAATTGTGTGTCTCGCTATCGCCCGGAATACTTCAAGCAGATTTCAACCGAAGCATTTGTTCATCCTTCACTTCCACAAGCACTGGAAGCATTTGAAGCAATTCCTCTTGTCACCGCCACCGAAGTCGAAGAAGCAATAAAACGAATTGAAATCGAGAAAAGCAACAAAACCTGACGAGATCGCATCGCAGGTGACCTATGCAGTTCTGTGGCTCAGCGAGTTTTTTAATCGGATTATTCAGGAAGGTAGACCATCATCTGACTGGCAAGAAATTATCAACGCTCCAATTTGCTAAAAAAAAGCCAGTTCAACACAATGTTCGAATTTCCGTGCGATTCGATTGCTGTTCCATGAAGACAACCGTATTCATGACATTGTTCAAATCAAGCCGGGTGTGTCAAGGACTATAGAAATACTGATGCTTAAAATTTAAATTAAATCAAATTAAATATTATTAATAATATAAAAATATATTAATATAATAACAACTTTACTTAATTAATACAATATAATTTAAAACTTAATTTGAAAAGCTACATTTGAATTGTTATTTAAATTTTTTTCCACGAAAAATTTTATCAGAAAATTCGTTTTTGACTGACTTGAGTTGCTTAAAGGGAATAAGCGTCGAGTTGCCGACAGGTGGTGGGCTAGACCACCACCAACCCCCCACCACAAGCCCTAGGGGCACTCAGATTGGCCGTGGGGTCCGTAACAAGGAGGATCCAGATCTTAAAAGAGCCAAAGTAAGGATAGTCAACCTTGACAGAAAAAAATGGCAAGCTGTCGACGTCACTCGAAAATCTAAAAAGTCAAATGTTAATATTGATAGAGAAAAACAGAAAGATTACGGAGCAGCTAATGGCTGGGGAGGCGAAATCGTCGTCTTCAGAAGTAGCCAGGAAAAAATTAGGCTTTCTTCGAATGCTTCCGCAGCCATGGAAGAGTTGGGCTGACTTGATGACGGGCAAGTTTTCGGCGAATCTGTCCGTACGGAGAACATGGACCATAGACCACCAAGCTGACGATACGAGAGGCGGTGTGACAACGGTGGAGATTGAGACGCCCCAGACGAGGGTGCGACAAGTGCGGCAATGATAGCCCTGAAGAAGGAAAACTGGGTGAGTTTTTGCTTTATGTCCAAAAAAAATTGAAAAACCAAAATAAAAAGGATGAAACGGCGAGAACTAAAGAAAAGAATAACATAAGTAGGCTTGAAAATTTTAAAAATGGTCCGACGAGGGGCACGTCAAATAAAGAAAAGAGGGAAAGGCTGAAAAGTAAAGTTCGAAGTGTTTCAGGGACATCAGAAACCGCTCGTGCTTCTGTGAGTCTTCTTTAAGAAAGTGCTCTCGCATCACTCCTCTTTGTTCCTGTTATGGGCACTGTCACTCCGACTTCCAACTCCCAGCACCCTGTATACGGTTCTATACAGTTGATGCTTTCCTAGCGTTCCATAGCAAAGCTAATCTCGAGGAACTTAAACGAAAATGGAATGAGCGCCTCATGCAAAACGGTCTCAGATTGAATCTGAACAAAACAGAATTTTTGACGACCGATTTCAATGAAACAAGCACCATCACTGCAGTGACCTGCACAGAACTAAGCAATTTAAATATCTCCAATCAGCCAATGGGAAAATGAATTTTGAAACTACTTTACACATTAGCACAACTTGGATGAAGTGGTCTTCCACAAGTGACGTTCTTTGCGAGTAACGCATCAACGAATCATCATCATTTTGTAAAATAGATGCGGAATCCACGGAAAACTTCCAATGAGAATATCTCGCCTATGGACGCATCAGACTGTTGGTTCTGATGTACTCAATTTGCAGTTGATAACCACCATGCTGTCTTATCCAGGAGGAGATCAATGGACTATGTTTTCTTTCCTCAAACATTTTGACTACGCCATTGATGACACCTCCTTGCTATTTTACTGAGTCATGAACCTTGACCAAATGACCCTGGATTTGGAGAAGAAGACGAGCAGAGTCGGACTGCAGTTAAACACCAACAAAACCAACGTTCTCAGCCTGACTGCCGAGAGTTTGTATGTCTAGGAAGCATTATTTCTGCCGACGACGGCACCGAACTTGATGTGTAATAGCGTTAGATCAACTTTCGTTGATTTATTCAAAGTTTGCAAATGCAATTATCTTGAAAGCTGCACAAGTAATGTACGAGCCAGATACCCGAGGACATGTTAATCTGAAAGCGGATATGTCACACGTTGAGAAATGGCGAAACTAGCTTGCCTAGAGCTACGTGGCCTAGAACAAAGGAGGAAGAGAAATCATGCAAACTTCTCGGAAAATGTTGAAGGAAATTGAAGCACATTGGCAGGAATCGGTAATGATCGCTCGTAGCGATGTTTGGCAACCATGTATCCTTAGTCCATTAGCTAAGCTCCCTAAATTACTAGTTTATGCAGAACCCTTTGAAGTTAACTGGTGCCTTCTTCTGATAAATAGTGAGTAAAAGTGGTGAATGGTTTTGGACAGGAAACCTACTAGCAACGAAAAGCAAGGACCAGATGGAATGTAAGTGGTCACAAACACGCTGCTTCAAAAGTTGTTTAAACTCTTTCCCCTTCTGGGGTGGTAGTGGACGCACCTTTTTTTTGGGGTAGGGTAGGTGAATGCATTTACGCACACAGTGTTGGACTCCCGATTCGGTACGTCGTCGGACTACCAGCTAAACACCTCCCCATCGTCGGAGAGCTAGCCTGGAACCGTTTGTCACATTACTTCGGGCTAGTCCGCGAGCTCTCCCGCCTTGCGGAGCCTTCAAATCAGGGAATTCCTTTCACCAACGGGAGGGGAGAGGAGGAAGGGAACTCTCAGTTCAAGGAACCCCCTGCCATCCGGCTCCTCCACCGGTCGAGTTCTATCTTCTTAGCAACGAGAAGGGCCCGAACGTAATAGGCAACACGGTCCCACCTGTCAGCAGTCCTCAGCATCTCTTCGACAATGTTGTCTGGAGAGAGATCCCCTGTGTTCAAATAGAGCTTCTGACGAACCCCATTCCACCTTCCATAAGAAAAAAAAGTGTGGTGGGCGTCGTCCACAACTCCATTGCAAAACACACAATCCGGAGATCGCGCCTTTCCAATCTTGTGCAGGTAAGACTGAAAATCTCCATGCCTACTTAAAAATTCGGTAAGGAAATAGTCAGTCTCACCATGCTTCCGATTCAGCCACGCACCTAAGTTGCCGATGAGCCGCGCAGTCCATCTGCCTCTAGTTTCATTTTGCCAAGAGAGCTGCCACTCATCTAGAGTGTGTTGGCGTTCTTCGGGAGCAACCACCTCCCTTGGCTCATCTCTCTTGCGCTTGTATATGAAGGTAAGAAGCAAGAAGGGCAACGGGGATCACTCCCGCGATAACCATCACGGCGGGTTCAGAGACAGTGCGGTACGCAGGCAACACCCGTAAAGCTCCCCGTCTCTCTACTTGCGCGAGGCGTTTACGATATACCTCCCTGTGAAGGGCGCCAGCCCATACCTCTGCGCCGTAGGGCAGGACAGACTGCGTTGAACTCATCAGGAGACGTCGCCTACTAGACGTAGGACCCCCAATGTTTGCCATTAGCCTACTTAACGCCGAAACTCCAGCCGCAGCTTTGTTCGCTGCTGCTTTGATTTGCTCAGAAAAGCTCATCTTTGAGTCAAGAGTCAACCCGAGGTACTTTACCACTGATTTTGACTCGATGATCGACTCGCCGAACGATATGGGACGCAGGGTCGGAATTCTCTTTTTAGTCAGTAGGCTGACATTTGTAGAGAACGGACGTGCCTACAAATTGATATTATTAATAAAAATAATTTAAAATTGAAATTAAATTAACTTTTATCATGAATATAAAAAGATATTTATATTACTTAATTAATAATATATAATTTAAAACTTAATTGAAACTAATTTACTTTTGATTTGTTATCTAAGTTACTTTTTCCTTAAAAAGTTTTGAGAAAAAAATCGTTTTTTTTGGCTTGGCGGGAATGAGCGGCGAACCGCCGGCGGGTGGCGGACCAGACCGGCCCCCCACCATAAGGCCTAGGGGCACTCGGATCGGTCGTGGGGTCCGCAACTAGGAGGATCTTGAAAGAAGAAATGGCGAGCGGCGAAGACACTCGAAGATTTGAAAAATCAAATGACAGTATTGATAAAAAAAATGGAAAGCTTACGGAGCAGCTAATGGCTGGGGAGGCGGGCCCGCCGTCTCCAAAGGTAGCCAGAAAAAAAGTTTTCTTCGACTACTTTTGCAGTCATGGAAGAACCGGGCTGCCTTGAGGGCGAACAAGTTTTTGGCAGCGAATCTGTCCGTATGGAGGATATAGAGAACAGTAAAGCTGACGATACGAGAGTCAGCGACAATGGTGGCGATGGAAATGTCCCAGAAGAGGGTGCTAACCAGGCAAGTTGTAGTACTGAAGATGGAAAGATGTTTCCAAAAAATTAAAGAAAAAAAACAAAATTCAAGAAAAAACGTTAAATAATGTAAAAAATAATGCAAGTACTAGTGAAAATTTAAAAAATGATCCGACTGGGGATGCAATTAGCACCCGAAATAAAGAAAAGGAGGAAAGGGTGCCCCCCCATTAATGTTTATAAATTAGGTGGTAGAGATTTAGCCACTCTACTTAATGGGAGCGCGGGGCTCTCGAATTTTATTATTAAAAAGACGAGGGCCGAGAGAGTCCAAGTCAAATGTAACAAAATTGCAGATTACAAAAAACACGGGAGGTCCTCGAACGAGTGAAGGCTCCTCACTTCACCTACACTCCAAAGGAAGAGAATGTGCAAACCTTCCTTCTGAAAGACTTGGATGCGCAGGAAGAGCCCGATGAGGTGCTCAAAATGCTCCATGAGACGGGAACTGAAGTCAAGTACCTCTCAGTGTCACGGGTTAGTACGTGGAGATCCGTTTTGGAAAAACGAATCCTGCCACACTTCCTCGTGCAGATAAGCCCGGAGAGCCAGGGAAGCGATCTGATCGGCATCAGGTCGCTTAATTACCAGGCCATTCGTTTTGAGCGCCTGCTAAGGGGCGAAATAGTCCAGTGTCGAAGATGCCAGCGCTATGAACTGTCAAATGGCCTTACGATGTGTAAAGTGCGGGAAAGACCATACCGCAGCCGAATGTTCGCTGACTGAAGCAGATGGCAAGGAAAAAACTTTCTGTGTCAACTGCGGAAGCGGAGGGCATCCGGCTTCGTACCGTAGATGTCCTGCATACCGCAATGTTGGGGTCACAAGGCAGCAGGCACCGAGATCGGCCCAAAGGACGAAGGTGTCAGCGGCGTTGAACGGTACCGTCCCTTCGGCACCAATCGTCTCGGGGATCCCATTTGCAGAAGTAGTTCGACAAGGGGGAGCTAAGAAGCCCCAACAAGATGTAAGTGGCGGGATGAACACCATCCTCAATAAAATACTAACCATGTGTGAAAACATGCAGCATACGCTACACGTACACAATACAAAAATAAATAGCATAACAAAATATTTACACAAACAGCATGCCCGCTGCTAGGTCTGCAGTCACAGCGGTACCACTGGATAGTCTCCGGATCATCGCGATTAATGTGAATTCCATCGTAGGAATCCATCGATAAGCGGAGCTCCTTGATTTCGCTGCCAGACAACAGCCTGACAGAGTCTTGATTTCAGAAACCCACCTCAATCCGAGGCATTCGATAACATTCAAGGATTTTGAATTAGTGAGGAACAATAGACGAAATTGTGATGGGGAGGTAGTACCGGATTACTTGTGGGTCGCCATTATCGTTTCAGGCATATTAATAGGCCTGAATTTGAAACCTTTGAGTGTATCGAAGTCTCATGTATTCTGTTTTCACTGCCTAGAGGAGGGAATTTATACATTCTGTCAGTCTATGCAGTGGGAAACAACCGAGTCAAGTTCAAGGAGGAATTCCATTCTCTGTTTACGATACTCGAACTGAATAGGCTGCATAATTACTATATTATAGCTGGCGACTTGATTGCTAAGCATACCTCGTGGCTAAACGCCACAAACAATCCCAGAGGGGTATTCCTCAAATCGTGGATAGAGCAATATCAGATAGAGTATAAATGCAAATTATATGGGTCAGAGAGTCCAACCTGGCCCAGGGCAAATTCCTATCTGGATTTGTGCATTGCTGACGCGCGCTTGAACTTTAATTTTAGGAATCCTCAATGGAAACTACAGACTCTTCCTTACGATAGCGACCATAACAACCAAACAATAAGAATTGCAGTTCTGTTTGATGGACGAAGAGTTCGCCTTCTGCCGATGGACAGTGGCGTCCACAGGCTGAACTTTAAACAAACAAATTGGAAGAAATTCCAAGAGAGGTCTATTCGGGGATATCGAGAGGAATGCCCACCTCTTGATGGGGAAAACGATAGTACAATTGCACCAGGTGATAGGAACTTGAGCAACGAGGAAATAGTTCAGTATCTTCTCAAGCTGGAGAACTTGACGCGGAAACAATTGAACAAGTCGTCCCTAAGATTAAACCTCGCAATAATATGGAAGGATATGAAACTACAGCCATAAAACGGTTGAAAAAAGTGAAAAGCCTTCTGCTCACTCGCGTCAACAAAATCTATCGGAGATATGGGGACTATCATCATTCCATATTAGTTGAGTTCAAATCACTTCTAAAGATCGCTCGGGATCTTATCCGTCAACATTACGTAAATGAAGTGAACTTCCAATGGCGGGAGAAGTAAAAGGGTATTTCACCAAGCGATCCAGATTCCATGTTTACTAAGATAAATACGTTATTCCGGAAAAAGTCACGAATAACTGCACCGAGAATTAAAGTCGGTGGCAGCGAGATACAACACCTTATTGACTCAGGTATAGACACGAATAGTGTAACTATTGATGCGCAAGGCAATTACATCGTGATGAATGATGCTCTGAAACTCGAACTTATAGGGGAGCACTTTGAATCGGTGCATCGGCCCAGAACGGACTTAGAGCCAACGCGACTTTCGGAAATTGTAGAACGAGATGTCCACTATTTCAAATATAGCCTGAACGGCACCACAGTTCTCCAGTTTAGCTCTGCGTTGCAGGCTGATCTCATACCGAGTGATAATCTGCTTGACTACTTTGTCTCATGTGTAGAGTTAACTTCCATATTTAGAAGAGTAAACAATAAGAGATCATCCGGTATGGATGGCATTCCCAACGTGGTCCTCAGGCATTTACCAGACATTGCCATTCGTAATTATTGCATTTTGTTCAATAATTTATTGAACAATTCCTTCTTTCCAGGACAATGGAAGAAAGCCCGAGTATTCCCGATTTTAAAGAGAGGGAAGGATTCATCCAGCCTTCAAAGCTACCGCCCAATCAGTTTGCTGCCTAACATCAGCAAGGTGTTTGAGGTTTTAGTATTGAAAGCCTCGAACGAGCATATGAAGAAGAAGGAATTATTGTCGAACGCGCAATTCGGATTTCGATCTGGACATTCGACAATACATGCAATAACGAAGGTAACGTCTGATATTTGCTGGCGGATTAACAATGGTGAGTGCGTAGGCGCTTGCCTTATAGACATGGAGAAAGCGTTTGATACCGTCTGGTTGGATGGACTGATTTTCAGGCTCCTGAAGAATGAGTTTCCCAGCCACCTCATAGCGATGATGTGTAGTATGCTGTATGGCAAGTGATTTGTCATTACGGACGGAAATTTCACTACTAGCAGAGAATTTCATGTTCTGAATGGATTACAGCAAGGGACAGTGACTGCGCCTACACTTTTTGCGGTATTTGCCGGCGAATTACTCAACTCTTTCGATTTTAATAAATCTCCTAAAAGGTCCTTGGTTGCCTTTGCTGACAATCTGATAGCCTACACGGCACACAAGAAGGTAACTGAAGTGCAAGTTGAACTTCAGAAGATGTTCAATGATATTAAGTTCTTCACGAACAGTTGGCGGATGAAAATCAATGCGCAAAAGTGTGAAACGATTCTGTTTCGAAATTCCTTGGCGTATGCCAGTAGGAACTTGAAAAGGAATTGGAGAGATTTCCACATTGTCGCGAACGAGGATAGTTCAGAGCGCATTCCTCATAAGAAGTGCGTTAGATACCTGGGTGTGCGTCTTGACGAGCGTCTCCAATTTAACGCACGTTAAAGTCGCGCTAAAATGCGCTCGCAAGGCATTCATGTCTCTTCGAAGACTCTTTTATGCTCCACATCTTAGCCGGAAGGTTAAGATTATTTGCTATCTTACTTTGGTTAGACCGGTGCTTACCTACGGGTGTGCTATCTGGTTTAATTTGAGTGCTAGCCAAATGGAGAAAATAAGGATCTTTGAAAGAAAATGTCTGCGTGCTTGCACGGGGCTTAATAGGACTGCTTCGTTAAACTATGAACACTATGTAACTAATGAAGTGATGTATGCAGCTGCTGCTGTGCCAAGAATCGACACAGTTATCGTCAGATTGATTCGGAATCATATAGTGCGATCTGCTTCACATGGTGAGAACCCTTGGGTTTCGCAGCCTTTCTACCCAAATGATGGGAATTTCGAGAAAACTCTCACGACAGGCTTCATTCCTCCCGAAGCGTTCGTGTATCTTGATAGGAATGGTCTAATTCTTGATTTTGCCGGTGATCCGGTTATGTATCATATACATAGCCGGCCACGGACAAAAGGATAGAATACCCTCCGAATTTGACAGTGGGGGCTCCGGGATTCGACTGGAGATACTCCAGAGCGAGAGCAATTGATATTAAGCGGGATGAAAAAGAGAAATCCTGGTACTGGTGGCTGCGGGATGCTGATTAGCGGTGGCCGTGCTCAGTTCTGCCATTTGTTTCTTGGTGGGGCTTTGTAAATATGTACATATTGAACGGGTGCTGATTTTGCCTCCAGTTGTAACTTATACATACATACGTTACTATTCTTTGTTTCTTTGTAAATATTACAACTGTTATTATAACCTTTTCTAACTATGAATGTTATTGTAAAAAAATTTAAAAAAAAGTATATAAAATAAAATATATAATTATGACAGTTTTAAGCACAATAATTTAAGTTAAAAGTATCTTTTGAAGTGATAAAACATTTATTACTGTTATCATTTTTATATTTCTTTATTTGCCACTAAGGCCAAGTGAATTCTGTCGCGTTTTTGACCATTTCCCGACAACTTATTGTAAATTTTTTTATTTTTTACTGTTTCTCTTCTCTGCCTGTAAATTGTTATTCGAAAACTGTGAGAGCCCACAGTGGCCATTAGATTTAAGTTATTTTTGTTATTTTAAAAGATTGTTTTTTTATTGTTCATTTTTCTAATCTATATACTATTGTTACCAATTTCTTAAAAATAAAAATGATTTTAAAAACAAAACAAAAAAACTACTTCGGTTTTTTCCAGTGCAAGGTTGAAACCATGAGTAGTCATCCATCCGCTTACCCGTCGCATCAATATGCCGAGTCTGCTTTGCGCCTGTTCGACAATGCGTCCAGCAACAAGCGCTGCGACATCATCTGCGTAGCCAACCAGGCGCGACTCTTCTGGCATGTCAAGTTTAAGCAGACTGTCATAGGTAGCGTTCCAGAGGTCCGGCCCTAGGATGGATCCCTGTGCTACCCCCGACGTGACCTCCATCCTGTCCTTTGACCCTCTAGTGTTTCATAGAGCAGGGAGCGGTTCCTTAGATAGTCCCTCAAAATCCGTAAGAGATAGTTCGGCACGTTGAAGGTATTGTCTAGTGTGCCTAGAATGTCTTTTCATCTTACGGAATTGAAGGCGTTTCTGACGTCAAGTGTTACGAGGAGCACCACCCGTCGAATTCGGCGGCTATGTGCCCCTGCTCGTCGAACGGCGTCTACGACTTGCATGACAGCATCAATTGTCGATCTCCCTGCCCTAAAACCAAACTGCCGGGGAGATAAATCTAAAAATGCCTTCTTTCAGGCAAGCGTTGAATGCGCCGAGCAATAGGTCTGGCCGGTGTTGGAATACCAGTTTGTATATCTCTGCTGGAATACCATCGGGTCCTGGCGCCTACTTGTTTCTCATAGAGAGGACTGCCTGTTCCAACACTTTTATAGAGAAAAGTGGACAGTCCTCTGCGATCAACGCGCCGACGTCACCATCCCATACGGGGTGCGCAGGGAAGAGTAAATGAACAGGGTTTCCGCAGAGCCCCGATTTTTCGGGTTACCAGTTTGTAACCGAGTCCCCACGGATCACCATTCACCTCGTCGACCAGATCTTGCCAGCAGCGAGCTTTGCTCTTGTTTATTGCGCTGCGGAGTCTCCTTTTGGCTTTGTGGATTTGTACTACATGACCCCCCCCCCCCCTTCCAATCGCCTAGACGTTGTGTTAAGCGGCGGAGCCTGTGACACTCCTTTTCTGGAGCTCTGCGATTCCCACTGCCCACCAATCCATGGAAGGTTTGCCGCACCTTGATGTCTTCCTGGGCATGGAGGCTCTGCAGACCGTCGTTATTAGGTTCATAACTTCATTTACGAGGGTGTCAGCTGCGGCGCCACCGCCCCCAGGAGTACCCTCGAGCGTGGCCCCTCCTGTCCCCAGAGTTTCGACAAACTTCCCGGTGTTCACTTTCGCGACGTTCCATACACAGAAAGATCGCTGGGGTGGCGCACACCGAGAGCTTGTGTCCACCACTTCGAAAGCAATGTATTGGTGGTCACTTGCCGAAAAGTCTTCCAGAACTCGCCATCCGTCCACCAGCGACACCAGTGATTCCGACGCGAAGGTTACGTCTGGAATACTTCCTTCGCAGCCCGGGCGCCGGAACGTTGGGGTGGATCCGTTGTTTAGAACTACCAGTCCTGTTCTCGCCACCATTTCCAGAATTCGTTTCCCTCTGGAATCTGTGTGAGGCATGCCCCATTCAAGTGTCCTAGCATTGAAGTCACCCCCGACCAGGATCCGCCCATCCGTGCTTAAGATAGCGTCCTCCAAAGCATCAAGCCTCCGACGAAAGTCCGGTATCGTCTCATTCGGCGTAAGATAGACACTAAAAAACGTTATCCCTGAACACCGAATCCAGACAAAGCCGTCCCCTCGGCCTTGGGCAAGAACCCCCAGGAGGGTGCCGTCCCGAACCCAGATGGCAGCGGTACCTGATATGTCTGGGTGCCATGAAACTGGGCGCTTGTTTCGGTACTGCTTACTGATGAGTATTAAATCAGCTTTGGTCAGCCTAGCTCTTTCCAGTTCTGCTCTGAAAACTGGACACCGCCCCGATCCCGCAGTGTGCGCAATGCTCTCATCAGTCGCGCCACGGTCCCTGCATAGGACGCAGCTTTCCTTTTCATTGCAGATATTCGCTTTATGCCCTGCCTAACCGCATTTACGGCATGTTGCCCTTCTGTCAGGTCCCCGACAGTTTGCAGATGTGTGCCCATAATCCAAACATCTGTAACATTTGGTTGGGGCGGCCCGAATTCGTATCCTACACACTACCCAATCAATTCTTATTTTCCCGCTGTTTAGAAGCTTCCTCGCGTATTGCTCGGCAACTTCCACCACAGCGAGTTTTTGGCCTCGGGAGTTCGCCGAGGTGATACCAATCCGGACATTGGTTACCTCCGGGCATTCGCGTTTGATGACCTCTTCTACTTCGTTCTTTTCCGTGACACAGTCAAGGTCTCGGATTTCCAAAGCACACGTGGGTTCCAGGCTGGAAACCAAATCTTTTTCTCCCAGAAGCCCCTTGACTGCTTCACAGACCGTGACTTTATTTATAGTCTTCGGGCCTAGTTCGACTAAGACTCCACTACCCTTCGTTTTACGTATGGAAGACACTTCCACTCCGTTGTCTTCGGGTTTGATTTTGTAACGGATTTCGCTGAGGACTTCCGCAAAAGTCTTGCCTTCCGTCGGCTTAATAAGCAAAGCTGGCGGTCTAGTCCTCCTTCGTCTCCTCACCTTTTCTTTCGATACTCCGTCCTTCGTGTCCGCCTTAGTTTTAGGCAGAGGTTTTTCTGATGGCGCGAAGTGTTGTTGTCTTTTGATCCTCTTCGCCCTCTTCTTTTCAGCCCTGGAGAGTACCTGAGTGAAGTCTCCTTCAGATGTCCCTTCCTCCTTTCGTTTTTTACCAAGTTCGCTTTGCAATGGGCTGTCAGTGATCCGTTTGGTACTCGCGGTGTTCTCCTCGGGAAGCGCGGTTGTTTCTGCTTCTTGCGGATTTTGTCTTACTTTCCATGTTCGCCTATAGTATGAAATCCTGTCCCGGAGCTCTTCCAGTTCCATTAGCCCGTTTTTCACCCCCTTGCCGACGTTTGTCTGGAAGAACGTCGCAGATCGCATGTGCTTCACAACTGCCGTGCATTTCTTAATAAGTCTTTCCTCTTCAGCTTGCTCCAGAGTAATCGACAGTCCTCCCACTCGGCTTATATTCGAAACCATTTTATTAGTTTCGGCAGTTTCCACTGTGCCTGTGGACGCACCTTCGGGAAGATTCAACAGCCAGTAGTACTGATGTACTGCTGAACATCATGTTCAACTGGCTGAGAGATACATTCGGTAATAATGTTACAGTATTTTCGGAGGAGTGTGCGAATCTTCAAAATCCTCAAAAATAAGAGGAAGAGTCTTATTTTGCCAATTCTAAGGACCTTAAAGAAGTCTCGGGGATCCAGGGGGGGCTATGCTGGATGTCCACCAGTGGTATATAGTGACCAAAAAAGCCTGCGCCCAATATAAAGATACAGATGTCCGCTAAAATGAAGCGCCTGGAAAAAGTCCTACGAAACCCAAGACTCATGTCTTCTTGCCTATAGCCGTAAGCACTTATGGGCGCAGAGTTTGTTACCGCTAATTTTAAATGTTAATTTAAAGAAAATAATTTCTTGGATCTGGTGACGGGAAGGACCCGGATCTACGCGCCCGTACCCACTAAAAAATTGCGGTTGCTAATGGGATCGTAAACTATCAAGTGACGTGTTGCTGCGCTTCGAGTAGTCGTCGCTTCTTCTCTCAATAAACCTAGTTTTCTGGCTACGTCGCGTCGCAGCAAACGTGCATGGGCTGGTAAATTTAGTAGCCTGTTCTTCATTTTTTTTAAACAAACCAAAACGAAAGAAAAAACTGTGAGGGAACCCGCGGCGGAACGGAACCACCCCCAATAGTTTTGCCTATATTTTGCAAAGAGGGTAAGATTGAATTGAACGAAGGCGACAGTTTATCGTGTAATTTTCTTCAAAATTTATGACTTAGACTTCGTATGAGTTCACCCAGTAAAGTCGAAGAACAAAATGGAACGTTACGATAACCTAAAGGTACACATTTAAAAGGAAAAACTAAATACCAAAAGCAATAACTCTTTAAAATATTTTTCCTTTTGCTCCTCAAAGGGAAAGTCGGACACTTCTTGCGAGTTTTAAGAAGAACATCTAAACGTGTTAACTGTTAACTTAAGGAAAATACCGTGATGCCAATTCAACGGGCAATTTTACGGCACTTTGATAAGTTTTCTTTAGCTTAGGCAACTGTTGACAACGACGAGCGAAGCCAGCCAACTAGTAAATTCCGCTTCCTTTTTGATAAGTATTGACTACGGGGAGGGTGACGAGAGGAAAGTTGTCCTTCTTTATACGGCTCTTGATCTCAGCCTTGGTCACAATTTTCCATGACGCCTAGGTCCCCACTTTTAAATTTATGCACTTCTTTTCATTATTTAATTTAAATTCTATTTTACACACTAATTATATTTTCTCACGTTAATAAATTAATCCAGCTTGTTTTAAAATTAAAATCAAAATAAAAAATTGAAAAACCTGCTCCGCGGTCGGCCACTGCTTCAAATCCAATCTTTTAAGCTTAATAGCAACACAAGGTGGAAACCGGAAACTTAACGTTATTTTAGTATACGATGTTTCTGCTTATATATAGTTCATAGTGTATATACGTTGAATATATCTGATGTTCAATTCGATGTGGTACTGGCATTATATCTTTCAGTAATGTAATTTGTCGCGAAAAAGACAACTTTGACCTACTATAACTTTGTTAACAATCGTAAGATTTCCACCAACAATAAAACCTTAATGAGTTGTAAATCACACTTAAATCGCGTCCTCAAATCAGTATAATAAATAACTTTAGCAATATATGACTTGCGATTTCATCCAGGGCAGAGGCAACTCATCAGACGCTGCCTCACCTCTGTCCCTTTAGCAATTTCTATCGGATTGTATTCAAATTCATCTTTTCAATTATTAAGAAACTATTCTTGATCTGAAGCCTGACTGAAGCAGTTGTCCATTAATGCAGATAGGGGAAGTGCGATGATCCGTCAGACTGAAAGTCTTGGTTATATTAGTGTTTATTTTCAGTTTAACTCGGTTTCCAGCTCATTCCAAATCTTGAGTCATTTGGCCAAGGCCCATGACCCATTGAGAGAGCAAACAGATGTCATCAGTTTAGTCGAGGAGTTGAGGAAAGATGTCATCATCCATTGAAGTCCTCCACAACCTTCGGGCAAGGCGACAAAAAAAACGTCAACAATGACAAGAAAAATATCAGCAACAAGACGCAAGCCTCGCGGACCCCGCTTTGGACCTTACATCATATATCGATCTGATAACAGCTATTAGTTTCTCCAGAATGTCCCTTCTTCGTAGAGTACTCCAGATACATTCCCTATTTGCACTGTTAACAGCCTTCTCAAAATCATTGGGAAACAAATGAAGCGAAAATCTAAACTCCGCAGAATGTTTATGTGATCAATGCAGATAGATTGATTAGTTCCAGGATTAGTTAAGCTATTATCTTTGCCATCCTCCAATTGACTCACTCAAGACGAGTGCCCTTCTTTAGAAATTTAAAGATCATCCCCTCCTTCCACTCTCTGAGACCTGCCTCGTGTGCCCAAGATTTCCATACAAGTACAAGTAGCAGATCTGCAGGCACAACAATTAATAATCTGCAAGGGTCAAGCCCAATGGCTTTATTCCGCTTCAGTGCATTGATGGTGATATGATTTCTCTTCTATTTGGAAGAACAGTCCGTAGCCGTTTGTTACGGTGACTAGCCATGTCATCCACAAGCGGCAGAACTTCATCGGATGTCATACAGTTAAGAACCGTGGGGAAGTATTCCTTCTGCCTCCTCAGTTGGTCTTCATCGTGAATGAGAAGTCAACCGTTAAAAACTCTCACAAGACCACCGAAAGATTTGCGACCACATGCAAGTTCTGCCGTGATACGGTGTACAGTTCTGAAAACATTGCGATCTGCGATAGCTTCTGCTTCCCTGGCCAACGCAATAATAAATTCTCTTTTATCGCACACCACATTCAATTTCCCCGCCATCAATAGAGGTTTCAATCCCTTACATTCATCGATCCACTTTCATGTTTCCGTTTTCAATTAGATCTTGTCAGACGGATTACTCAGTCTATCCGTAGGATCAACTAAATAACCCTCCCACTGTCGAGCAATAGCTAGGTCATATAAGACGTGAATGTTAAACTGCAAGAAGTGGCGAACGCAACCAGCAATCGAAGACAAAGGACCATTAGATGATGTCTTCTTTCGAGCTGGATATCAGCACCTCTTTTGTTACGTACATCCATTTACTACTGATGGCAAAGTAGTCAATCTGCTTGTACAGTGTCGGTCAGTCGAAATCCAACTGATCTTATGGAAAGGTCTGTGTTCGAATGGTAGCGGTAGCGTAAATAACAATTCGACACCAGTTCGCGTCTGGTACCACTTGACATTCCGAAGTAAAAAGCCCAATACCGTAAGAAGGAAAGAAATACTCTCCAGAGTCCTACCATCTTATTTCACATTCATAATTCCAGAATAAAATCCCGTTGTCGAGTATTCCAGATACCAACCATTAGCCGTTTTCGATAGCCAAACGATGTAGCAGTAAAGTTTCGAACCTTGCAGGTTGGTAGCCCACAAAGTTCTATCCCTATTAGTCGCCTATTATGTAATAGTCTCAGAGTATTCTTGAACCCCAAGTCATGTGGCAAACTGCAATGGATGGAAATAAAACCCACTCCTACACATAGCAGCCTCATACATATCCATCCAACAGCAACGGCATAAACAGAATAGCAATTGCTCACTATGCACACAATTGAATTGTTTTTTGAATTGGATTCCATATTGATTGATAAAAGTCGAGTGTTTCGTTTACCTGAAAGGACAATGCTAATATATAAGTAGTTGATTGTAGAGTCAACAAGGCGGGTTTTTATTTTGGCATACATTTAAGTAACATTTTGTGTTATAAATATTTAAAATCTCAATAAATAATATGTTCAATTGGAAAATGACAATTAATTGGATAGTTGATCGTTTCAAGCAAAAAGTGTACAAAAAAGGTATAAAAAGACAGCATACAATTTGAATAAATAATCATTGATTTGCCTAATTGTGGGTTGCTTTGTTTAACTTTTACATGACACTAGAACATCCCACGCCTCTTGACACAGAGGATTCAAATGAATAGCACGTTGGGCTAGTTTCATACTTCTCGCACGATCAACGCGCTTCATCGCTTCACTTGCCACAGCCAAATATTTACTTGCATTCAACGACATCTCCTTAGTCCTGCAATGATAAGGAATGATTCAAAACAAAGTAAATAGCAATGATTTTGAAGCAAATACCTTCGGGGATTTCGTAATTCGAGCACAACTGTACTTTCAGCAATTTTACTTGCCGGTCCCATATGCTTTTTCGAACGTCTATAAATATGGAGCAAATAGTCGGCCAGTACCCGGCGTAAAAGCGGTCTACCAGGGAACGCATGTACTCTAGATATGAGGTGGTTCAAGCCTTTCTTTGATTGGTTCTGGGGGAAAGTTTATGTGAAAATTTTGAAAGCGATTATAGGAAAAACTTACATTATAAGCATGGACTTGTGCAATTAAAAATGCAATATGGTGACAGTGCTCGACGTCATCCTCATATGGTTTCAGAGCTTTCAGGGCAGCATCAATAAGTTTTTGGTCTGTGTGTATTATTCCAAGTGCACAGGCCGAGAAAAGTGCTTGTATTGGTGGGTTCTGTAAATTAATACTGAAATTCCGGTCGATTAGGCAGTATAATTTACGAGCAACTGCTTAAATTACCATTGCTTTAATATTCCCTTCGTATCACCTTCCCCTTGTGCGGCATACACCATCGACGACATAGCTACTAATATCAAAGATTTTTCAGTCTCATTGTTTGCCAACCACTCTAAAGCTAAATTATAAACTGAATAAGAATCTTGAAATTGAGAAGCTCTGAAACGGGCTAAAGCCAATCCAATGTATGATTTGAATGACGCTTCGGAGACTTCGTCAAATGCTTTGATGGCCTCCTGCAGTTGATTATTTCGAAGATAGCTATAGCCAACATTACACAACATTTTGTCTTTATCAGGACCGCTCGCCTTTTCCACAGCCAACTCGAATGCTTTGGTTGCACTATTCGTTAATGATTGACGAGAGTTCAGGAATCCTAAATATGATAGTGATTCTAAAGTTGCGTCCACACCTACTGCACCATAATACCTGCAAACAACGGAATTTATGTCGAAAAATATTAGCCAAAGTAAACATTACGTACCAATTTATAGAGTCCAATGCAACAGGAACGGCATGCATGTTTTCAATAGCATATTTATATCTTGGGTCTTTCAGATTTTCAGGATTCGAGAGAATATTACACACCCAATACGCGTACCCAACGGCAGATTCGGTGCGGAATTCAAGTTGAGTGCAATGACGGAATAAATCCATAGCTTCGTCCGATTGTCCTATTCGTTCTGCTATAATAGCTTGGCCGACCCATGCATTCACGAATCCAGTATCAGCTTGTTGGCCCCGGCTGAATGCTTTATTCGCAAGTTTAATTTCTCCTTGCTTCAAGTATAGTATTCCTAAATTCGTCCATGCAGATGCTGATTTTTTATCGATTTGTAATGCTTTGATAAAGCAATGTTGAGCAAGTGGTAGATTATTGATTTCTAGGACGATATTTCATTAAAAATAAGAAGAAAGCATGGGAGGGGATTTAAAACCTTTGAACTCACCATTTGTTGTACATATAACACCAAGTAAATTCCAATTTTGCCAACGACTTGGTTGTAATTGAATAGACTGTTTACTTGCATCCATTGCGAGCCTTAAATGCCTCTTCCTGGTTTCTGCATCTTTCCCATATTGAAGGGCAAAATAGTAGTAACAAAGCGATAGTTCATGCCAAAGTAAGGAATCCTCGGGATTCAGCTTTATCGCACACGTGTAAAACCTACAAACAATTGTTATTTCTGCATATACTCGTATATTTAATAAAGTAGATAAACGTTTTTTTCACTTAACAAAAAGCTGACTTTTAGAGTAAGTACTTATAAATTTGCAATCAGCCACTTGGTTATTTTGACCATTAGTTTGCCCGGTAGACGCACAACTACAGTGGAATCCCGATCATTCTTTTCCCTATTATTTATATTTTCGGCTGACTTGTACAAATTTGTGTGTTTCCAAAGTTAATTTTTTTTAATTTGTACTCCTGATAATTCTTACCAAACCGTCCCTGACGATGCGAATCATCGGGATTCTATTGCATTATTATAGTTGCCCATTGATGGGTCGATATGATTTATAGAAGAAAGCTTATTACAGCGCTTACCCGTATTATCCCTCATGTTATATTCTTGTTAATCATCATCATCAACGGCGCAACAACCGGTATCCGGTCTCTGTCAACGGTCTCAAAGTTGTATTCTCCTATCCTCATTCTCCCTGTTTGACCAGTGCGGTTTGATGTTGTTGGTTGGTTCGACTTCGGTGCTGACGTTGCCACCACATATTTTGTCTTGCCTTCATTCATGTGCAGCCCAAGATCTCGCACTGTCTGCTCGATCTGGATGAAGGCAGTTTGTACGTCTTGTTAGCGCAAAAACCAATCAGGTCCCCCAATTTCTCAGAAAATATGGGGTTCGCACCGTGGAACAAATCGTTATCATCAACCGCGCTACAACTAATATTCAGTCTAGGTCTGCCTAAATAATGAACTGAAGCGCGAAACCAGGATGTTAGGGTTTCCAAGAGGTCCACCCATTCGATACCTCTAGAAGCTGCCTCCTGACCTAAGCCATCTAAATTTGCGATTGTTTCTGACACGGCTCCTTTTTCTACCATATAGACTCTCCGCGTTAGTATAACTTGGAAGATCTTGCTTATAGATTCCTTCGTTGTGTACATAGGATTTAGGACTATGGATCCTCCTGTAAGGCGCAAAAATTCTTCGCAGAATTTTTGTCTCTAACACGGCTAAGAACTGGCCATTTCGCTTGGTAAGAAAACAATTCTCTGAGGAATACACGAGGACTGGTAAGATTATTGTCTTGTGTAGTAGAAGCTGTAGCGCTACTATGAGAAACAGTTTGTGTAAGCTGAAATAGGCTCCTTTTCTGCTAAAAATCGTGCGAGGATTTGGTTGCCAAACCTGTTATCGACACCAAATAGAAGAAATTTTCAACGGTTTCAAAGTTGTAGCCTCCTGTCTTCATTGTTTTCAATTAGTGGACCCGAAGAGGATAGGGCCTTTGAAACTCACCTCAGCATTGCAACAATTTTTAAGGTTTTGAGAAGAACGAAACCTTGTTAAAATCGGTTTACTGTCACATTTTTCTCGGAAACGGTAATAGCGATTGACACGCTCATAATTAAATTTAAGGGGGGAGGGGGGTACCCATACATGCAAAAAGGAGTGTAAATTTTCTTTTCACCAATAAAATGAAAGATCTCGATTTACGGTATTTTCCGAAGTCGGTCTTAGTTGTGACATTTGTTGAAAAGGTGGGGACCGCGGGGGGTCGAAAATGATCATTTCTTTATCGAATCCATTCGCAGAAACTATCCAATTGAAAAATCTGAAAAAAATCAAGAGGCTGCCATTATATGGCGCCTAGGCTCCGAAATACCTTCCATACCGATTTCTGTTCAAATAAAGTTAATAATAGTAT
Organism: Hermetia illucens; assembly: GCF_905115235.1. Taxonomy (NCBI): domain Eukaryota; kingdom Metazoa; phylum Arthropoda; class Insecta; order Diptera; family Stratiomyidae; genus Hermetia; species Hermetia illucens. Next base: position 105,011,091 of record NC_051849.1, read on the forward strand.
ATTACTATAATTTTTGGTAATCGAGCGCAAAACCCCTCTTAAGTTCATCCTAGAATCATGAAATTTTGCACCAAGTTTGGGTGAAATCACACTATTATCAACAAGGTTATAATAAGCCAAAATTGTCCCTTCTGTGCAAATTCAAGACTTTGAATGTCAATATCACCCGAAAGTGGATATTCTCACATAACATATGCATATATTACGTGCTAGATACTGATGGGGCAAATGTCCATCACACCAATGTTTTTATAAACGAAATACACAAAACCTTCCATACCTGAAGTGTCCAGGTTCCACTTTCCCGACTTGTTCTAGAGTTAAGTTAAAAAGAATTCACGTCTAAGATCGTTATTGATTGTGAGTGGTCTCAAGAGTGACCCTGCTGCGTTTACCTCGCACGTAATTAGGAGCAATCTGGTATCTTTTTTCAAAAAATCTATTTTCTAAAAACAATTTCTCCTTATATGGTAAGTATATACCAAATAACGCGCAAAATTGAAATATACAAAGATTGGTTTTTCATATATTTCAATATGGCCACTTCCTTGTGTGAAAAGAATATAATGTATAAATAAGTCTTTCTATGAAAAAATCTTAAATTATTAGATTTTCCCCACTGAAACAGTGACTCCCCTATGGGGCAGGGATTAAGAGTTCGCTCAAAATATTCGTTGCTTGTCGAAAAGGGATACAAATTGGGGAGTTGGCAACCTGTTGTCAGGTGATCACCCGGCACTGAAGGAGGGAATAAGTTGTTCCTAAAGTACCGATATATTGTATGTCCAATAAAAAATCACTACTAGCGACTGAGACGGTGTTAAGTACTAATTCCCTGAACTCCTGTCCTTTTTGGAATATGCATGTGTGTAATTGGTGGCACATTTTTCAGACACAGAGTTCACCATAAGTTCCTTTGGGCTTTGACGGACTGACCACATACTAAAAATCAAACTGGAATATATTTAGGAATAGTCTTTTGAAAGTGCGGAACAAAAGAGGCGTTCATATCGCTCTTGTATTTCATCCGCCATTTCTCGCAGGGTTGAAAAGCTATGACCTTCCAAGTCCGCCTGGTGGTGAGCACTGGGCTGCCATGAATAGTTCTCATTTCTCGAGGGCTACTCAGGTCTTCGGCCACGTCCCGAATCTCGCGACAATATCTGGGTGGCTGTGGAAGCTTGCAAGCAGATCGATACGCGTGTACACCATAACAAAAAGAAATTTATTATCACGCTGGTCAAGGAAATAATAATGATTCCAGAATTATATACCACATCGTGAAAGCATTTGTAGATGATCGCAAATCTTTAGTTAGACCTATGAGTGACGTTCGCGGGCTGGTGAAAGGAACACTTCGCCACGTTTCTTATGAATGAAATGGCTACTCACCGTAACATCCGGGTAACGATTGTCCATCAAGTAGAAATGTAGAATTTCAACAATCAACGAAAGAAGGGAATGTTTGTTAAGATTCCGAAAAAGAGCACCAATCTTGAGTTCGGCAATTAGAAGTGTATTTGTGTGCTCCCGGCCGTCGCGAGGATAATAACAGTTAGCTTAAATGGTCGTTGAACGAAGAACATCTCGAAGACTTGATCGATTGTTCGACATGTTACACAGAATTACAGAGTATAATCGGATGTCATCTCTTCAAATACATATACGTCTTATGGGAGTCTTTTTATTTGTTACAACTCCTTGGAAAACAGGTCTTTGCCAACATTATATCTACAATAGCTAAGCAGTAAGTGACGACAAGGAATTATGGGACGGATCATGGGTTAGACATATTTGAAGATGACATTTGAATTTATAGGTCTTCTTTCGAGCCTGTAATCGAAGGAGTGATAAAGAGAATCTCGCGATAAATCCCAGCAAGACCAGTCTCGTTGTGTTTAGTATAAACTCAAACTTATATCCATTTTTTGTGAACAACTTCAATTACCATCATCATCATCAACGGCGCAACAACCGGTATCCGGTCTAGGCTTGCCTTAATAAGGAACTCCAGACATCCCGGTTTTGCGCCGAGGTCCACCAATTCGATATCCCTAAAAGCTGTCTGGCGTCCTGGCCTACGCCATCCCTCCATCTTAGGCAGGGTCTGCCTCGTCTTCTTTTTCTATCATAGATATTGCCCTTATAGACTTTCCGGGTGGGATCATCCTCATTCATACGGACAAAGTGACCCGCCCACCGTAACCTATTGAGCCGGATTTTATCCACAACCGGACGGTCATGGTATAGCTCATAGATTTCGTCATTGTGTATGCTATGCGTCCATCCTCATGTAGGGGGCCAAAAATTCTTCGGAGCATTCTTCTCTCGAACGCGGCCGAGAGTTCGCAATTTTTCTTGCTAAGAACCCAAGTTTCCGAGGAATACATGAGGACTGGCAAGATCATAGTCTTGTACAGTAAGAGCTTTGACCCTATGGTGAGACGTTTCGAGCGGAACAGTTTTTGTAAGCTGAAATAGGCTCTGTTGGCTGACAGCGACCGTGCGCGGATTTCATTATCGTAGCTGTTATCAATTGTGATTTTCGACCCTAGATAGGAGAAATTGTCAACGGTCTCAAAGTTGTATTCTCGTATCCTTATTCTTCTTCGTGTTTGACCAGTGCGGTTTGATGTTGTTGGTTGATTCGTCTTCGGTGCTGACGTTGCCACCATATATTTTGTCTTGTCTTCCTTGATGTGCAGCCCAAGATCTCGCGCCGATTGCCGCCTGCTCGATCTGGATGAAGGCAGTTTGTACATCTCGGGTGGTTCTTCCCATGATGTCGATATCGTCAGCATAGGCCAATAGTTGGGTGGACTTGAAGAGGATCGTACCTCTTGCATTTACCTCAACATCACGGATCACTTTCTCGAGGGCCAGGTTAAAGAGGACGCATGGTAGGGCATCCCTTTGTCGTAGATCGTTGTTGATGTCGAATGGTCTTGAGAGTGATCCTGCTGCTTTTATCTGGCATCGCACATTGGTCAGGGTCACCCTAGTCAGTCTTATTAATTTCGTCGGGATACCGAATTCTCTCATGGCCGTGTATAGTTTTACCCTGGCTATGCTATCATAGGCGGCTTTAAAGTCGATGAACAGATGGTGCAACTGTTGTCCATATTCCAACAGTTTTTCCATCGCTTGCCGCAGAGAGAAAATCTGATCTGTTGCTGATTTGCCTGGAATGAAGCCTCTTTGGTATGGGCCAATGATGTTCTGAGCGTATGGGGCTATCCGGCCTAGCAAGATAGTGGAGAATATCTTGTAGATGGTACTCAGCAACGTGATACCTCTATAATTGCTGCACTGTGTAATATCTCTCTTTTTATGTATGAGACAGATAATGCCTCGTTGCCAATCGTCAGGGATGCAAAATATCTCCTAGTGATCTCCAGGAACAAACATCTTGAGAATAGATTAAAGAAATGCAAGCGAGCAATTATTGTGCCAGCTTAGTGGACCAAATCCAAGCTGTCAAAAAACTGCCCTCGTTCCAAACACTCGCTTGTCTTTGCCATCCTCTCCCTGGAGAAGTGGTTGCAATTGCCACCTTCAAACAGGAAGGGAGAAGCTTGCACTGCACAGGCTTTAATTGAAGGGAATGTTAGTGTCTGTGGCGTATGGGCATAGCAAAATCACTAACACAGTCAAAAGCCTAAGCATGAAGATAAACAGTGATTTTACATAATTCAAATACTGAATTCCATAGTTATGGAGGACTAGAATCATAATAACTATCTGAGGAATCGCATTCTGCGGTACAAAGATGAATCCACACATACTGACATGAGACAGAACCGGGATACATGGAGTCAACCCGAAGCAAGACCTGTCACAATCAACTTACCACTGTTTTTTGAACCAAGGTGCATGCGCTGAAATCTATGGAGGTAGTACAAATGTGCTTGAATCCATATTCTCCCAGACAGTCATACAGCATTGTGTCACCCAATGTAATTAATCTGACTGACGGACTTTAGCACATGAAATTCAGTAATCCTATACAAAATTTTCCTCTTGAGCGACGTACAGGTAAAGAGAATACCAATGGAAGCTACAAGCGCCCACATACCTTTCAGCACTGCTTTTAGTTACTAAGGGCCTCTATTTCCATTACAAATCCAAAAAGAGTCTTATTATTAAATGTTCATGTTTTAACTGATCTACTCCTAGATTATTGTCTGTTCCTAAAAAGATACTTCCTTTTCACGGGAGAACACAGTATGGTTATAATGCTCCTAAGCCTATGTTGGATTTTTCTGAAATCCTTTCCCAAATATATTTTGAAATGTGTAGATTTCGGAAAAATAATCTCCGTTCGTAATATTTATTTTCCAATACCAGAGAAAGCTGCATTTCTTGTTCGCCAACCTACTAAAGAATCATAATTTCAACAGGTTATCTGATTCATGGAAACTGAACAGGTAACCTAATCAGGAATATTTTTCTGGAATGTCTAAACTACAATAACCCGCCCGCGTACTTTGATTTACTGAGTTTAGTCACTAAATTAATGAAAAAGTACAAATTCTCTTCTCCCCCTTTATCGACTATATAGATTGTTGGACACGACTAGAATGTTCAGACAAAAAAGGTCCGAATCAAACCACAATTTGGGATTGATCATATTTATAGGGTATTTATATCCCGATTTGAAATCAATCTTTCCACAACTATTCCATCAATTTTGACAAATTTTTTCAATACATGTATGCCTATCCAGGATATTAATGTCAAACAGAAGCTTTTCTTGCCTTCTCATTGAAGTACAGAATAACGAGCAAGTAGTTGAAATAATTCTATTGTAACACTTTCAGTAATATAGCACCTAGAACATACACATTTATACATTTATACATTTATGCCTAGCCTTATCCAAGCACGCTCCAAACAAAATCATACATATATGCCGATGACTTCATAGTTTACACTTCCATGAAGTACATAGTATGCAGACGGAAGCCAGTCTGAATTCATATTTGGACGAACTCTACGGTATTTTGCCAAGTGGACACTAGCACTCAATTCAAAAGCCAAAGGATTGTCTTCTGTAGGAATAGAGGAGAATGCCCCGAAAATGTACTCTGACGCCAAGAAACTATCCCATGTCTGTTCATTTCCCATTCCTACCGTTAAACAAGTTGTCTATCTAGGCCATCATCACCTCTAAGTTATCCAGCATTCCTCACGTTAATACTACTACTAAAATACGCCTTTAAATCACTGGCAGGAACGGTCTGCTGTATCTAGCAGTATTTAAGCTCTGACACCTGTCCTTATAGAAAGCTTGCTCCCAATTTTTGATAACACTATCAACCAATGCGACTTACACTACAAATGCTCTTCTGCTAAGGCATCCGAAATTTCACTTTCTCTTACACGACAATGACCAGGCACCAGGACCAGAGTAGCTCCACCTCTACATTCTTGAACGACTTTTGAGGTGACCCTTAGGATCGCATACATTTCAGCCTGAAACACCGTTGCATATTGTCCAAAGAAAATCCACTTCTCATTATTATCCGAAAAGTAGATTCCTATTCCGAGATGCTTTTCTGTTTTTGAGCCATCGGTATAAAAGACCTCAGTGTATACCGAAGGGCTGCAAATTGAGTAATGCACCGCGGCGGATATCGTACTCATGCCACCGGTAGTACCTACGAATCAGTCCTTTTCAATGAGGCTAGTTGACAATGAAAAGTCGTTTGTTTCACCTTAACACACTTAACATGCCCGATCAAGTAGTTTTAACCTCCTAACCGGCATAATACCTGCGTCCTAGGTAGTAGGCCTCGAAAAAGTTTCTCGGTGAAGAATGAATTGCCAACGATCGATACACACCGAGACACACTGCGAGTCCCCGGAGCCGTCGACAACTTCTTGCCGTCTTCGATTGTGTGATGTGAGCCTAGCTCTGCCAATGTGGTAGTTGAGGTGTGTATCAGGAGCCAGCCCTTTCGAGATCCTGGTCGGGTTAGGTGCATTGCACTGGTATTAGTAGACCGCGTTGCCCCTGGAACTGAGGGTATACCCATCCCTGACTATTAGCGGGCCGCATTAGTCTCGCCTTGCACAGGATGCACTAGTAAAAACTTAAATGGAGAACAAAACCGTCGCAAAGTGATGCGGCTCCTGGAGCGGAGGTTGCAACCCAGAGAGTAGCACGCAGTGCTGTTGTTCCGGAAAGAGGCACAACGGAAACTGCTGAAACTTATTGGAAGGCTTCGAATATAAGCCAAGTTAGAGCGAAGAGTAAAAGCTTATCAAGAAATAAGCAGCAGTTGTGAAGCGCATCCGGTCTGCGAAGTTCCTTCAGAAAAACGTCGACAAAGGAGTGAAAAACAGGCTCATCTCTCTGGTTTTACGTGGGTACCTGTCCCGACGACTTAATCTTAAGACACGGATCGATTTTGTAACCACAATCAGACCCCCGCTGTGAAAAGCTACAACGGTACCGGTCCATACCGAGTGCATGGCTCAGCATTCATTAAATGAATGATGAAAAGCTCATCAGAAGTAGATTCGCTAAACAGATATGTGCTGCCGGAGACTTATCCCCAGGATCTTTCGGCTTTAGAGCAGAGAGATCCACAGTTCATGCTGACATGCAAGTCGTGATTGCCGTCCGAGCGGAGGCACTCTGCAGCCGAACTCGACGGGTGGTGTTCCTCGTAATACTTGACGTTAGAAATGCCTTTAATCACTTAAGATGGAAAGGCATTCTAGACCCACTAAACAATAGTTTCCACGTACCGAGCTATCTCTTACGGATATTGGGAAATTATCTGAGGAACCGCCCCCTATCCTATGAGATGCTAGAGGGTCAAAGGAGAATGGAGGTCACATCGAGAATAGCGCCGATATCCATCCTACGAGCTAATTTCTGAATTATGATGAGCTTTTTCGAGCAAATCAAAGCAGCAACGGACAAGACGCAGCGCACTGTCTCGGAATCGGCCCTGATAGTGATCGCAAGAGTGATCCCCATTGTCCTTCTTGTTAAGGAGCGTAAAGCCATATACAACCGCAAGGGGGAAGAGCCAAGGGAGATATTTGCTCGTGGAGAAAGGCAACGTACAATAGAGGAGTAGCTACTCTCTTGGCAAAATAACACTAGAGGCAGATGGACTACCCGGCTCATTGGCAACCTAGGTGCTTGACTGAATCGGAAGCATGGTGAGATTGACTATTTCCTTACCTAGCTCCTAAGCTGGCATAGAAGTTTTCATTTTTACCTGCACAAGATTGGAAAGATACGATCTCCTGATTGTGTGTTTTGCAATGTGTTCGTGGACGACGTTCACCACACCTTTTTTTCTTGTGGAAGATGGAATGAAATTCGCCAACAGCTTTTTTAAACAGAAAATCACTCTCCAGACAACTTTGTCGAAGAGCGCCGAAAAGTGGAGCCGTGTTGCGTATAACGTTCGGGTTCTCCTCGTTGCAAAGAAGATAGAGCTCGACCAGTCGAGCGATCGGATGGCGCGGGGTTCTTTGAACTAACAATTCCCTTCCGTTCCGTTGATAAAAGGAATTCCCTGATTTGAAGTTTCCGGGGGATGGGAAGGTGTTTAATTAGCATCCGATGGCGTAGCATTGTGAGAGTCCAACACTCAATGCGTCAATGCATTCACCTATGCATAAGCAAATATCAGCCTAATGATAGCAATACATATCCACATTACTACATGAGACCTAAGTAACCATGTCGAGACAACGATCTGCCTACAGCCCATAAACTAAGAGAGCTCGTTTCATCGTTATATCTACATGTTCGTTCCAAAGAAGCGTTTTAACCAGAATGACCCAGAAATTTCACTTCTTCGAAGAGTTAAATGTTTGCACCCCTCCATCTCTGAAACCAAAGGTCATTCGGTTTCTTCAAACGCTGCCCCACCTCTGCCCTGGAACCAGCGTGACCGAAGCGGCTCGCGCTCCTTTATATAATTCGCAGAACACAACATGACAACCAATTATATTGAGCGTTAATCCACCCTATTGACCAGAGCTTGGCCAGAGCTGAAAATATTTTTTTGAGAATTGCGGGGTCCTAAGTCCGCATCAACTTGATGCCAGACCGGACTAGACAAATAGGGCTGTCCGACAGCTTTATCAGTCTCACTGCAAGTAGATAGGAAGGCTCTTTGGCAGATTAATTTGAGCAATCCTTACAGATGCTCCCCACACTCTACCGTCAGAGACTCAATCACCTCATGAATAATTTCTCGGAGAATTGGCGCATTTGGAGGTGCTCACCGACAAAGAGTTTGAAAACCAAGCTAAAACTCTCCACGTTTATGAATTTTTCCTTCCTGACAATCATGAACTTTACCCTTCAGTGTTCCAGATCAATGCATGAGTTCTATTCAGCAAGAGTACGAATGATGTGCCGTGCCTTCTTTCGAGGGCCGCGTATCCAACATTCGACATGCTCTATCCTACACAGCTCAGAATTCACAACGGTGAACTTGGGCCGACCGCCAGAACTAAAACCTGCGATTATCTGATGGAGTGTAGTTAAAGCAGCCTCAATGGTGCACTCTAAATAGCCGCATCATTTTTTCCACAGACCTTCCCGGAGGACCGTCTTCATTGAAATCTCTCTAGCTTTTTTGATCAGCTCCCCACAAGAAGGGTGAAAGCCCTAGTGCGGAGCACAACAGAGCATTGCCTACCACAGATGTGCGCATTACCTCTAGCCGAAGAGTCTGCTGCGTCCAGAAAGGAGTTCACCAAGGTTATCTTTTTGCCCCCACCTTCCACCGAAGATTTCGTTTCCTTGGGTCCAATTTCTCTAAACATTACCACACCTTGTGGTGTTGCCACCCCCATGTCCTCATTCTCAAGAAGCTTCGGCTTCTTCCGCGATGCATCGGTTCATGTTTCCCGCAAATTTTGTTCAAAATTTCGAATGCATCCTCTTCCTGGTGAGGATGACAATGCCAGGCTAGATTTAGCCTGTAATCCCCTTTCCTTAGTGGCTGAAGTTTCATTCCGCGAGTCTTCCTCTTCTCTTTTCTGGTCGATTTAGGAAGTAATACCGCGAACGGGTCAATCCTAGTCAAATTTCTAGTTTCCTCAAAAATGAAGTTGCCATACTTTCCTCTCTGGGTAGCTACGCCGTAGGTATTAAATGCAAGCTTTTCATTAAAGTGGAAAGCATGCACGTGAGTGGTCATCAATTTGATGAGGCGGCGGTGACTTCTTACCACTTCGAGAGTCCAAATCCTTAAGATTCCACATTTATGTTTTGGATCCTCTTGGCGTAGAAGTAAATTCCCCACCAAGACCAGGGGAGCAATCATCATAGTTTATTAGTTATATAGTTAAAAACCTTCGATTAAGTTAGTTTCTAAGGGTTTTTATGTTAAGTCTATTTTTAAATCGTGATGTCCATTATTTATTAATAAAATTATTGTTTGAGAAAAAATGTTTCTTAGACTTAATTAAGATTTCACCTCAATTTTTCTATTCATCAAAAGTAAAAAACTTACCTTCCAGCAAATTCAAACAATTCGTTTTTCTCGAGAACGACAATGTCCTCTTCCTGACCAGCTAAGTTTCCGCTTACATTCAAAAATGCTTTTGTAGGGGACATTCGACCGGTAGCCACGAAAACATTTGCCAATAGTCGCCACAGCCAAATCATATCTCGCTTTCCAGTTAGAAAAATTCTGAGGAATTATCAATAAATATTTGTTAACTCGCTACAGAGAAAAAGAATAATCAAATATGAAAGGAATAGGTTTCTAATCAGAACAATAAAGTACCTTTGCAAACAATCAGTAGCGTTTTGAAGGTTTTCTTTACATCTTCCAAATAAGCATTTACTTGATAAATATATTGCATAACAATAGTGGGCTTCTGCAGCTCCTTTTAACGCTGGTAAGTAGTCCGGGCATGTTTCAAGTAATTCCGTAAAAGCAGCAATAGACTCGGAATACATACGTAATGTCTGTGCACCACCAAAAATTTGTATGTAAAAAATTTTGAAATCTACAAAGAATTAAAATTTCTACCAATTTCACAACTCCAACTTGCAATCTGGAATATTCATTTTCCGGGTCAAGTTCAATAATTTTCTGATAGACCTTCATCGCGGAGTTGAAGGATCCTCGCTGGTAATAAGCATCAGCTAACCCTTCCCAGCAAAGTATGTCGCTTATATCAAATCGGAGGGCGGACCGAAACGAATCAATTGCCTTTGAAAAAAAACACATTAAAAATTTGTGGAAGCTTATCATTATTTAAAAATGCACAAACTTCATCAAATTTCTGCAAACTTAAATTATGCAGACCCATTTGGAAGAGTGGCCACTTAGTTTTTTGGAAGTATTTCCCGGCCTTCTGCAAGAGAGCATAATTCAAATCCCATTCTTCGTTTTTACGATAAATTCCGCTCAGATGTTCGATGGCGTGTTTATTCATTGGATTAAGGTAAATACATTTTTCATAGCATTTTCGTGCTCGCGCCCAATCATTTATGGAGGAGTAAAGTTGACCCAAGCTCGAGAAACACCCGGAGTAATAGGGCTTTTGTTTAGTGGCTCTTAGTAAGCATGTCAACGCTTTTTCGAATTCTTTTACTTCGAGGTATTTCCTTCCTTTTAGGAGATCTATTTCGAATGAATCGGTAGTTTCATTGTCTAGAAGTGTGATTGTTTCAGTCAAGGTTCTGAAATCAAAGAAGTTGTTGATGTAACTTTTACAACTATATAATATGATGATCTTGATTAAAAGGAATTAACATCACAACAGATTATAGCTTTACAATGAAAAATTCAAATATTTGCATATAATTTGTACCTCACGTAATCAGCTTCTAATAAAGTCACAAATGCTTCCGATCCACTTTCTTTCAGCTGTTTCAGCATTGATTCAGCTCTAGATTTATCATTTAAATTAAACAGTGCACGGGCAAGATAATAAAGTATTAGCGCATCCTCTGGGGATGTCTTCAAAAGCTCCTCACATATGTTAACGGCCTTCTCGAGACTCTCCTTGCTTTCGTCGTGCAACAAGCAAAGCACATATTCAGATCCAGTGCTATTGATCGAGTCATATTCCCTTTTTGCCATTGTGTATGCACCGAGTTTCACATAACACTCAGCTAAATACTTCAAACAAACTGGGTTTTTAGACTCCTCGGATTTAATGTGTTCTAGAAGATCTCTAGCTTGGGAATACTTTTCGGTAGAATACAAGCTGACAGCTTTAGCAAGTATTCCTAACGATGAATTTTTATTGAGGTTGAGTAAACCCTCAGCATACGATTCAATCGGATTTTTCAAAAGTGAATTCAAATTTACGGTAGAGCTATCAACATTTTCACTGTAAACTTTACATATCCATTCCAGCGGAGAAACTTCTCTAGGATAGAGTTCAGTCATGGTCACTGCTTTTTGAAGGCAATCTGCACTTCTGCTAGTGTTGTATAACAACTTGATGTAGCGTTTATACGACTCCAAGTGAACATCGGTGGATGGGATGGCTACTGCGACTTCCAGGCATTTTTCGTACTGAAAAAAAGATTTAAAGTTAAGTTGATCGAAGATGGTTTAAAATTGGTATTATTCAATTTATCCAATCCTACGAGAACATATTTTTATTCACAAAAACTCAACTTGAGAATTCCACAACACATTTAAAGATCTGGAGTTTTACCTATACAATTTCGTTTGAGACCTTTACCTTATTGCTGAATAACAACTGAATAATAGTGTAATTACTATAAGGAAAAGAGAGTAAAAACCTTATTTGTTAACCTTAAAACTCCATTATCATCATCATCAACGGCGCAACAACCGGTATCCGGTCTAGGCCTGCCTTAATAAAGAACTCCAGACATCCCGGTTTTGCGCCGAGGTCCACCAATTCGATATCCCTAAAAGCTGTCTGGCCTTAAAACTACTTTTGCAATATTGCCAATCTGATGAAGGTGGCTTGTTGAGTGATGCCAGGGTTTGTTTAACACTAATTTTAGGCATTTGGTTCAGGCAATTTGGAGGTTGGCGAGAAGGCAATTAGCGCAACAACACACACTGGGGCAGCGTAGGTAATTAATGGTAAAATCGTGGTCTTATATAGAAGTAATTTGTTTGCATGTGAAATATGCGATTTCCTACAAATAAGTGGGTATAACGTGTGCATACTAAATCTATCTATCTAAAGTTAGTACTAGATTGGTGATGTAAGCATTCCATATAATAGTTGCACCAAGGAAATTGAGATTTCTTCCGCGCTAACTTTTTTTTAAATTTTTTTGGAGTAAACAATTGCTTGAATTTCGGTAGCAATAATTTATATACGCCATCGAAAGAAATATTGGCATAATTTGTACAACAAATTTTACAAGATCTCTAGTTTCTGAGTTGCTTCCCGACCGACATGTCACGTCGACGAAAATTGCTGGTTGAGAATGAGGATCTACAGGGATGTCTGCAGTGAATATATTATATAAGAAAGAAAAAAAAGCCCTGCATAAAGATGCTATCATTTATTTTCACTCTAAATGTATGTTTGACGAGGAAAGATTTAATTATTAGAATAAGGTGGGAGAGGAAAATTGGACCTGAACATTTGGCACAAAAGCCCAGCGTGCCATTCTGTGCCGAACGCTTTTTCGATATCAGCTTTCACAGTTACTCTAAAGAGCTGGTAAGAAGTTGAGAGATCACGTCGAAAATCAAACTGAAAATCCGGGATTATTCTATTTCTATCTGAGTGTTGTTAAAGTTTTGTGATAATATTTTCTCGAATAATTTGCTCATAGTTGGCAGTAAACTTATTGGGCGGTAGTTTCTCGGGTTAGATTTGTCTTTTCCTACTTTGGTTATCGGGGTAATAACAATAATCATTGGCGCAGCAATCCGATTGGATCAGGGCATTGAAGTGTGTTAGAGCACTTCATTCAAAACCGGAACGATCCACTACAGGATTACAGTACCCTAGGGGAAGCAATGTGGTTACCATTGCGCTCGCTCGAGATTATTACCCTGATTTGACTCAGGAACTTTCGTACGACAGCCTTGTGCTCTAACCACTCAGCTATCCGGACACACAATCGGGGCAATGATCGCTATTTTTGTAGACTTTCCTCAATTTATTGGATACCAATCTGACAATAAAGTTTTTTTTTAAGGTTTTGTGTAAACACAAAACTTTATTAAAATCGGTTTACTATCTGTCTGTCTATCTGTCTTTTTTTTATTTTGGGGAGGTGGAAATCTTCAAAAGACACTGGTCTGGGCACACCAGCGTGTGGGATTTTTACCCATTAAAACCACCCCCGACTCCCTCCCTGCCCCGCGAAAACACCATAAGGTATTACATCACGGGGCGGAGTCAGCTCACTCTAGCTTAATCCCATTTCTTCTATACCCGACGCACGTGACCGCGCTTTTCTTCTTTCCTCTGCCTTTCGCAATTTATCCTGAATAGATGCGATCATGGAGTTGACCGCATCCCAATTCTCTTGATGTGCTAGCATTTTTGGCACCAGATTTTCTGGTACCAGCACCTCTCCTAGAGTCTCCTCTCTTCCACAAATCTCGGACAGTGGAAGAATACCTGCTCTGGGTCCTCTGGGACTCCATCGCAATTTGGACAGTCGGATGAGGTATCCAATTTAAACCTGTGAAGGTATTGGAGATATCCTCCATGTCCCGTAAGAAACTGGGTGAGATTATAATTAATCTCACCGTGTCATCTCTCCAACCACTCCTTGATGGCAGGAATGAGCCTGTGAGTCCACCGACCCTTTCCCGAGCGTCCCCACCGCTCTTCCCATTTATTTATGGATCTCTCCCTCTCAGCGTTCTTCGTCTGCAATAAGAGAGAGATTGGCTTCGCATGGTATATATTCGCCATCTCATCTGCCAAGATGTCAATCGGCATCATTCCAGAGATGACGAATGCTGCATCATCTGAGACAGTCCTGAAGACAGACCATACCCTCAGAGCTGTCCTCCTGTCGACTGCATTCAGTTTGCTAGTGTTAACTGGCATCCGCAACGCCTCACTCCAAACTGGGGTCGCTTTTGTTTTTTCCTCCGCAAGCGTCAGACCAGATCTTCCAGATGCTTTGCGACAACAACCAGTGCTATGTCGCCAGCGTAACCCACCACTGTGGCTTCCTCCAGAAGGGAAAGGTTAAGTGCCTCGTTGTACATGATGTTCCACAGTAGTGGGCCCAATACAGAGCCCTGTGAGACAGCCGCGGAAACAACGTACTCCTGGGGTCCGTCATCTGTATCATACCAGAGCTTCCTTTCAGTTAAGTAACTATCGACGATAGCAGCGAGATAGGTGGGAATACCAACCTTCGCTAGGGGTTTGCGTATTAGATTCCAATTGGCCGAATTGGATGCGTTTTTCACGTCCAGGGTTACTACCACGCAATATTTGCTGGTACTACCCTTTCCGTGGATTGCATCTTCGGCCAAGCCAATAACCAATTTGATAGCATCAATTGTTGATCTGGCTTTTCGGAACCCATACTGCCGATCTGAAAGGCCGCCTTGGCTCTCAACAACCGGGAGTAATCTATTATAGATTACCCGCTCTAAAATTTTCCCCGCAGTGTCCAAAAGATATATGGGTCGGTATGACGATGGTTCACCTGGAGGTTTGCCAGGCTTAGGCAGAAGTACCAACTTCTGTCGGTTCCATGCCGCTGGAAATATTCCTTCGGACATGCACGCTTCGCACAACTCAGCGAACATGTCCGGCCTGGATTTCACGGCAAGCTTAACAGCCTTATTCGGTACTCCGTCCAGGCCCGGCGCTTTATTGTCTCCTATTCTACCCCAGATCTCCAGCAGCTTGCCGTCACATTCAGAAGTAGTTGGAATGTCGGTGCTCTCCTCTTGCTGGGGGAATAACCCCTGGATGAGTTTCAGCGAGAGGGTGGGACACGTGATCTGCGGAAATGAACGGCCTCTGAATTGTCCCATCATGATTCCATAAGCTCTCCCCCACGGGGTTACGTCCGCTTCTGAGCAGAGCTCCTTAAAGCATTTCCTCTTGCTACGCTGGATGGCGAGTTTGAGTATTTTGCGGGCTACCTTATAGGCGCACTCTTTCTGCCACTGATCGACTCTACCTACCGCCCTCTGGGCCACTCTTCTGGCTCGTTGGCAGGCTGATCGAAGACCGGTCAGTTCATCATTCCACCAGTAGTTTGATCTTCTACGGGGGAATGAACACCTCCTAGGCATGAACAGGTCGCATGCTTTGGCGATGCATTGAGGCAGATGGACGGTTCTTTCCGTAGAGGCGCCTGCTTTATTAGGTAGATCTAACCACACCTCTATGAAGGTCTGCTCATCCAAAGATTTTGCAGACCAGCCTGAAATCTTTTTCGGTTTCGGGCATGATAGCTCTTTGGCCTGAGGCTCGACACATGTCTCAAAGGAGATTACCTGGTGATCGCTGTGGGTGTAGCGTTCGCTGACGCACCAGAACATACCACGCGCCAGCGAAGGGCTGACAAAGGTCAGATCTACAACTGAGCCTGACCCCCCTTTCTGAAAGGTGTTTACAGCACCTTCGTTAGCCAAAACTATGTCCATCTGCGCGAAAGCTTCTATTAAACTGCGCCAACTAGCATTTGATTCTCTGCTACCCCACTCTAGGGCCCAAGCATTGAAATCAACAGCAATCACCTTTGGACTTCGTCCCCTTGCGTCGAGAACAAGATTATCAAACATTTGCCCGGATTCAGACAGTGTCAAACTTGGTGGGGCGTAGCAGCTGTATACATATACACCAATTATTTTGGACCACACAAAGCCACTGGCTGCCTGACTTGCAGTACATTGTATGGCCTGTCGACCACAAACCCATATCGCCGCTCCACCAGTCGAATCTGTGACCCATATGCCACCGTGACGGTTTCTATATGGTTCACTTATGATGGCAATTTCCATCTCAGATTCGAACGTGATCTGCTCAAGTAAATCCTGAGCAACCCTGCAATGATTCAGGTTTATTTGAATAAGCCTCATTTTCTCATTGCAATGAGCGCCTTCTTAAATTCCGGACATTTACCACTTCCGGCAATATGCCGGTTATCCTGTCCCTGTTTTACTTCGCACAGTAGGCATTTGGGATCCCTATTGCACTCTCTGACAATATGGCCTTTCTCCCCACACTTTCTGCATCGATCGGATCGATCAATGCCGCTGGTGCATGCCTTCGCGAAGTGCCCAAACATAAGGCATTTAAAGCACCTCTTCAATGAAATTTGTTCTCTTAAACGGCAGAAAACTCATCCAATCCGAACCTTTCCGGCAGCCAACAACATCTGCGATGCTTCCGCTGGTACTCGTATTGTGGTCGTTTGAGTACCACCATAGGCTTTTCGTAAGCCCACAACAGACTCCTCGGTAAGTTCTTTCAACTTGAATTGCTCCTTGAGAGCAGTACAAACTTCTCGATGTCACTTCATCGAGATCCTTACATTGTATATAGATCTCATGTTTTTGGGCACGCACTGCGACATTCTCCCCAAGTGAGTATTTCACTTGAGCGCGAAAGTCATCAGTTTTGCCTACGCTGGATCTTTTCAGCTCGAACATGAGATCCCCTTTCTGGGTTCTTCGGATTCTGTTCACATTTCCGCTCAGATCTTTTAGGTCGGGATCAGCTTTGACCTTTGTGAGTATCTCCGCGCAGGACCGATTGCCCTTACTGGAGATAACAATTGCATCTGGACGAGTTCGCACTTTTGCTTTTCGTTACGCTTTTTTGTTGGTAAGTCCATCCATTGTTGTTGTGGTTTTGTTGGTTAGTCCATCCATTGTTTTCGTTCGTCTTAGGCGTCGCAAAGCTGGTCGACTTTCCTACGTTCGCTGTACGTTGTCCTCCTTCTGAGCTGTTGGTGTTGGTTTTCAGAATGTCCTGTCCGCTTTTTTTTCCTCTTAGGCGCCTGGTGATTATTTATAGAATCCCCCTCTTTTTCACGTACATGTTTATTTTGCCGGGATTCGATGGTAGTACGGTTAGGCATCACTTGGCTCCCTTACGATACTGTTGGCACAGCGAGGTTCGGCGTATATTTATTATTCTTTTCCTCCATCTGTGATCTATTATAGGGGACTCTAATAGCCCTCACCATATTCTTCATAACTTGGTACACGTTGTGCTTGTCCTTGATAAACTCGGGCAGCTCAACTACTTTTGCCCCAAGCTGGGTGAAGGGTAATTCCTCCGGATCGGGACTCTGCTCTCTATAAGTCTCGGCAGGGTTACTTCTTTTACATGTTCTTCACTTTTGGCGTTTATTGACCTTGTCTGTACTTTATCCTTCATCGTCTTTGGCATTGGTGGAGATCTTCTTGTTCCTAGAGCACTTCTTTCTGTCGCGCATCTTGAATATTTGCGGTGGGTGTTGTCACGGTTTTTGTCGTCCAAAAATCTGCCTTCAGTTCATCTTTGTTTGGTCTTGTTACTGATGTTCTCGGTAAGGTCGTACTTCGCTTGAAAACATTCTCCAGATTCAATTCACTTGTGACATTATATGCCAAGGTGGCCAAGTTGTCCACCACCGAAGCACTGCGTCCTGGCCTACGCCATCCACCTTAGCCAGGGTGCGCCTCGTTTCCTTTTTCTATCATAGATATTGCCCTTTTAGACTTTTCAGGTGGGATCATCCTCATCCATACGGATTAAGTGACCCGCCCACCGTAACCTATTGAGCCTGATTTTATCCACAACCTGACGGTCATGGTATCACCCATAGATTTCGCCGTTACGTAAGCTACGAAATCGTCCATCCTCATGTAGGTGGCCAAAAGTTCTTCGGCGGGTGCTTCTCCCGAACGGCCAAGAGTTCGCAATTTTTCTTACTAAGAACCAGGTCTCCGAGGAATACATGAGGACTGGCTAGATCATTGTCTTGTACAGTAAAAGCTTTGGCCCTATGACTTTTCGAGCGGAACAGTTTTTGTAAGCTGAAATAGGCTCTGTTGGCTGACAACAACCGTGCGCGGATTTCATCCTCGTAGCTGTTATCGGTTGTGATTTTCGACCCTAGATAGGAGAAATTGTCAACGGTCTGAAAGTTGTATCCTCCTATTCTTATTCTTCTTCGTGTTTGACCAGTGCGGTTTGATGTTGTTGGTTGATTCGTCTTCGGTGCTGACGTTGCCACCATATATTTTGTCTTGCCTTCATTGATGGGCGGCCAATGGTCGCCTACTGGTCAACGGTCTACATCTCACCAAGGTGGTAAGAGTGGTTCGAAAAACGTCCAGCAAAATATATTTAAGCAAAAAGAACTGACTTACCAAGCGGCTCCATTTTTCTGGAATGGCCGTTTGCTTGTAGAACACTCGACACAAATTCAGCCAGGCCGATTGCACTCTCTCCGCATTACTTTCAGTATTTTCCAGGTGGACTTCTCCCTCCAGCACAGAAAGGCAGTCCTCCCAAATCTTGTTCTCGCCTGATATTAACACCACCTTGCTCTGATATTCCTTCGCTTTATCACTGAAATTTACTCGTCACCAATTTTTACAACAATATTGCATCTTCTCACTCACGGAACCAATTTCAAGAGTTTTCGGTAGATCTCAGGCAGTTCTTCGACATCTGCACAATTCGCCAAACCTTGTAGGGCGAGCGTGGGGTCGACTCCGCAGTTCACTGCTTTACGAAGGGAAGATGCCGCCTCCTTTTTGTCGGTGTCTTGATACGCGGCTCCCATCAGCACAAGGCCCATGTAGTTCTTGGGGTCCTCTTTTATCACTGCCTAAGGAAAGTTTTCCCATCAGAAAATAGACTCCAAATTTTCAACTGATTCCTAGATTAATTACCTGACATTTTTCAATTGCTTGCTTAAAATCTTTGTTTTTGATGAATTCTCGAGCTTCTTTGAGGGCATTTTTCACAGATTTTGAAGACATTTTCGCATATTCTGGAAACCTAGCCGGCAGTCGAGCCCTGACAATAAGATTGACGTCTTCTTTGACATTTATGTTGACAGAACCCATATGAGGCGTATCGCTACGCCTGCAAGGCCATCATTTGACACTGGCCGTGTAGGTAGCTGTTAATTGACAGCGAAAAAGTTTCGAATGGAAATTCAATGCTATTCTGAAAGTGACTAAATTTCCCGCTGCAATTAATTTATTGCGCTAAAAGATTTTGAACTTACTATGACGATTAGGCACGCGAAGCCATTCCGCTTGAAGTGCGAATCAAAACGCTAACCATAAAACGGAACGGGAATCACCGCGGCGCGCGCGAACTACAATTCGCACGCAGCCATGCACAGCGAGTACGTCACAAGTCAACATAGGTGCTTTGGGTTGAATAGGGGGAATTTCAAGACGCAAACCGAACTGAGCAGAACATAAGCAGAGCGACTCTGTAATAATTCGGTTCGCGCGATGGTTTCATTTTATTCAAAAAAGGATTTTTATTGCAGCTGCAACTGCGGGAAGAAAGTTACCCTAACCACTAAATGTTTTGTTTTAAAGAAAGAGAATACTAAATCGCCCAAAACTCCAGATATGCGGATAATAAGGTTGACTATGGATTTAGAGAATTATGTCTAAATTTAAAGGTCAATACAAACGGCAATCAAAAAGCTCATTTTAAAATCTTTTGCCGCCTCACTAAATGCATACATAATAATTAGTCTTAATTCATTCGGTTGTTGTTAGCCAACAGAACCTTTTCCACCTCTGGTATTTAAACCCACAACCTGGCCAAAACTAGTTTACACATCTAAAAGCTGCACTATACCCTTTAGGATTTTGTATAAAACAAAACACCAGCGACCAACAATCACATTGCTGAATAGGCAAAACGTGGTTCGTTCAAATCATCCAGGATGAACGCTAGCAAAATTAGCAATATTGTTTCATTACGAACTATTGGACTACGATTAGCAAGCGCGAAAGTGCCTGGTAGGGTTTCCCGGAAAGTTCCTTTGCTTAACACTGCAAATTTGTACTGAATCGTACAATCTGGTGTGGATCAGCAAAAAAAGGACGTAACATCCTCTGGAGCAACTAAACAAAGATAAATTTGTTTGGTAACGATGCAATAAGAATGTCCCTAGACCGGAAGATAAAATTTCACAGGTGGTTCACAAAAAAACATTAAAGCGCGGAGGTGGCAGTAAAATGGTATGGGGCTGTTTTTCATAGCAAGCTGTACGTCCGATACATCGAATTGATAGCGTAATGGATAGATTTATGTAGAAGGATTTGTTGGAGACGATAATGCTATTAACATAGTATGCTGGTCCCAAGCCCAGGTAAAGGAGGTGGGTTTGAGGCAACGTACTTTGTACTGTCTTCAGTAAATCAAAAATAAAATGCTGAGATCAGGGAAAGAGATAAAGAAAATACAGCGGATTTGAAGCGCGCAATGAGGGTGCCGAGCGTATAATCGATTTTGCGGACACCCATGACCTTGCATTTATGAATACATGGTTCATCACACGATTGTCTCACCTTCCTATATTTTATAGTGGGAACAGTAAAACGTAAATCGATTATATTTTCATAAGATGCCGACATTTTACCACCGTCACTGATTGCAAAGTCGTTCCCTATGAAACCATGGCACATCGGCCATTGATTGCCGTCCTGTGAATTAAGCCACCAATAGAATAGCGTGAGGAATGCACTGGCCCGCGGCGCATTAAATGGTGGCGATTTCGTGAGAAGAAAGAAGAAATGATCTAACTTTCGCATTCACCAACCATAACGAATGTGGTAGAATCGTAGAACCAAATTAAAGATACGATCCCCAAAGCGAGATACTTGGCTTTGGCTTGGCTTTGAAATGAAGACCCGTGAAAAGAAACGCCTCTACCACAAGTTTCTCGACGGCAAATTTACAAGAATGCCAAACGGGAAGCAAAGAAAGCAATCGCTGTCACCCGAGCGGTCCATTGCAAAAATCTTTACGATAAACTGGACACTCGGGATGGCGCGAGAGATCCGTATCGACTTGCCAAAACCCGGAATAAACGCACACAGGATATTGAACACTTTAGTGACAAGAACAGTGCTTATCAACAGTTGAACCGCAACGGATCGATGGCGAGAATACTTCGAGCAGGTTTCAACTGAAGAATTTACTCATCCTCCACTTACAACGGCATCGCACCTGAGCTCTGGAAAGCGAGGAGCTGGGACCCAACACTGTCGCTCGGTAAATGATTAAACCGGGTTATTCAGGAAGGAACACCATCTGACTGGCAAGAAAGTACCACAGTTCCAATATGGAAAAAGAAAGGTAGTTCAACAGAATGTTCAAAATACCGTCCGATCCGGTTACTTTTGAATTCTTGACAACCGTATTCGCGAAATCGTTGAATTCAAGCCAGATTTGTTAAGAACTGTGAAACTACTGACGCAATACACGCTGCACGGTTACTTATGGAGAAACACCTTGAGAAGTATCGTCCACTTTACATTGCATTTCTGGATCTAGAGAAAGCGTTTGACCGTGTACCACACGAACTCGTCTGGTACACTCTACGCCAACACTTAGTGCTAGAAGAACTCTTGCGCTAGGTTCAATTGCTCTACCACGATCCGAAAAGTAAAGTTCGAAGTGTGGCGGGTGTATCAAAATCGCTTCATGTCTCTGTTCGTGTTCATCAAGGAAGCGCCCTCTTTCCACTCCGCTTTGTTTTTGTAATGGACACCGTAACACGGGACATCCAACGTCCAGCGCCCTAAACATTGCTTTATGTAGATGATGTTTTCCTAGCATCTAATGGAATGATCACCTCATGCAACACGGTCTTAGACTGGTTCTGAATAAAACTGAAATTTTGACTACCGATCCCCATGATACAGGCACAATCACTGTCAGTGGCAGTGACCTGCCAAAAGCTCAGTGTTTTAGATATCTCGGATAAATGCTATCAGCCAATGGAGAACTGCGTTATGAAATTGCTTCACGCATTAACGCAACCTGAATGAAGTGGCGTTCCGCAAGCAGTGTTCCTTGTGATCGACGTATCAATGAGCGTCTCAAATATGAAATTTACCGCAATGTCGTCCGTCCTGTCGCTGTCAATGGTCGGCTCAAGTTCAAATTCCGATCGTTATGGATACTTGTCTTTATACTTGTCTCGCACAGCATTAACTGGTCTCATAATAAAACTGAAGCACAGTCTCATTGGAAATAAAATGGAGGCAATGAACAAAAGTAATATGCTAAATTGGTGCATTTGGAAAGACCCCCATAGAAGATACAGAATGTCAAGAATGAATCGTAGGCACGCTGTTTGAAAAAGATGATTTCGCCCCCTTGGTCTTCAACTTAGTACTGGATTGTGTTGCCAGAATGGTGACCTCAGGTAATACAAGCTGGCTGTTTATGAAATCTACTAATAGGGTACACTAACAATGCGACAATAAAAGCTAGGTCATGTAAATGAAATGTTTTAATAAATAGAGTCAGCTGATAAATAAAATGATATAATAAAGTGTACGATCCAGGTACAAAGAGGAGTCCGCAGTAGACAAAGCATCATAATGGACTATTGCAATTCTGAACAAGTAAACCAATTGGCCATTTTAGGAGCAACTGCGAATCCGGATAGCGAACAAAATCTATAAAGCCATGTCGACTTTGAAATCAATGATGGTCCACAGAAATAATAAACTTCGCATCTATAAAATATTGTTATGGTCGGTGCCCAACCCCCAACTTGGAGGACCAGTTGGTATATTTTGTCCCGTTTTAGGCGCGGGAGACTCACCTACATCTTTCTCCGTCTGCAGTTTTTCATAGAGAAGGAACTCCCAGCGATGACCACGTGGAGGTGGAGACAGGGTTTGGTAGCAGAGCTGTTGGTGTTGGTTCAGCAGCCATTTCACAGGCTTCATGCTCCATCGTGGGTACCAATCCACGTTTCGCCCTGGGACCTATACTACCCTTTGACCGCGGTTAAGTTCTTCTCATTTCCTTATAATATTAAACTCCGAGTGTGAAGTGTATGAGGTTGACTATTGTCAATACAGTGCTTTCCATCAAATTATTTATTTGAATGGCTTTCTAAAAAATAGAGGGCAATTTAATTTTTAAGAACTTATACACGGAACTTTCAAGCACCCATCGCACCTCACATAGGGAAACAGAAAACCTTTTATACCTGAAGCGTCAAGCTTCCAGTTTCTTGACTTCTTTAATTATATAGTGACAAATAGGGAAACTGCTATGGTGGGGTGACTGCTGCGGGGAGGACCGCGTTTGTAATGTGGTATTCGTAGAAAGAAATATGGAAGCGACTATGTACATCGAAATTGTGAAAGAAAAAATCTACATGCCAGCGCAGAAAAATTGGGTATTTTTCTTCAAGGTATGCCGAAACAGTGATCCGACGGAGTTGTCTTCTGAATGTGCATAATAACAGAGGTGCTGACATCAGCCTCCATAGGGATCACCATCTGATGGCCGCTTACGTTCGCTGGCGTGTTGCGTCTGCCAGTTCTCGCAGAGTTGGGGAGTTGCGACCCCCTAAGTTCAACATCCACCGCTTGTATGATACAGCTGTCACTCGACAGTGGGAAGGCTAGCTTGGTGATCAGACGGCAGGTATACTCAGTAACCTGAGAATATCATTGCGCATTCGGCTGCCATTAAAAGTGCTCTTTTTTCGAGTGCTACGCAGGTCGTCGGTCACGTCTAGAAGGGACGTCAAAGATCTGACTAACTGCAGAATCGTGGAAACGGATTGATGATAGGCAGTAGTTGAAGGCTCTTCTGGCCACTGGGAGTAATGGTGGGCGTAATGCTTATGTACGCCGTGACAAGCGACAAATTGCTATTGTGCTGGTCAGGGAAGCGGATGATGCCACAGATCGCAATGATATCAAAAGTGTATACCGTACCACGAAAGAGCTTGCATATGGCGGCAAATCTTTTGATGGTCCTGTGAAGAACGTCAACGGTAGACTTCTCATCCACGATGATGAACAACTGAAGAGGTGGAAAGAACATTTCACCATGGTTCTTAACCACATCACATCCGTTGAAGTTTGTACTCTTCTAGATGAAATGGCTAGCCACCGTAACATGCGGATACGGATTGTTCCTCCAAGCAGAAAAGAAATAATTTTCCCCATCAAACAGAGTATAGTCGCTGGGATTACCGGTCTCCCCGCAGAGTTATTTATCGCTGCACCTGCAGTTACTACAGGTATGCTGTTTCCACTCGTACGGAAATTTTAGGAGTTAGATGCTTTTCCCACAGAGTGGAAGAAGGAGATGATCGTCAAGATCCCAAAGAAAGGGACCCGTTTTGATTGTAACAACTGAAGATGCATCTACGCGGTCCCTGTCGTCGCAAAGATAATAACTAAAATAATACTGGAACGCATCAAACAACATCTCGAAAGCGCGATCAATAGAGAGCAGGCTGGTTTCCGCTCGGGATCCTCCTGCATTGACAACATCAACACCCCGCGGGTCGTTTTGAAATAGTACGTGGAGTTTAGATCTTCGTTGCACCTGCTCTTTATCGATTTCAGGAAAGCTTTCGATAGCATCAACAGGGAGTGTATTTGGAATGCTCCACGCAGGATGGGCATTCCGGAGAACCCAATAGCTATTATCAAAACGATACATGATGGCGCAAAATATCAGATGCTGCATCCGGGTAAAATCTAGGACGAATTTAAGGCCCAAAGTCGAGTCTGACAAGGTTGAATTCTGTCCCTAATATTATTTCATCATCATTCTGCCTGTCTCGACGATGTGGAGGAATTCAATGGACCATGACATCTTTCCTCAAATGCCTAGACTACGCAAATGGCATCTGTTTGCTCTCTCACCGGGTCATGGACCCTGGCCAAATGGGTCTGGATTTGAAAAGGGAGGCAGGTAGATTTGGACTGAAGATAAACGCCTACAAAACCATGGTTCTCAGTCTGACCGGTCATCACACTCTCCCTATCTGCATCGAAAGCGTCGATTGATTTGAATATTTGCGAAGCGTGGTTTTACGGTAGGAGCTAACGGTTTTTTTTTAATATTGTGCTTATGTATAGATAGTTTCTCCAAGATTTCCCAATTCCTTTTTTCATCGGAAAACTGTTGCAGCGCTAGGCTGGGACAGCCGATATTTTGCACTTTTTTTACAAGTGAAATTGTTAACTTCAAAGTGTAATAAAAGACTATTTCAAATATCGTATCGATAGCTTCTGCCGTTTTCTTTTTCAGGCGGGTTTGAAAAAAAAGGTGTTCTTACTTATTTTAACAGTGGTTTAATTTAACCCCTCAATCTAGAAGAACCTTTTAGCAAAATTACCAAAAATTAAAAAATGTTTATTTAAGTCAGTAATTGTCGAAAATAATTTGAACATCACCAGCTCGCTACGACAGAATCAACACAAGAGCAAACCTACACTTACACCGAAAATCCCCGCAGCCATCTTCTTATCAACTTGTTATGTTATGTCCCGTCAATGCAATTTCGAGCAATGCAACCAAAGGAAGGACTTTTATTAAAAAAACTGCTGGCCCATAAGGTAGAGGTCCGTGAACCAAAAACAGTGGGAGAAAGTTTCTTTCTAACTGATCCGATCCGATGAATGGCAAACTCAGAGTTCTTTCAATCCCTAAACATCATCTGGTTGCCTTCCTGAGATTCAGTAGTTCTCCGTTCGATTAGCGAACCATTTTATTGCGTTTGCCTCCGGTAATAGGACAACTCTCTTCAAATGACTCTAAAAGTGTGCGATTCAGAGTTCCCAATTGATCTTCTATCACCAAAGGCGTGCTTAATCGCCTAAGAAACTACATTTTATTCCCAACAAGTTCATCGAACTTTGCCCAATCCATTTTCCTAGGATCCCATCTTTGTATTACCGTCTTTTCGCCTGCAATAATCAGACGGAATTCTAAGTATCGATGGTCTGACAGTGAAATTTCGTCTAGCACTCGCCAGTCTCTAATCAACTCTAACATCTTTGAAGTACAGATTGTTAGGTCAGTTACTATACATTTTCTTGTTCTCACGAATGTAGGGGCACCTTACGTTCACAGTTATGAGACCAGCTGAAGTAATAAAATCAAGTTGCTTCTCTCCTCTAGGACTGCATTTGGTACTCACCCCGAAAAATATTTTGAGCGTTCGTATTTTATCCTATTGAGTTCAAGGCTACTTGATCCTGGAAATACTACTAGATTCCTTAATTCTATCATCGACGGGGGACACAGAGAATCATAGGGTATGACGTTCCTCTTCTTACCATTATTTTGGTATTGGTAGATAACCACAGCAAGGTCCAGGGTTCCTTGTCGTTGACTTGGAGCTTTCCCAGGTTCGCGGTGTTTGAGTCGCATAGATCCGTCTCCACATATCGTTATTAGACCAGTTACGTCCACATCCCCGGCTTCCCAACCCCTGACAGACAGGATTTAGTTCATAATCCCTACTATTTTGCGGCTGAAGTTTCCTTCTACCAAACCTTCCTCTTCCATATTCTGGAAAAATTAGACCGAGCGTTGTCGTATTTCCAGTTCCTCACATTACGGGAGTTGTTGGAAATCGACATACTTGCGAGTGCGGAAATTCCTGTACACAATTCTGAAAGACCACAAGACAAGATATTGGAAAAATAACTGAATCCTACTTTCCTAATGCTTTCTAATTTCCGAATCCCCACACATTTGTTAGGTAAAAATACAAAATTGGCCCAAGCCCAGAAAAAAACTGGGAAAGATCCAAAGAATGCATTGCAGGGTATAGTACGGTCTTCTACACCGATGATTTAAAAACAGAACAGGGTTCTCCAGTAGGAGTCTACCCCTCGACTAAAAACGAAAAGTGGGCTTTTGCTTTGGGACAATATGCAACGGTATTCAGGCAGGTGGCAACCTGGATGTTTAATGAGCGATTGAAAGGCAGGAGCATCGTAATCCACAGCGGTAGCCGGTTGCACAAAGGGCGTTGAGTAGTTTCTGTCTTACACCTTATATACCAGTTTTCGTTATATTATCGCCTCGATACCTGTGATCATGAATCTCGCTTTTTGCTTTGGATTCGACTTATTCAATGACATGAGGTGGATTTCCACCCTTATTTAAGAGGGGAAGCAGATGCATACATGGATGTCTAACATTTAAAACCCAATACCATAACTTCTTGATCTCTATACTGAACCATTATCCGTTCCGGGAAATGATACATTAGGCTTCCAAACGATCAACGTATCTGCAGCGAGATGCATGTGCCCGAGCCTATATCTAACCAAACATGTACTAATCTTCCCTCTGATAATCCGGTAAAGCGTCGCTTCTACTAGCAGTCTAATGAGCACATCTTTGGGCATTTTCTCTTAAGCTACTAACGCCTAATTTCTCTTCAAATGCAGGACGGATATTGTCCCGAGAACTGACGAAAACTTATGAAAATAAATTTTATTAATCAAAATAATCGCCAACGCATTCTACGCATTTCTCCCAAGAGCATTTATGCCAGCTTCGGAGAATCCCAACTTCCTAGTGTGAAGAAATTCCTCGAACGCAATTTTGATAATTGCTTGCTAAATTGTTTTTCCGCCTAAAAGTGGAGCAAATTTTAAAAAATTGCTAGTCGGTTGGCGGGAACTGGGTATATGGTGGACGAGCCAGGTTCTCATACTACTAGTCGTTTAATTTTTGAGCCATTATTCTGGATTTATGAGGTCGTGCATTGTCATGAAGCAGTATCACTCTCTCTTGAGCAATCTAAGCCGTTAAATACACAATTTCCGATGCGTTTCATCGAGTTACGCCCAGTATTTCTCTGCATTAATCCTTTCACTACTTTGCAAAAAATAATTGTGGATAACTTCGCTTGCAAACCATCAAACAGTCTCCTTTATCTTCTTCGGATGAAGACTTGATTTCGGCTTGTTTTGGAGTGTCATCGATATCTAGCCGTTGTGCTAATCAGCGACGAATGCCCTGCAACTGTTTCTGGTTGCTTCCGCTGTGTTGTGACCAAGTTGTAACTCACAAAGGAAAGGTATGCGTTTTTCACTCGCCTCCATGTTTTTTTCATTTTTATTCCTCTAAGCACAAGGGCTATTAAAACTGAAATGACACCTTATGTGTGTGTGTGTTTGAGGTGGGGGAGAGGCAAAGCTTCTGAGTACTCAGACCTTAGTGGTTCATTATACTCGACTCCCCCGTCTAACGGAATATTCCGGATTCGTTTATGTATCGCAGGATTTTCGTTAGTGAATGTGATGCTATCCGCTGCAATTGAAGCACATTAGCACCAAAAATCGCTTCCTCATTACACGATGGACACGTATCATTTTGGATAATTCCTATTCTGAACATATGCCCAGCTAGTGAATTATGGCCAGTCAGAATGCCCACAATACTTCTGCAAGTCTTCCTGCGTTTCGACAGGATAAACTTTGCAGTATGTTTGTTTGGTTCTGACAGGAAAAGTTTGGTCTGTCTAGCAGCATTAAGGCTTCGCCACCTGCCATTATAGGAAGCTTGTTCCCAGTTTTTGATAACAGCATCAGCCAATGCTACCGACATCCCAATTGCTGATTCCGGTCCGGGCTGGGGAAAGTTGAAGCTTCTTTTGCTAACCCATCCAAGATTCCATTTCCTTCTACACCACAATGACCAGGTACCCAGAGTAAATCCACCATATTGAATCTGGAAACAGAATTCAATCGGTTTCTACATTCCTGAACGATTTTTGAATTGATCAAAATACTATTCAAAGCCCTCAATACAACTTGACTATCGCTACAGACTGCGATGCGCCTACCCTTCAACCGCTCGTCAATCATCCAGGTTGCAGCCTTTATGATCGCATACACTTCAGCCTGAAAAACCGTTGTGTATTGTCCCAAAAGGAACGCCCACTTCTCGTTTTTATTCGAGAGGTAGACTCCTGCTCCAGAACCATTTTGTCTTTAAGCCATCGGTGTAGAAGACGTCAGTATATCCTGACACGCAAATGATACCTTAACTATTTATACACTATTATTTAATACCACCACAGTTTGACACATCAAAATCGCATAAAATTCACTTCATTGTGAAATCCGACAACAACCTAATACAAAAAATAGCAATCAGCTTACCAAACTTAGAAATATAAATTTTGCAGTGTTACTCACAACAAGAACCTACTTTTTGAGCTTGGAGGTATATAACGCCTATTCACTTCCTTGTGAAGTATAAGGCATCCACACAGTTTCTATGCCTGTATCGGTGTTTTCCCCATTCTTTTTTCATTTTCAGTGAAACTGTCCTTCAGTTTTATTTAGTAGAGAAATCATCGACGACGATTGGATTTCGCACATAGAACAAAGAGTTGAAAGTCTAGCACCCTACCCCGTCAATCGCCACGCTGCCAAGTTTGCGAAGATATTGTTAACTTTTTGCGAGCTTTAAACTTGGTTAGGAGGACATGCATGAACTTACTGACTCCACGCACTTTTATAATTGCTTTCTTTTTACATCTCTTTCGAAGTATGCCTTTTTTAAACAGGATCTCAATTCTGCGAATACCAACTTGTTTGTGACTTGCGGTTCCGGCCAGGGCAGAGGCAACTCATCAGACGCTGCTTCACCTCTGCTTTGGGAGCAGCGTGACCGAAGTGGTTACAAGGTGGTATTTGCTCTTTTATATTAATTCAAAAACACATGTGTATGAATTATAATGAACACAAAACCGCCTTGTAAAATTGTTAGGCCTAAGCCGGCTGAGATTAAACTAAAATGTTGTTTAAGAATCAAGGAAATCCGTCAATTCTTAAACAAAATTTTAACAAGTTGTTACTTTCTTACCAAGTTGCATGTTGTTTTGGGTAGGTAGAAATAAAACGGGGTTACACATAAATAGGTAACATATCGAAAATGTGAAATAGTTGATCCGCCAGGGTAGCCTCCCCTTTCATCTTGCACTTTGAAGTGCCGCTGCTTCGAAAATAACATTAAATTGAATGGCAAATAGTTACCCTCTTGTGGAGAACAGTTTTCCAATGGGGGATTCACTTTCGAAGTAAATGAGGCGAGGTGGAGTTGGGCACCGTTATGAAACACAGAAATTTGCTGTTGTAGTCTCATGGAGGCAAATACAGCCTTTTATTCCAACAATAAAATAGATAATTTGAAATATGAACTATACATTATCACTATAATTTACAAAGCTCGTTAGTCGCTAAACCATAAATACTATACATTTACAATTATAAATAATAACTCCCTTTCTTACTTCAATATATTTTTTTCTTCAATTTTTTTTTTATTTTCAGAATAGTTTTACTCACTTATAAATTTACAATTACAACTATAGTGGCGTGCTATATTCTAAATAAAAAAAAATATTTATATATTTAAAACGGTATTATTTCCATTTAGAAATTTATAGTTGCGAAAATTAAAAGAAAAACTGTGCATTTAAATATAGAAAATTTAAAGAAACCAAATAATACCAGTCAATAAAGAGTGCAAAATATATATTCTGTAAATCTTTCATATGATCTCCGCTATTATTTCTAGATGAAAACAAACAGGAGGTCTATGCTTCGAACAAAGAGTGAAGAATATAATATGTAAAGACTAATTGTTGCACAAACAAAAGTAAATGAAAAGGAGAAAAAAGAAAACTAGGTTAGGTGCAACATTAAAATTTTTACTAAAAAAGATTCAATTTTCTCTCATGTAAAATTGTTTGGATTTTTTTTCTTCTTTTTTTGGGAAACATCAAAAGAGGCTTCCACTTTTACTTCGTTTTTATGCAGCAGTTTTCTTTTTATGTACAATCATTTAGTAATTTATACAATAATCTCAGATGTTTGTTATTCGTTTCGTATTCATTTCGACGATTTCCATTCAATATTCGCATTATTCGGTGCATTTATATCCTTAGTAGTTTCTATCTTTTTGCAATATTTACAATAACAAGGTTCTGTATCTAAATGGAATTTATTTATGTGTTACTACTCTCTGTTTCTGTGCACTTGGAGGATGCACCATTGTCATCGCTATCACAAAATCTTGACCCGTAGATCTTTTCACGGTGTTGAGTATCTAGTACAGGATTAATAATGTTAGCCAAATTGCTGATGCGCTTCTTGAACCGATCGCGATCACGTGCGAAATTTTCCCAATGACCTTTTCGCGCTGCCCGGTATGCGAAATTCCATTTGTACATTACATGAATTTCGGGCTTGAGATTGAAGCGGACCTGGAAAAAAAGATGGGAATAATTAAAATCGATTACAATTTTATTACAGATAAAAAAATGCATCAGTTAATGCAAGAGAGAAAAAATTCCAAACTAAAGAGTGCTAAAACACTTCTAGATAGTATACTAAAATTTGATTTAAGTTATGACAAAACTATAAGGCCTAAGACACATTTAATTAAATTAATGTAAAGAAGTCGGAATACGCTTCGTGTAGAAAATTACGTGTTCATTTCTATGCACTTTTTCAATACGTACATAGCTAAAAATTCAAAACATTTCTTCATATATTTCCAAACTTCAAGATATATTTACATATTAAAGACAGATTTTGTGCTCATCCTAAATAAACATTGCGTCTACTGCACACTGACGCATATGTTTAATTGTTCAAAAGCATATCAATAAAAGTTGGGCTGAAACGGCGCTACAAGTATTAAACCCAGATTTTTAGTTAACCCTAATCTTCAAAAAACATACGTACAAATTTGACAGCGGTCGGTCTTAGTTTTTGAGAGAGGCCAATTTGAGTGAGAACTTTTCTTAGTTTGGAGAAAATGGATAAAAAGAATTTCGTATTAATAAAGCATTGCTTTTTGGCGAAAAAAAAACTGTTGAAACTAAGGCTTGGCTTAATAAACATGATTCGGACTTTGCATCAGGAAAATCAAACGCTGAGAGTGGTTTGCTAAGTTTAAACGAGGCGAAATGAGCACCGAGGACGATGCACGCAGTGGACGGCCCAAGGAGGCTCTTATCGACGCAAATAACAAAAAGTCCACTAAATAATTTTAGATGACCACAAAGTGAAGTTGATCAAGGTAGCTGACGCTCTAAAGATATCAATGGAACGTGTTGGACATATCGTGCATTAATGTTTGGGTATGCGAAAACTCTGTTTAAAATGGATGCCGCGCGAGTTCACAATCCATTATTTCACACCCGAATCAAAACGATCGTCATCAGAGTGGAGTGCACGTGCTGAACCGCCTCCAAAGCGTGAAAAAACGCAACAGTCCATTGGCAAGGCTATGGCATCAGTAATTTGGGATGTGCATGGTATAATATTTATCGATTGTCTTGAGAAGGGGAAAACCATAAACGGCGACTAGACTATTATATAACGTTATTGAAGCGTTTGAAAGATAAAATCGCGGAAAAACAGTCGCATTTGAAGAAAAATAAAATGCTCTTTCATCAATACAATGCACCGTGCTACAAATCAATGAAAATGATGGCAAAATTGCATGAAATGGGGGTCGAATTGCTTGCGTATCCACCGAATTCTCCCGATCTGTCCCCCCGCCCTTTTCGTATTTCTTGATATATATGTTGTTTTTTCGGCCCATTTTATGGTCAAAAAACTAAATTTTGTTTTCTAAATGCCCAATAAAAAGTTTTTATTACTCATATGCCGGTATTTCGAGGACCAGTTGTCTCAACGAGTGTTTGTCTGCCAAGAACAAAATTTAGTCTTTTTTCCAGAACTCTTTCCTGGTCTCAAACCCCAAAAGGATGTTCGCTAGAATGAAATTTTACCGCCGATGAGCAGGTAGTCGGCGAAATTGGGGCTAAAGACAAATCATACCAGAAAAATGGTATCGAAAAATTCGATGACTGCCATAATCGTTGTATCGTCCTCAAAGGTCCTCAAATGTTAACAAAAAAATTTTTCTATGTTGACCTGCGGTAACTACTTTTAATGTTCCGGTTATGTACAGTAATGTTGAATGTCGATTAATTTTCTCGGATTTCATCACTAAAACTGTATCTCTGTGAGTCGGTCAATGTTCAAATAATAAATTATCAGAAGAATTGAACCCCACCAGCCGCAATAGCCCCAGAGCATTGTGTGGAGAGATGACAATGAAACCTAAATTGGAATAGAATCGCCGTGTTAAACGACCAAATGAATCAGAACAATCCAAAGGTCGGGTAATACTGGGCTAATCTTTGGCAAATAGAATTATGGAGAAATAATCTAGATGTTGTTGAAAGAGCACAAACAGAATATTGCGGCCATAGTGGATGATTCATGCTTACATGTCACTGTAGTCGAAATGATCAATGAACATTTCGTAAAATTCGCCGGCTTGCAGTAAGCAAACTACCACGTTATTAAGAAAAGGCAAGGTCGAAAATAAAATCTTGCTTTTTAATCGTCAAAGCTACGTAGCCAATACTTTTCTTTGTTCATGTAGAGGAAGACGTAATTTAGGAAAAAATCCAAAGAATCGTATAATATTCGGAAAACCAACAGATCTGAATATGCACTACTTCAACTATACATCTATAAGAAATGCTTCGCGATAACGTTGACGTCAAAGCGATGCCATGATTTAGCTGTTTTTGATTGTTTCCAAACATTTATCGCTCAGCCATCCCAAACAATGTGTGTTTATCTATAAACGGAGTATTATCGATTTTCATAGGCAGCCATCATAACTGATATACGCAGCTAGGATTATCATCTCATTACTCTCAAAGCAATATTTTAATTATTGTGTGTATATAAATAGGCTTCCAAAAATGTTCAGAAGGTGGTATAAATATACAACTGTAAACAAGTGGCTAATGCACGTTATAAAGGATACAGTTGGCTTTTTCTTTAGAGAGGATGTATGCTTCGTAAGGAACTAGAAATTGCCCTGCATTAGAATTTCTTGTCGCCTTAAGGAACGAATAATGTTATAAATTAAAAAGGCTTGGTCGGTTTCGATCACCCGGCAGAGGCGATCTCGTCAGACGCTGTCTTAGCGCCTGTGCCTGCGGAGCAGTTTGACCGAAAGCACACACACAGATGGCATCTAGCTCTTTTTGTTGAGCTAATACAATACTTTTTAATAATACAATATTTTTTTGTTTAAGAATGACCTCGTCATCTACTTAATCCAGGATCGCGCTAGTTTACGGACCTGATGACGGGCTCAGAACAACCCATTCCTAAACACACAATTTTTTTGAATAATGTTAGTAATCTATAATGTACTTGTTAAATACACCAAACTTGCAAAAGTTTAAAATCCTGTTCTATAATATTAATCAACTGCGGAAAGTCATCATGCGCTCCTCATAAGCAAATACATTTAGATTTCTTTGGAAATTGTAAACGCTAGCCTATAAAGAAAGTTTCAGAAAAAAATCCAATCTTATAATAATATCCCGCCTTCGTCTTCAAAATATTTTATATTTTCATAAAAATTCTCGCCGGGAAGTTGCCTTGGTGATTCGTTCTTATTTTAGAATGTTAAATGCGACGACATGTTCACAGATTTGCCAAAGCATATATATATACCCATTCAAGATCGGTCAAGTTCAAAAAGTTGCAATTAGTGAATGGAAATGATGATTTGCCAATGTTTCTAACGCAGATGGTGTCAGAAAATTTATTGTTAAAATAATGACAGAGATAAAAGGTGATTATTAAGAGGACGTAAGACAGGGGAAATTGAAAGTAGAATTGTATTTCTAGAATTGATTTGTTTCCTAAAATTTGAAGATTATTAGAACCAGGATCAAAACCTTCATTTCAACGTGATAAGAATGTTAGGGAACGTATAAATTAATAAATCAAAACAACGTCCTTATCGCATCAATGCCATGTTCTGAACGCTCCGCTAAGTTGAGTGAACGTAGAAGGCGTCACATTTTCAAAAAAGTGCATCAAAACCCTAAAAGAAAGGCTTTAGTACCCACTGTCAAACACGGCGGTGGTAGCGTTATGGTGTGGGGGTGTATGGCAAGTAGTGGAATAGGTAATATAACTTTATCGAGTCAATTTGATGCGAAGTGCTGCAAAATAGGGTCCGGAAAATGGGTGCATGTGTCAGCACGACAACGACCCAAAACACACTGCGGAAATTGTTAAGCTTTGGCTGTTATATAATGTTCCACCCCTACAATCTCCAGACCTCAATCCTATTGAGCATCTTTGGGACTTATTAAGAGTCTAAAATTCGAGACCACAATATTTCATCTAAAGAAATGCTTAAGGACATAATTAATCGAGAATGAAGCAAAATAACGTCTTAAAGAGACAATAAAGTTAATAAATTCCATTCCTACGCGCTTAGTAGAAGTCATCAAACGCAAAGGATATCTAATTAGTTTTTGAAGTATTTTTCATGAATCATATGTTCGCCAACTTCTTCTGACTAGTGTTTGAGAAAAAGTCACTAGCCCCACTGACATTCTCAAAACAGCTATTTATTTTGGAACAATGCCATCCGAGTCCGGAAAATGGCTAAAGAACAACAGATTGAATACGAAGCTACAAGAAAATATATGGTTGTCATTCACCCCAGTATCGGACACATCGCGTCACCAATGACTACGCGCCATCGTTATCGTGTTATGTTTAGGATTCCTTAGTAGCCTATATAGCTTGTCTACGTTCAGCGTATCCCCGAGCATAGCACAAGTGAAGCTGTTGCCTTTTTATAGTGTATGAGACTCACCTTCACCTTCTGCACACTACGTCTACAGATATCTCATCCGTACGCTGAAGTAGTTTTTCGTTCGTTTTTCGCGTCGGATCAGATTTGGAGCTTCTGAGAAACAATGGCTACCGCTTTCCATGTGCTTCTCTTTTATTACGCCGCAAAAAGAATATTGACGCGGAATAATTTCAACTTGATTTGGGTTGAGCAATCTATATAGTATTTTCAGATTTTCGACAACGAAAGCGAATTCAATGCCGTTAATATATCGACTAATATCGATACCACCCCTTTATCACATGAAATTGCAATATTAAACTTACAAATTTTAAGTGAAATAAGAATATAAAAACCGAAAGGGATATTTCAAAACACCTCCATAAGTACACCTATGATGATCCCCTTTTAGATTTAGGTCCACCTTTAGATGGTCGCCTTGGCACAATGAACTTACAATTAAATAGTTGAAAATTATAATACTTTTGTGAAAAATATATGGGAATGACCAGAATTTGCTATATAAATACATACGTACGTAGTACGTAGATTTCAAAAATATTCTAGAAAATAAGTTGTGTATATTTTCAATATACATTTATTGATAATGCAATAACTGTGTCTATTTGATTGCACAATAGACATAGCAACATGTTCCAATCGTGTCCTTAAATCACCCGGAGTATGGCTTTGAATCTTTGTTTCATGAGTTGAAAAAGTGGATAAATTTCTTCACCCTTGAGTGACTGAACAAAAGGTTGATCGTGTTTTCGATCTCGCAAGAATATCAGTTGTCAAAATCTTCAGTGCGTAGGATCAGAAACCTTCTAAGGTTTACACTTTTACGGAAAGTTGAGCAATCAAGAATAGAAAAGGCATTAATAGAATGGAGTGTGAAGCAACAGCCGAAAAAAAACTGCTAAGTGGAGATAGGATAAAAGCCAAATCAAAAGAAAGTAATTCCCATTTGAAAGAAATCTCTTGTGAAACACGAGAAATGTTTGGCTTGATATGACTCTTTTTAAGGTTTTGTTTGTAAAACAAAACCTTATTAAAATCGGTTCAATGTCTGTCTGTCTGTCTATCACAGGCACTTTTCTCAGAAACGGCTATACTGATTGACACGAAATTTGGTGAGAAGGTGGGAACTGTGGACCCCCAGACACGCAGTGAGTAATATCTTCCTACGTTGAGAGTTAGGGGGGTCCCCATACATGTAAAAGGGGGGTGTAAAATCTGTTCAAATTAAGTTAATAATAGTATATTACCGTATTTTTGGGAAAATTGAGTAAAACCCCCCTTAAGTTTATGTCAGAGTTATAAAAGTAGTAGTATAAAATATAATATGAAGCATATTATCTCCAAGTTTGATCAAAATCATACTATTATTAACAAAGTTGCAGTAGCTCAAAGTTGCCCTACCGTGTAAATTTACAACCCGAAGTACTAAATCTGATATGCTAAATGCATATTCTGAACGGGCTATGTACAAATGGGATAGTTCTCCACTCAAATATACGCACACAAGAAACAAACAAAACCTTTCATACCTGAAGCGCCCAGCTTCCGGTTTCCCGACTTGTTTAAACATAAAAAAAGATTTAAATTTATCAAACCATCAAAAATCTTTTTCATTGGTGAAACTCGCGACCTCTGGGATGTTAGAAGGTTGACCAATTCGCGGATGACTGCCATTATTATTTTTTGTACCAAAGGTAAAACCTTCTGTGAAATAAAATTGCTATTGAGTTCAGATTGGAACGCTTTCAAAAAGTAAAGTATCTGAGTTAAGACTTTTTCTCTTTTGGATATCGCCCCGTACAATCCTATGCGAGTAAACTGCAAACGAACGTGGTGATATTCGAACGTTTTTGCGACAAAACCTGACGACTTTGATCCAATTTATGGAGCAAAATGCTATCCACATAACGAAATCATTATCGGAAGAAATACAAGACGTATAAAAAACATGTAATTGAAAGTGGTGGAAGTTATAGTTCTAAGAAATTTACGACAGAACGCTGTAATTTTACAATCTCGAGAACCTGTTTTTCAACATCCTTCTTCGAGAAATACTTCATACTTTATTATACAAAAAGTAGTTACAATAAAAAAGAATGAAGACTTCATTTTTTTCTAGCTTTTCTTATATATATTTTGCAATATCCCTCTCAAAATAAGGTTTCGAAATAATAAGTTCGAAACAGCGAGCACATTGTTTTATCTTGTTCGCTATTTCGGGAGGTTACTGTAGTACCAAAAGAGCAATGATGAGTTCAAAGTGCATGTGACAGACAAACAGAATTTCTTCTTTCAAAATGATGCCTAGTCGCTTCGGAAAATTCTCGCCAGTCAGACTTGCAACTCATATTACATTGTAAAATCATTCGTAATATGAATTGCAGCCGTTTTTGCTTTGCTTGACCTCACAACTTGCTTTAACTTAATCATTAACCGTCGATCAGTGATCGTAGCAATAAAGTATTGTCAATTTTTAATCATGACTAATGATCAAAAGGCTAGTTTGGAATTATGATTAAATTAATCGAAATTTTTTTTTTTAGAAATTGACAATTCGTTCATAGAATGTATATATATATTTCGTACAATTAACCAGCGTTTCGATGAATGATTGACAAATAATGATTAGAATAAACACGACTAACTAATCGATTAATTGAGCCAAGAGCTCCTAGTCCCAACCCATTGAACGGTGTCATCTTCGATAACAAGCATCTCGAAATCTAAATTCTTCCCAATCAGGCAACGACTTCTGAAAACTGGCATATACATATGTGTGAGCAAACTGTAACAAAGCGAAGAACACGACATTAAGTGATTTAATTTAATATTGTTATTGTCAACAATTTAATGGAGAAAATGAGAATGCTTGTTACAAAAATAAAAGTAATTTGATTACATTGGTAGAACGATATTGGAAAAAAAAACGTATTTGAAGTGAACTGAGGTATCATTACGAAATGTTCGTGTTCTCTTAAAAATAGTCAGCAGAACTTCGCGGCGTATCTTGCTGTGAATAGTGTTAACGATTGCGCTACCTCATGACATTCTGTGGGAGTGTTTTCAAAGAGCTGAAGACTTATCAAGAAGAAAAAATCCATGTTAATTTCGGAAAGGATCAGTCAATCTTCCACCATTCTCTTCAATAAAATTTTTAATTCTTCTGGACTTTTAGCAACTTTTTTTAATTGAGTTGGTTCCTTTTTCAATCATGAAAGCGAATTTATGTTGATCTTAAATACAATGTATCGGCAGTAAATGATATACATAATATATTATAAGCTAATCTTCATTATATCAGGATTATATATTATCATAGAACCAATGAACTGGACCGAGTGATTCAACGTTGTATTCGAACCGCGATTGCAATCGTGTTTTCATTTTTGTTCGTACTTTCCGCGAAAATCGATAACGGGACGAAATAGTGTTATTCATAATGAAATAGATGGTAATAAGATTAAGGAAGAATATATCAGAGGATGTACATCGATCATGAAAATTATAAAAATCGTTTGATTCCGAATTTAAAATTCAGATTTAGATAACAAACTATTCTTAACAACTTGGAAAGCAATGAATTCTAATCGATTCCCATCCAATAATGAACCAGGCAAATAAGTCCCCGTTACCTTAAGTAATTATAACTTGATAAATGCTCCGTCACATTTGTCAATTTCGTAAAGCCTGCATCACGAGGCACACATGTAATACATTCACTCATTCTATTGACGCATTAACTCCGAGCAAAGCTTATAAGACGCTTTGAACATCGATGCCATATTCGAAAGCACAAAAAGTGAACAACAACAAAACTTCCCAGATGATTTTCATTTTCATCAAATCATAGGCAGCTGACCTTAAAATCTAGCGACAGCCGCATTTAGAACGTGATTCTGGAACGTTACATGGAAACCTCCGTTTGTCACGTGAAATATTAGGAATTACAGCGAAATAAGCTTTGATTAAACGGGAGTATCTGTGCAAAGAGCACTGTCACGCATAAAGCCAACAAAGCTATATCAATTCATTT
The DNA here is from genome assembly GCF_905115235.1 of Hermetia illucens. NCBI lineage: Eukaryota > Metazoa > Arthropoda > Insecta > Diptera > Stratiomyidae > Hermetia > Hermetia illucens. The sequence continues at coordinate 105,050,773 of NC_051849.1, forward strand.
TCAAGTCAGAAAGCCGCTTAAAATGCGTGCTACATTCCGCTACTCTTTAAAGTGCGCGTTGCTAATTATTAGAGAAGATAGAGCAATACGGGGTTGGTTAATGGTTTTACAGTGTCACAAATAATCGACATTAGTCCAGGTCATTACACCAATCTTGCATTTAAGTTGTCGCAATTTCTGTTTTGCTTAGCTACAGAATAATGTGCAAGAATTGTAAGTCCAAACTCATTTTAAGTTCACTTCTTCTGGGAAGCTAGATAACATTAGAAGAAAGGAGGAACACCATAATCTAAAGCACTCACTATTACTTGTGATCAAAAGTGAAATTAGTTTATTCAGAAGACTGAAACCTATTTCCTTGAACGAATTATTTTCATTTTTGAAAAAAAAAAAAAAAACTTGAAGCCAAATCAAGCAAATATCGTGGTTGTTTAATGATATTTGCCTGTTGCTTTGCCAAATAATTGGTATTATTCGAGTTCGATGCGGCACCTTATCACCACAGACAATGGAGTATTGGTCCATCACTTTAATAATGACTTGTACCATTTCTGATTGACTGCCTAACCCAACAGATAGCATTTACTTTCTAATGTATTTGGTATTTTTGGGGTCTGATTCTTGCCTGTCTTCACAGTGCCACTACTCGTATGATTGTTAATTTGTTTTGAAGTCATGCTTGTAAACCCAAGTTTCGTCGCTAGTATTCTAATAATTTTTGATCATATCTTATGATGGGTAGTTTTAATTTCTAAATAAGGTACACACAAACACTAATGACCTATCCAAGATTAGCCAGCAAAGGAATCTATGTATCAGGTTGTCCACAAAGTTTTCGCACAAATATTAATGTGACAATTAAAAAGCAATTAGCAGACAAACCAAAACAGCAGGTACAACATGTGATATCCCAATGGAAAGGTCAGAGTCCTAACTATAAAATGCATGGTAAATTATCCTTGAAGGATCAGTGTTGTGAAGGATATTCAAGGATAAACATGGAATTCGACAAAGTACATTTTCGTCATTGCATTTTGTACGAGTTTCAAATGGGGACGAAGGTGCCGAAGGCGATTGAAAATTTGTCGAAGGTATTCGGTGAAGGAAAGGTAAAGCGCAGGACAGTTTACGATTGGTTCGAAAAATTCTACAGCGGAGACCTGACACTTGAAGATGAACCTCGCTCAGGAAGACCCTATACGATTGACGACGATATCCTGCGCAACAAACTGGAAGCGAATCCTTTTCTTTCGACACGTGTGCTTGCAGAGGATCTCGGTGTATCAAAATCAGGAGTAGCAGTAGCCATTACGCGTCTTGGATATGTTTTGAAGAGCACAAAGTGGGTACCGCACGAACTGACTCAGCGAAATCTGGCCGATAGAGTGAGAATTTGCTCCGCTAACCTTTTACGGAACGAAAACGACCCTTTTTTGAATCGATTGGTAACTGGCGATGAGAAATGGATTGTGTACGAAAACGTAGCGAAGAAACGAGCCTACACTCATCGAGATCAACCGGGTCCATCGGTAGCAAAGCCGTCTATTCATCAGCAGAAGCGAATGCTCAGTATATGGTGGGACGTTCGTGGCCCCATACACTACGAGCTTTTGGGACCAAACGAGACCATTACCGCCGATAAGTACTGCGAGCAGCTCGACAGATTAAACACCCAGCTACGTTCGAAACGACCAGCATTGGTCAACAGGCGAAATATTGTCTTTCATCATGATAACGCCCGGCCGCATACATCTTTAACTACTCAGCGAAAATTGAGTGAGCTTGGCTGGGAAGTTTTGAGTCATCCTGCGTATAGTCCCGACCTTGCTCCTTCTGATTACCATTTGTTCAGGTCCCTCCAACATTTTCTGGATGGTAAAAAAATGACTTCTGAAGCTGACCTCCAAAGTGCACTTCGCACGTACTTTGAGGGGAAGGGGGAAGAGTTTTATAGAGGGGGGATTTTGAAGTTGCCCGATAGATGGAGGGAAGTCGTATCTAATGGAGGCAATTATATATTAGATTAAATAATTAAAGATTTTTATAAACTTATCTGCTGAATTCTGTCTTTGATTTGTGCGAAAACTTTGTGGACAACCTGATAGTTCCTGCTAAATGGACAAACGTTATAACAATACGCGAACACGAATGAAAATATTAATAATTCGCATGGAGCCCTATAAGCCTGCAGCCAATTACATTAGGCTAGACTATAGAAAATTTATCTCAAAACTCTCTTCCTCTCTCTTCCTTTCCTGAAAATATCACAACTGGCGATCTCTATATTTTCCCTGAGGTCAGGCTGAATTCATCTAGTCGCTGGTAACTTCGAATGGTATCCTAAGCCTTCAACCAACTGTTAATTTAAATTTTGATTAAAAAGATCATAGTTCTCTTTTCCAAAGAAAGATTCTTATAATTTGTTGATCTATTGATTTGTATTATCTGGAGAGATTTGAGAGGTATATTACGAAGGCGATATTTTGCTGTTATTTCAAACTGCCATGCAGAGAAGAGCCTTACGACACATCTAATGAAGTGTCATGTCATTGGACCATTGGTTTTAGTCACCGGAGGCTGCCTGCGAAAGCGTTGGTGAATGCGCTACTATTGGTGTGCATTAGGGTTCCTAAATGGATAACTGAAGGATACATGAACGCATGCTAAGAGGAAAAGCCAGCGAGCAGACTAGTAAGCAAACAATAGAAACTTTGGGAGGGATATGTTTTGCAAAATACGAGAAATTGTAAACTAATTCTGCTATGGCACAACAATAGTCTTTGCAGAGTTTGAAGAACATCATAGAAGTAAACAATCCAGTTCCTCTTGGCCTTTTCTATCCCCTATTCTGAAGATGTTTTAAGTGGTGAATGCAACATACACACCCATCGATACAATTCTTGAATAAACTGCGAAATAAAGCACACCAGATGGAAATAAATGATTGGAATATTTTCTTTGATGCTTGATCAAATTCTGAATTCAAATAATTGATCGCGTGTGATTGACACAAGAAAAAAAAAATCGATTATCATAAGACTTTGTTTTCAGTAAGCCTGAAAGGCGAATATCAAAACAAGTCAGAATACCAGAAGCTTTCCTGATTCGCGTACACCTCCAATTCAAAATATTCCTTGATATACATATGTATTTGCAAACTAAAACTCCGCCGGTCATATGAGTTCACTTTCTATGATGATAACGGCATATATGGCTTAGAGTGCGGTAAATTCACGTGAAATACACAACTTTGACCTTGCATAATTTTGTCAATAATAGTCGGATTTTTGTCAAACTTTCCAAAATCATACGTTATGTTATTATTTATAGCCGAATCTCCAGTACTTCTAGGATGAATGTAAAATATGGTAATATATAAGCTTTATTTAAGCAGATATTGAAATGGGATATATTTTGAGGCCTACATTTTTATGGATGCACCATTGAATTATTTTCACTTTTCGGGGCACACATTTTAAGTCCTCACTTCCTAATACTTCACCCGGCATCAAAAATATCATTCGAGAAGTACTTGTGAAAAAAAATTACACCCCTCTTTCACAATTATCGAGAGCCTCCCTTAAAAGGAGAGCGAAATGATGCCACTTGTTGCATGTAAAGGGATTCACAGACCACACGTTCTCACCAAATTTTGTGACAATTGGTTACATCGAATGTGACAGGCAGACATTGAATTGAATCTAATAAGGTTCTGTTTTACATAAAATCTTAAAAGAACCAAGTTTTCTTCACTGTAAAGCTAAAGAATAGGTTTTGCAAATCTGATTCAGAATATTCCAAATAAATTTTAGAAATTTCCAAACTAACTTCAAACTTTTCCAAATCAATTTCAGAATTTTTCATTTCAAATTCATACTTTTCCATTTCCATTTTAGATTTTCTTCCATATTTTAGTTTGAAATTTAACACCAACTTTTTATTACTGGATCAATTGTCTATCATTTTTTTTTATAGACCATAGTGTTCGGTCTGGGAAAACTATAATCCCCTCAATCAGTTATTTCTTTCATGACCTCTACATATATAATAAAATCGTGAACTTGTGACTGCAATTAGGACTTTACTACTTTACTTACAAATATTTACCCGACCCTCAGGAAACCATTACATTATCATTCCGGTTCATTAAAGCAAATAATGATAGAAAATTGATGGGCATCCCAGATTTTTTTAACGACCACTTTTATGAAGATTGGTGAGAAAAAAAAAATAAATTTGTATTTTCACAAATTCTTAATTCCAGAAATGCGGGGTCTTATCACCCCAGGCTGTCAGGAAATATTTCTCCCAACATACTTATCATGAATACTTCCAGGAATATGAATGTGCGTCATACTACTTTGAAACCTCACATTTTTTTCATCTTCTAAATTAAAAAGTATATTAAAATTATATGAATTAAAGATTGATAAAAGTGTTACTTTATTAACCTTTTCACATTGTGTTCAAATCTACCATAAACCTAAACGTTGCCCATGAATGTAACTATACCTGGTAAAGCAAATGTACTACCAAAAATGTTCTCCGAACCAATGCAAGTAAATTGCTTATTGTGACCGGCAACCCCTCGAATAAGAGATTCCACATGAAAGTGAAATTCTTGCTATTGGCTATGGCAGGGATGCGTCAACTGATCCAATGAATATTTGTAAACAATGCCATTACATTTTCCACTGGCCGGTTTCAGTTCAAAAAGCACTTTCACCCGGCATTTCCCTATGCCAGCTAAAAGCTTTCTTCAAGAAATCATAAATACTAGACGTATTTCGCCATAAGCTCGGAATATTTCCCTTGGAAACATGCTAACAACGACATCAAAACATTGAAGGTTATCATCAAGTACGTTCCTACTTCGTGCTCCGTTGTATTTTCAGTGCTACTATATTCGCTGATGTATTTCCCAATCAAACACAAACTTACCTACGTGCTCAACCTCATTCAGTCAGTTACACACTTGTAAATAAACATGGTGCAGGTTTTTGTCGCTGTAAATACTCCGCCTCACTGTTGTGGTTTTTCTAAGCAGTGATTCTGTGAAAATATTCTTCTGAACGAGTCAGGGAATTCGTCACTGTTCAAATGTGATTCATCTTACGTCTTTATTTCAGACTTATTTAAAGTACCCACCCACTGGAACTCATGATGACGTCATTTATTTTTTTCGTTAAAATTCCCATAGAGAATATTGGAACATTTTAATTTTAGAATGTGATTAAGAAAACTGATCAAAGCGTAGAATCCCATTATCTGCAATTCATGATCTCTGTACCTCCCGAAACCCCCTGATGTAGACTGCACTCCCTAAATCTTAGCATGTCGGCTATGTGATAAATTGATGTTGCCTAGGGGTTTTTGGCTTGATTTTCACTAGAGTTATGTTCATTGCTTATACACATCGGCAGCTGCTCCGAATCAATATCAACGTGCTGTAACGATCATAACTTCCGATGCAAACTTTATCATCGGATTCTGAACCTATATCTCTTTCCGAAGATTGCACTCAGTCAAATTTGCTTAGCTGTTGCCTGGCAAACGATAACGTTCGTTTCTTCACAAGAACAATTGACTTCAATCTAATCGTCCGCAGCAACATTAGAAACATCAACATATTTCCACTCCCCTTCCCAATATATCCCAAACAAGACAACAAGCCGAGCGTGTAAATATCGGAATAAACAATGCAGTTCTTATCACTTTGAAATAACAAAGATCTACTTCATTTTCTGATGCAAGATCCCAAGTCGCTGAATTCATCCTCAGAAGACCTTCAGGTAAACTTGAAATGCGTTTCTTTTAAATAACTTGTTTTAATCCAATTAATTATCGACCAAACAAGTTTGCAACGTGTTTTTATAATCTTAATATATTGGAAAAACGGCAGTGTTAAATATGGAACAGAACACCTGATTATAAGCGACTGATAACTTTTAGACCTTCCTTTCAGCTACATTTTATCGTTCATTATCTACAAAGGGAATGTATTATGCAACCCATTGTCTACGTTGCGGTAGAGTACCATGACAAGCAATTGGAACACGAGTTAAGTATATGTTGTGACCAGGAGCTTATGAAAGGCTGTGGAACTGAATGAATAATTTTCATTTTGATAGCGTTCAATTCTAATCGGATTTGTCGTTAAAAGTCGATATGTGTTGTACACATATGAGACTTTGGAACTTGTGCTCTCTACCGATATTTTATATGATTCAATGTTTCGGAAAACATCCGACTTTTGAATTGCTCTTTAATGTAAGTTTAGTTTTTCAAATGTGACCTTGCTCTGAATCAATTTTATTGAAACATCTCTTTCGCAAAATTGTAGAATAAAATGGAAATGAAACCTACGGACATAACGTAGATTTTTATCATTTTACATACTATAACAAATCAAATTCAAAGTTTCAAAATTAAAAAGTGCAACGAAACAAAAATTGCGGGCATTTTAAGGCGGTTTCCCAAAAATCGATCTTTTTCTTTTATATACGTTTTGAAAAGAATGTATTGTAGAAATTTTAGATCGAAATTGTAAATATTTACCGAATTACAGCAAATACAAGAGCACGCACCATTGACCTGCGTGCAAAAAGAAAATTTCAAGTTTTCCGGAAATCAAATTTTTAAAGTTTTGTGTGAAACAAAACCTTATTTAAATCGAAACAATGTCTGCCTGTCTGTTATACGAGATTTAATTCGAAATCGCTGGAGCTATCGTCATCGAATTTGACGGGAGATGTGGTCTATGAACCACTTCACGAGCAACGAGTATTGTGTTTAAGGGCGGGGTTCCCCATATATGCGAAAAGGATATGGTCACGTGGGAAATCAAATAAAAGCGCTAGCACTTTTCGAAAATGATTTTTTTATTTCTGTTATTGGGTGAAACGACGGAGAGTGAGGACTCAAAACGCGTGCCCCGAAAACTGAAACAGATCTCTCTGTCTATCCCACACACAAGTTTGAAAAAAAGTGAGGCGTCTATTCTAAATCTCGACCTCAAAATACATCACATTACAATATCTGTTCAAATAAAGTTAATAATAGCATATTACATTATTATTTGAAAAATTCATCCTAGAAAAACGCACATAGAAAATTTCTCGTAGAAGAAGAAAGCGAAACCTTTACACCCGAAGCGTTCAGTTTCTGATATTTCGACTTGTTTCAATTGCTGGCAACTACAACTAACATTCTGTGGAACCGATCATCTAAAAATTTGTGCACATCTAGCTCTATTCATCCTGAACATATCTTAATGTTTCATCGCTTTGGTCAATGGAATCGCTTTTCAATTTGTCTACTAGAATGCTTTCCGTCGCGGGAAAAATATTCTTTGCAAGAATTTAGACGTATGTTGTGTAGTGTCTGTGCGGATGCGGAACACAAATCTTGAGCCCTCACTTCCCTATGTTTCACCCAGTACCATAAATATCATCAGTTCTGACAAGTACTAATTGAGCCCTTTCATTCTATACCCCACACATTCTGTGCAAAAAAATGCACCTCCTAAATTGATTGTGACGGACAGAGACATCGAATCGATTCTAATAAGGTTTTGTTTTACACAAAACCTTAAAAAGGAACAACATCAAATAGAATTGATCAAAGGATCAATAAAGATAGGAAAATACAATTTTGAACCACTGAAAACGACAACTATAGTTGTTATTACAACGGCGGAATACGCGCATGGTCTCTAGCAGCCAACAGAGCCTATTTCAATTTACGAAATTATTCGGCTCGAAGCGTCTCACTGTGTTCTAGAAGTGGACATAGCAGCCACATATTCGAATGAATTATTGAGGGCAACGCGCTTTCACTAGAAGCGTACGGGTAATTCCCTAGTTCTTTAAAAATCATTGTTATCATCTAATTCAAACTTTGTTATCTATAGGAAAACTTGATCAAAGTTTCCCATAACAGAAATATAAAAAACAACAATGATAAGAAGCCTCCAGCGTATCATCATTGAGTTCTACTCAAAAATGATTATTATTTTGACTTAATTGAAAATTTTGGAATACTCCACAATACAGCGGCATTCGTGATAACTTTCTCAAAATGGAAAAGTGCATATATAGTTTATTCAGCAGGTTGCTATATATCTTGGTTCAGAATAATCTGGGTGAGCTTTTTCTGATAAGCATTCGGGTAGCAACAGAGAGATAAAACGAGTTCAAAAGAACTTGTCATTGTTGTGTTTGTGAAACGAGGAGGCTTGCCAGTAGATTACCAAATTGTGATAGAATTGCAATAGACATGGGAAAGGCACGAATTTTCATGAGGCGGTTTTCCTAAGGGCAAACCACTACTTTTCAGATTTTCGATAGCATATTCTTTTAAAATGCACTTAAATCTACACTTTTTGGACCTTCATAACCCATCCCATAAGTACTAATCAAGACTTTTGATTTAAATTTGTACAAAGGATGTGCGATGTAAAAATGTTTTCATATATGACCAAGTTTTATTATACACAAAACTACAGCAAGGTTTGTTTATTAACTTCTTGAAAGAAGTTGCCGTGAAATCTTCTCCATTTAGGTCAGAAAAATTATCATGGTGGTGATTCAAGAGACTACAAAAGTTTTTTTTATTCAAAACGAGCACGAACTTGTGCCACCATTGAATACATAAATATGTGTCTCCCAATCCGTTTCTCTGTAGAGGGGCATCCTTTTATTCCATTTTAGTAAGACATTTACCAATTTAACGCAAGAGGCAACTTTGACCTACTGCAAATTTGTTAATAATAGTAAAATCTCTATCAAATTTTCCAACAAGCCGGTCCATATTAAAGCCAATATTAATGCAAAATATGGGTAAAAAATGGATAGGAAGATTCGCAATTAATTTTAATAATATAATGATATATTATTATTAACTTTATTTTAGCAGATATTGGTATGGAGAGTATTTCGGATCCCAGATGTCATATAGAGGCATCATCATGATTTTTTTCGCTCGCCCTCCCGTTTCGCAATCGGCTTCAAATCTAAAACCTGATTTAGAAAGCACTAACCGAGACCTTTCATTTGATACCACAAAGGCTATATTCGGTGAAATGAAATTGTTGCACAATCTTTTGCGTATATGGGGACCCTTCTTAAGATCCACATGGAACGATGTAATTCACCGCATGCGTGGGCGTGGAGCGGAGTGAGCAGCTTGCGTGGTGGCCATGACATGGAAAAACAATTTTTGACAACCAAAATTGTTTTTCCATGACAACCAAAATTGTTTTTCGGTGTCAGTAGGAAAGAGTACAAAACCGAGCAAGAGAGAGCCACTCTGACAATTCTCCAAAAATTGTAAATATATTTTTATATAAAGAATAAAATATATTATGATTTAATAGTAAATTAGTGAGCTTTGTTGCGGAGCGAGCAAGTTGCGTGTCGGACGCACGCAAGTGTGAATCTTGGTGGCCAAGGCGTTCACAGTTTCCACGGTCCTACCAAATTTTATGGCAATCGGTACAACCTTTTCTGAGAAAAGTGCCTGTAACAGACAGACACGACAGTCAACCGAAACCGGCCGAAACAACGGTGGTTTGATAGACTAGAAGATGATTTGAAAACGTCCCGACTGGATATTTTTTCATACTTCTTGATTATGTGCTTTCTTAGAATGAAATAAATAATGTGTATTTCTTGTTATTAATCATGGAATATTTATTAATTTTGAACAAACTTGCAATTTTGCTGGTAGTGGTGGATGAACTGGAGAAACTGAAAAAAGCCAGAGATCGTGTAACGTCCATAAATTAAATCATGATCGAAGTGACATTTCTAAAAATGAAAAATTGTTATTGTGTGGATTTTTTATAAGAACTGTAGAATGAAATCTATCCTTAAGATTTAATTCCTTATCGAGTTCAATCGAAGTTTTTCTCAAGAAAAATTTGGAAACAACACTAATTCCAAAACAAATCTTAAGACAAATGAGCGATAACTTGGGAGGTCTCTTAAGTCCAAATTAGTTAAGCCTATAGAAGCCTAGATCGAAAAGGGTTCGTGGGTTGGTAAACAACATAATAAAGTGATTTTAAAAAATATCGAGATATTATGGTTTAGCAATTCTAAATAATCCTGATTCTGTTGAAGACATGAAACATGCTGTGCGATCAACACTCTATCACATGACTTCCACGGCCGAAAATCCGCACTACAGCTACGGCTCCATTTTTTCGTATAAGTATCTTCAACTAAAGGCAGAAAACACGAAGACCGTGTTTAATCACAGAGTGACCTTTGACAAAGATACGATTAACACCCTGAAATCAATTTATGACTTTCTATCTCCTTTAATGAAAGTTTTCTACCTCTTTGAAAAATTGGCGAGCAATCTCGAAACTCCGGTCAAATGCGAGCCGGGCACGAATTTCGAACGCAGAAGAAATCACGGTCGACTTTTCAAAACAGGAAAGAAATAAACAAGTCGGGATGCCGAAAGCTGGGCACACACAGTTTTGTGTTCATCCTATGTGAGAAACTCTCTATAAACGTTTTCTTTTCGTATATGCTAAGAATATAAAATATTCCGTTATATTTTTCCAAAATCCAAGATACACATGTCACACGATATAAATACTGTGTTCATCTTAAATAACCAAACATTATCTATTATCGCATTGACAAATTGATCTAACGCATCTTCACACATTTCCACTTTACTCCATGCACAAAAGCACGTACGTAAATTAAAAACCTCTGGTAACCATGTACACAAATGTCTATTATTTTGGTTACGACTCGTAAGCTTTATTGGCTCCCTCGAGTAATTGACATTGTTGTGTAAATAACTAAATAAGTCAATAAGTCGGAATACCGGAAGCTCGCGCTTCGGGTATAAAGGTTTTGTGTTCATCTTATGTAAGAAACAGCAACGCATATTTTTCTACCCGTATATAGCTCCAGCGTAATCCTTCATATTTTTCCAAACTACAAGCCATACGTACATATAACAGCCATACATATTATCCTCACCCCAAAACAAACAAACTGCCTATTTCCGAATACTGTACATTTATATGAACGTATATAAACTCGTACCCATATTTCCGAAATATTTCGTGCACAAAAGTATACCTATGTGCATATATAGTACGTATATTAAATACGGCTGGTTTAATGTACACATATATCTATCTGAATTAGACACTACCCGCAAACTTCATTAGCACGCATATACTATATACCTACATGCACATATGTCTGTTTGGAGTAATTGATATTCATACACAAATAACTGGCGTTCCACAACTGGTGTTCTTTGTCATCGACGTATCAACGAACGTCTTAAATCTAAAATTAACCGCAATGTCGTTCGTCCTTTCGCTCTCTATGGTTCTTGGTGTTGGCCAACTATAAGAGACAATAAACGACGTCTTGCGGTAATAGAGACGAAGTGGCGTCATACGTTTTGATAACAACCGAAATGAGGATTTCCGCGATCGTTATGGGGTTGCACCGATCGTGGAAAAGTTGGGAGAGAGGCGTCTTCGATGGTATGGTCATGTAATTCGTGCTAACGAGAATTCACTTGCCAAGATTGGTCTGAACATCGAAGTCGATGGTAAACGATACGCTGGATGGGGATTTAAAAGCCTCAAGATTGCATCCTGATCAGGCGTTCGATAGAGCCAAATGGCGAAACTGGTCACGACGAGCCGACCCCGCTTGTGAACGGGAGAAAGGCTGAAGAAAAAGAAGAAGATACACAAATGACTAAAAAACTAAAACAAAATAATTCTTTGCGACCCCACTCATATGAACTCACTTCGTTATGATATTGATGAATTGATATGTGATGATGATTTTTCGGTTGGATTCTGAAAATTCTGAGAACGAGATCTGTTACACTTTTTGATGGTCATATTTTGAGCCCCCACTCCCCTAAGTTTCACCCAATATCAAATATGGGACCAGTTTCGAAAAATACTAATTAAGCCTTTTCATTCGATACTCCACATGGCCACATTCTGTGAAAAAATATGTTGCACCCTCCATTCACATGTATGGGGAGCCCCCCCCCCTTAAACTCAACACCAAATGGCGCCATTTGCTATATGTAACGGGAAAAACAGAACGCACGCTCTCACCAATTTTCGTGATAATCGGTCTAGCCGTTTCCGAATAAATCGAGTGTGACACACAGCTATCGACTCGATTCTGATAAGGTTTTGTTTCACACAAAACCTTAAAGATCGTCCCCATGGGCCCCGCCGTTCATATAAATTCACTTTATATGATGATGAGGTCGTACACGCTTTAGGATGCAATAAATTTAGCTGAGCTGCGAAACTTTGATCTTCTATAACTTTGTTAATAATAGTTGGATTGCTTTTAAACTTCTCAGAATTATGTCCTATATTATCGCCTATGCTGATGGCAGATTTTGTACTTCTGGTAATCAGAAATAATATCAGCTTCAAAAGGTACTAATCAAGCACTTTCATTTGATACCCCACACGACCATATTCTGTGAAGAAAAAATGTACACCCCATTGAATCGATTTTAATGTTTTGTTTCACACAAAACTTTAAAAACGGACAGACGGACTAGCTGCGAATGACTACGACGAAGCTGAAGGTTTATTGTAGAGAGATATCCGATAAACCGATTTTTTTCAACTAGCGAAAAGTACAACCAGAAACCTATTGAATCAATCGGGCTGAAACTTTTACACAATGCATAGAATACATTAGCAGTGCTGGTCCGAACCAGGATGCTGTATTTTCGTGAATTTTTATTTCGGATTTTATTCATTTTCATTTCTATTTTGGATTTTCAATGAAAAGAAACATGATATGGGAAAAAATTTTATGCAATCCTAAGACGTATAATTCATAATTTTTAGATCCACTTATTTTCTTCCCATTCGTTCAATTCATTTGCATTCTATCAAAACTAATCATCTTTGGGAATTAGAATTATTCTCGATTTCTGTATATGTAAAGACAAATTCTAAATTCGTTTGGGTGCTTAGATAATACCCAGCTAGGGGTTTTCGGCAATTATAAATATTTTATAAGCTTGATAAGCATACTCGTCTAGCAAGAAAACTCTATTACCATTTCTATCTTCAAATAATTATTTCGTCAAAAAAAACGTGAACTCGCATTTCGGATCAGACTTAAAGCTACCAATTGCCAACGAAAGTAATTTTCCGAAATTGACTGCGATTTAAAAAAAAATATCGCATTAAAAAATCGATTTGAAGTTGTGTGAGAGAAGTAAATAATTTCGTGAAAAGCTGTCTAATTTCATGAGCCCGAATATCACATGTCCAAGTGATAAGCACGAAAAAAGTATGTGCTGCGAAATATGCGACATGTTCATAGTCAGGTCGTGCACTAAGTAGGATTTTATATTTGAAAAACCGCTTCTTGCGGTGAACGTTGCTTATCTGTGAGGTTGATAGTTTGTTTTGTCAGCCTTACTATGCATGTTATTAACGACATTGCGGGGATTACAGTGCAGATCGGTTTGCTTGATGCTTTTCATAGTTATTTCACGGCAAAAATAAACAGCTGGTTTTCATACCACTAGTTGGACTACATACACCTCCTCTCTGCATTAATGCAGAGGACAGAATCAAAATACTAAAAACCTTTCAGATGCTTAGCAACACGTCCGAAACAAGTTTCCGTTGTGCTTACGTAAGCGACTCTTCTGATTTTACATATTCATTTGAGGTTTTTTATGTATCCAAGAGCACAATCTTCTTTTTGAAGATATCCCGTTGAATTTTGATGACATTAGATAAATAATAGCATAATGTGTGCACAACGGGAACGGAAAGACAACGCAATGTGATGCGTCCAGAGAAGTTAGCAACACTTATAGAGCGGTGTCACCACAATGATAATTGGCGCAGAAAACATAATGTGTATGATAAACAGCGGCTGATCGTTTTCGACTAGCCATGCATTTATGTAATCACAAAATTATTGCATTACAATTACGTTCTCCCATGTCATGAAAGTAATATTGTACTTCGTATCTGATAGGTGGAATTTGTACTTAGCTGTTATTATATGATGTATATTTTCGCCAGAAAGCTTCTAGGAGATGATAAGAATCAAGAAAGAATTAATAATAACAATCATTGGCGTTCTGGTTTATTTTCATAACAGTGAAGCTCACACGCACACCTAGATATTTATGAGATCAATAAAATTTGTTGACCATGAACCTGGTGAAGTAACCAATAATAGAACACGTTGGTCAATAACGAGCATTACGCCGGTAGTAGAGGGCTGCAAGTACGACTAACCTTAAGATAACGTTATCAAAGCGCATTTATATTTTGAGCAACGTTAAACGTAAAACTATTTTGTCCATTACATTCTCGAAAGTAGGCTGTAATATCAAAAAGACATCAGTCTGTGAATTGACAGTAATTTGCCCAAAAAGCCAGTTTAATCGAAATTTGGTGGGAAGAAACTATGATGTTAAAGGGACATGTAGATTCGCCCCTCGAATATACTGTGAGGCGTGTTATGTGATGTTTGTCAGGTATCATACAAAAAGAAACGAGAACAAAAATGTAAAGACGACAAAGTGTCACCACTTTGGAGGAAAATCTAAAAAAATAATGATGTAGCTTTCGACGGAAACCTCCCCACCGACAAAATGAGACGCCGGCATCCTGGAAACACGAATTATAAGTGACCTAGAGCATAAAAATAATCAAATTATCGAGGGGTCTCAAATGCAATATTTTCATACCAGTTACATGGATTTTCTCTGGGGACCGACAGAAATACGAATATTCGGGATGCCACTGTAGTAGCATATGTGGCTGACATCAATATACTTATTCGATCTTTAGAGAACGCAGAAGAAATCTTTACCAGCTCGGCTTCAGGTGCAAAACACATAGAGCTACGCGTAAACGAAACAAAAATTAAAATGCAGAATGTTCAAATTACCGTCCGATCCGGTTACTCATGGGGAAACACCGTGCGAAGCATCGCCCTCTTTACATATGCCACACGAACTCATCTGGTATGTCCTACGACAACATCTAGTGCCAAAAGAACGAGTTCTTCTGGCTGGACCCTGGGTTCAATCGTTCTACCATGATCCGAAAAGTAAAGTTCGAAGTGTGGCGGGTGTATCAAAATCGCTTCGTGTCCGTTGGTGTTCATCAAGGTAGTGCTCTCTCACCACTCCTCTTTGTTCTTGTTATGGGCACTGTCGCACGGGACATCCAACGTCCAGCGCCCTATACACTGCTTTATAAAGATGTTTTCCTGGCGTATAATAGCAAAAATGATCTCGTGCAACTTGTCCAAAAATGAAATGATCGCCTCTTGTAACGCGGTCTCAGATTGAGTCTAAATAAAACTGAATTCTTGACGACCAATCCCCATGAAACAGGCACAATCGCTATCAACGGCAGTGACCTGGCCAGTACTGAGCGATTTAAATATCTCGGGTCAATGCTATTAGCCAATGAAGAACTGCATTATGAAGTGGCTTCAGGCATTAACGCACCCTGGATGAAGTGGCGTTCCACAACTCATGTTCTTTGTAACCGACGTATCAATGAACATCTCAAATCTAAAATTTCCCGCAAAGTCGTCCGTCCTGTCGCTCTCAATGGTTCTAAATGTTGGCCGACTATAAAAGACAATGCATGCCGTCATGCTTTGATCACATGCAAAATGAGGATATCACCGATCGTGGAAAAATTGCGAGAGAAGCATCTTCAATATTATAGTCAACTAGTTTGCGCTAACGAGAATTCGTTAGCCGAAATTGGTCTGAACATCGAAATCGATGGTAAGCGAACAAAAGGCCGACCGAAACAACGGTGACTTGATACGCTGAATGGGTATTTAAAAACCTCACGATTGCATCAAGATCACTAATTTGATAGAACCAAATGGCGAAACCATCACGGCGAGCCGACCTCGCTTGTGAATGGGACAAGGGCCGAAGAAAAGGAATAAGAAACGGATAACAACTTTAAAAAAACGATTAGTTCTGACGGCGCGATTGTTGAACTTCTCAATCTAGTTGGCTCAGGTTCGAATTCCGGTCGTCATGGATACTTCTATTCGTCTTTATACTTGTCTCGCACTCTTACAGCATTAACTGATCTCATAATAAAACTGAAGCACAGTCTCATTGAAAATAAAATGGAGGCAATGAATAAAAGTAACATCCTAAATTGTTGCATTTAAAAATACCCCGAAGATATAGAATGTCAAGAATGAATCGTAGGCACGCTGTTTGAAAAAGATGATCTCGCCCCCATAGTCTTCAACTTAGTACTGGATTGTTTTGCCAGAATGGTGACCTCAGATAATACAAGCTTGCTGTTTATGAAATCTGCTAATAGCGTACGCTAACAATGTGACAACAAAAGCTAGGTCATGTAAAGGAAATGTTTTAAGAAATAGAGTCAGCTGATAAATAAAATGATATAATGAAGTGTACGATCCAGGTACAAAGAGGTGGTCCGCAGTAGACAAAACATCATAATGGACATGAACAAGCAAACCAATTCGCCTTTTTAGGAGCACCTGCGAATCCGCGTAGCGAACAAAATCTATAAAGCCATGTAAACTTTGAAATCAATGATGGCCCCCGGAAATAATAAACTTCGCATCTATAAAATATTGTTATGGTCGGTGCTACTGTATAGTTGCCACATGTCTAGCCTGACGAAGGCATCGCATTCGTATATACATTTGAGTGGAAGATCCTACGAAAAATTAAAATTAACTCCAATTGCTTGGCAGACATCCCATTAGAAAATTAAATAAGGTATGTAGTTGCTGTTTATTTTTTGTTTTTTTTTTAAATTCCATTTTCAATCATAAATGCAAGAATTTCTTTCATAATTTAGCTAGTCTCTTTGTCTCGCAGGGTACAAGTGCTGCAAAAATATTTTCAAAATCGCGCTAAAAGCGTCATTACAGACAAAATGCTCCACCCGGGGATGGATCTGAGTGAACGGTCAACTAAGTTGTATCCTCTACCATTGTTTTAATAGTATGATGGATGCAGTGAAAAAACGAGTGGTCGCAATTGAAACTGATAACTCTGTTTAGTTGTCAGAAAAAATACAATAGTAAGGATATTACCAAGGTACTACGGATATAAGTTACTCGTGGGCATATTCAAAATGTATTGAAGCACAATCTCAGAGTTCCACTAAATCCAAAACAAGTCAGGCGCTTCAAATATGAAAGACTTTGTGCTTTATTAATGGCAGACATTTTAGAGGTGAAAATATTAGTTGAGAGAGGTACTACAGTTACTGTTCAAAATAACGAAATAAATACTCTCGAACTTTACGTGGACTTTAGTGTCTTTTGACTCTTTCTTTGTTCAGTTCGGAAGCGGAGTGGCCTGTCTAAATAAGATTCGCTTCTTTTCTTGATCATAAGCTTGGTCCGGGTGAAGTCGAGAAACTGGCAAATCACCATTTAGCATATTAGACCATCGCTACTTTAGTCGACCAGAAGGACACTGCGGTAAACTCTCTCTTTGTTCAGTTCGAAAGCGGAGTGGCCTGTCTAAATAAGATTCGCTTCTTTTCTTGATCATAAGCTTGGTCCGGGTGAAGTCGAGAAACTGGCAAATCACCATTTAGCATATTAGGCCATCGCTACTTTAGTCGACCAGAAGGACACTGCGGTAAACTCTATAGCTCATACTGTGCACATTAATGTACGGTACCTAAAGACACATTAAATTTTAATTAAAAGCGCAAATCCGACTTGCTATAACTTTGTTATTAATAGGAGAATTTGCACCAAACTTTATAGTATTATGCTCTATTGTATAACTTGTATTATTGCGAAAATGTTTACTCCTAGGAAAATGAAGGAAGCAATATAATCTTATTAATTTCAGTTTGATTAACATGGAAATGGAGTGCAACCTGAGGTCTAGATTGGTGCTCCTCCGTAGTACTTTTCGAGAGGATAGTTTCTGAGAAGTAGACCTGTCTGTGTCTGTATTTTTTACTCCCAACTGCTCTTCCAAAAATGGACTTGCTAATCCATATGGCTTTATTCAAAGAAAAATATGTCTAAACCTCTGTTTGCATGTAAACTTAATACGAAAACATATCCACCGCGTTTGTAGGATTTCATAATTACCACAAGCCCGCCGAATATCATGCCCATACAACATACAAAAAGTGAATGTGACTGATTTTTTGATGGCCTGATTGCAATAAGGTTTATTTCACACAAAACCTTAAATATGGGTATAAGAAAGCACAATGATACGTATAGTGACCTAATTATTGGGGAAACCCTTAAAATAAATAATAATAATAATAAAAGGTGCCTGCGATTTTTTACCGTTATTTCTGATAACGTTAAGGGAAAGGTGCAGGTTTATGCGGAAATATTTCGAACTGTTCTATAATTTATTGCAATTTTTAAATTGAAAATAATTAACAAAGGACACAGACCGTGTTCACTAGAACCGACACGAGCCATACATAACTTAATAACAGCGTTTTCAAAGTTATATCTTGAATTAAGGTCGATGTCGTTGGGGCTTCTAAACCTCTACAGTCAGTACCAAAGGGCGCGCGATAATCCACCTGTGTAAACGCATTTGCTGATTTGCTCTTTATATAGGTAAAAGCGCTGAGTTTTTAAATTGGAATTGAAAGACGAATTTCACTTCCAAAATAAAGAAAAATTCAATCAACCAAACATATGGATGCAGGCCAAATAGTTTGCATTTTCCATAGTTCGCCACGATTTCCAATTGAATGGTTTCTAGAAGTGATGCTCATCTTCCTTTAAAATTTGCATTATTTTACTATAATTAAGAGGTTTCATTTGAAACGCCACTCAGTCATATTTGGCGCAGAAACGTACATTTCACTTCAGCGTGCACAGGTGACCCTTCCCCCTCTTCTAAGCTTCTAGCCAACAAGTGCAACCGTTCCCAAGTAAAGTGTGTGCAACAGGTAAAACAACGAATTTAAAAGCACACCAGTGGTATTTCAACAAGACACAAATGTAAAACAGATGCAAACCAATCAAACAAGTCGTCGAAGGTTCGACCATTGCCCCCAGTCCAACAGTTATGAAATATTTCACAATTTTAAAGTGGATCTGCAGTTATTTTCACAATGAATTGTTTTTATTGCCCATCTTACGCTATCTGCAAACTTCCCCGGTTTCGTAGAGAACATGACTAACCCCTTCATTGTGTTTATGCAACTCACCTTTTTATCTCTCTTCTCATCAAAACCCGAATCCAATTGTCCCATTTCTGGCATTTTTACATAATTATCAGTCTCATCGATGTCATTTTCATCTTCGCTGCTGCTGTCGTCGCTACAGCTGTCTAAGTTGGATTCCTCGTCGCTATCGCGGGCCACTTCCAACACTCCTTCCCGGGCATCTTCCGAAAAACAGATTACGAAGCTGTCGTCACTGCATTCTGATATTTGACGAACGCGCTGAGGGCGCGTAAATGGGCAAGCAGAACGCATCTCCCCGGCTGGCGACTTGCAGGTGGCACCATTTACAACAGGATCGCTTATCTTTGGTTTCGAAAGGACTACAAAATCCTCACAAGTAATCTCCTTTTCGGGAGTAATCACTTGCTTAACAGATTCTCGTGTGGCGGGAGATTTCCATTCCCGGCATTTTCGCCGGCTGCGGGGTAATTTGTTAGCTACGTTCGACACCGTGGGCTTAGACGACATCGGAATGACTTGCTTTTTGACCGCTGGCAGTGCAGGAAAATCGTCGCTGGTGAAAATGGCAAACTCGATAGTGGCAGACACTGTCGGTTGCGAGGGAGGCACGCTGCCACCTGAGGCCTTTTCGCGGGCGGCGTGATTTGACTTTGTGTTGTCTGTATTCATTTTTCCCAAGTCCAGGAAAACAGTCTTTACTCTTGCATTGCAATCATTATTGACATTCGGCTTGTACGGGGCTTCCCGTCTCTCCATCGCGTAATTATTGCGATACTTCGGATTGTAATAGCGATGGTGGTCCGAATAGAAATCACAGTTCAAATTTGGATTAATAAATCCGTTAACAATTTTTTTAATACCGTTTAAGAACCCTTGCGGGTTCGTGTGGTAACTGTTGTTTGGCTGGTTAGGTGGATTATACCCTTTAGCACCAGGGCGTTGGGGAGGGTACATCATTTGGGGAGGAGGAGGAGGCTGCGGGAACATCATTGGCTGCTGCTGGGGGTATATCATACGTGGTTGCTGTTGCTGCGGAAAAACCATATGTGGCGGCGACATCGTAGGTGGTGTTTGATGTCTTTGCCTCCCGAAATAACCTCGACCCGTGTGAAAGGGGCGAGCTCCCCACCGTTTTCCTCCGAAGCAAGGATGGTTACTACCTCCTCCACCCAACACATATCCGTTACCCATCTCCGAGTTTTGATGCGGGCAGAATGGCGTTGATGATCCTGCAGAGTACGTTGATCTGCCGAAATTTCCGTTCATTTTGGATTGAACACGCGAATAATATTGGATCCCAAAAACCACAAAAAGGGCTAACTCTCGTACGATTACTTCTATTATAACTTTTTATTTTGCTGCAACACTGTGTATACATCTCCTGACGTCATACACGCGCGATTACTACAAAATTCCATCTGAAAAACTTATTCAAGGACGATCGCGTCGATCCGCCATTCTGAGCTGTCGAACCGCAACAAATTAAAATGACTTTCTAAAAAACTACAATTTTCACTATCTAGACCGACGCGCGACATTTTCTTAAATATTACCAATGTTCAATAAACGATTTCCAGAGTTGATAGAGAAAAATTTCTTCTTAACAGTCCTTTGTACGAAATAAATGGTCGCTCTCTCAACTGATTCACAACTGCGATATTCACTTCCCGACATTTTGAATTGAAATGACAGCGAAAGTCGCTCCTGTCAAACAAGCTACTGCGACACGGACGGCGTTGAAGTTGGTGTCACTTCGCTTTGTTTTTATTGCCCGATTCTAGGAGCCATGTTATGTTCCGTGGACTGATTTCCCCTCTCCAAGGGAGAACTGCACTTTGTAATTCTGTTTAAGTCACTATCACTTGATTATATTAAAAGCACTCGTAATAATTCACTCGCGAAAGTGTTTATGTTCTAATCTTGGCAAAATTTCGCGTTGACAATCACTTGTTCTACGTTTCCCTCTCGAAATCTTTACGATGCGTGTTCCTCGTTCAACTTGCTTTGTGTGAGTGGGACATGGAACAAAAAAACCGCTGCCCTCCCCAGCAAACATGAAATCTTGAATGTCTATTGCATCAGAATTGTTTAGTTTTCGTAACGGGTTATAGAGGGACATGAATCAAATTTGGTTCAAATATTCGCTATAGAAATTGGCGGTAAAACAGGACAGTAGTCGGTTATTAACTGTTAAGCCAAATTGAAACGTACATTCAGTGAAATCTAAAGCAAGTTTCCGATCAAGACTTCTTCCTTAACGAACGACTATTTTTAGTATATGTAAATCAAGGAATTAGAGGTATTCCTGGTGGTTGTTTACCTTCCACTTTGCCTTTGGGTACTCGCCTAGTAGTTTTTTTGACGTCCATAGGTCCTCCCTACACGTCAGTTTTGCATCAGTTCAGGTTGACGTGTGCTACACGGTTAGTATTTTACCAAATGGGCTGATGGAAAACTTACTAACTGACGTTTAGTATAAACAAAACGGCAAAAAGCTATTTCTCATGCATGCATTTAAAGATCCAATTTACTGTGGTAGGGCAGCCGTTTGGTATCTCCCTACCGGCGTTACATATTTTGCTATGACGGCTTCAGCTGTTTCTGTTTTTGCTTCTGCCAACGCCATCTTAACTAAGCGCAACGATTCAGCACAGTCATTAAGTACCCTCGAGAACGTGAATCGCAACACTGGTGCAGTGCCAAATATGCCACGATCTACTAAGTCGTCACAATCTACGTGTTCCCGGCGGCATAGAAATTCATTCGATGAGACTTTGACTTCTGAAAATGCGCTTCCTACTGTGTTTAACTGTGTAGCCCCTACGTCTTTTGAGGAGTCCGTACAACTGGCCTCCCAATCAGGGTTGATTGCATCTGCAATGTCTTCCTACGTCGGAGTTGCTTCAAATGGCTCTGCATCTCTGATTGAGAGGAGCATATGCGATGAGCTACGGCCCTCCGATTCTCCGATCCTGTCTCGCTCCATCGCGCCTTGAACGGGGCAATATCCACAGCCTCCTCAGTAGGTGACGAATCGGAACACAGCCGCCTCCCATTTTGACATCGTGTCCGTCGCCAACGAAGCTCCATTTCTCGCCACTGCTCTATACCCTGGCACTTCATTCACAGGGATAGTGGCACCGGGTTAAACGGGTTAACTGAATCCGTGTTTACTGTCCGTCTGGTCTATCAAAATGTTAAGGGTTTGAGGACCAAGCCATCTGTATCCCTGAAAGCTGCCTGGACGATACCATATTAAACTTCGAGCTCCCCGAAAGGTACTCCACTTTCCGCTGTGGCATCTCGGCAGTCCACAATTGCAATAAAAGATACTTGCTCTTCAACCGAGATACTTGGCTTTGGAATGATGATGTTGAAATGAAGGTCCGTGGAAAGAAGCGCTTCTACTACAAATTTCTCGGCGATAAAACGCTGGCCAAATGGCAAATTTATAAGAATGTCAACCGGGAAGCAAAGAAACCAGTCGTTGTCACCCGAGTGGACCATTACAAAAATCTTTACAATAAACTGGACATTCGGGATGGCGAGAAAGATCTGTATCGATTCGCTAAAAGCCCTAACGGATGAATGGCGAGAATACTTCGTCATCTGACGAATTTGCTCATCCTCCACTTACACAATCATTGCCGACATTTGGGCCAGTTCCACCTGTCAGCGCAACTGAAGTCGAGGAGGCAATAAAACGAATGAAATCGGGAAAAGCCACAGGAACTGACGACATCACATCTGAGCTCTGGAAAGCGAAGAGCTGGAACCCAACACTGTGGCTCAGTGCATTCTTTAATCGGGTCATCCAGGAAGGGAGAACACCATCTGACTGGCAAGAAAGTAACACAATTCCAATATGGAAAAAGAAAGGTAGTCCAGCAGAATGTTCAAATTACCGTCCAATCTGGTTACTTTCCCATACCATGAAAATTTTTTAACGGATTGTTGATAACCGTATTCGCGAAGTCATTTAAGTAACCGTGAATCAAGCGCAACTACTGACGTAATACACGCTGCGCGGTTACGCGAGGAGAAACACCGTGAGGAGCATCGTCCTCTTTACATTGCATTTCTGAATCTGGAGAAAGCGTTTGACCGTGTGTCACACGATCTCATCTGGTATGCTTTACGATAACAATTAGTACCAGAAGAACTCGTGCGCTGGGTTCAATTGCTCTACCACGATCCGAAAAGTAAAGTTCGAAGTGTGGCGGGTTCATCAAGGAAACGCCCTCTTACCACTCCTCTTTGTTCTTGTTATGAACACCTTCACACGGAATATCTAACGTCAAGCGCCCTACACACTGCTTTATATGCAGATGATGTTTTCGTTGCATCCAAGAGCAAGAATGATCTCGAGCAACTTGTCCAAAAATGAAATGATCACCTCATGCAACATGGTCTCAGATTAAATCTAAACAAAACTGAATTTTTGACGACCGATCCCCATGACATAGGCACAATTACTGTCAGCGGCAGTGATCTACCCAGAACTCAGCGATTTAAAAACCTCAGGTTAACGCTATCAGCCA
The DNA here is from genome assembly GCF_905115235.1 of Hermetia illucens. Taxonomy (NCBI): domain Eukaryota; kingdom Metazoa; phylum Arthropoda; class Insecta; order Diptera; family Stratiomyidae; genus Hermetia; species Hermetia illucens. Next base: position 105,074,530 of record NC_051849.1, read on the forward strand.
CTGGAGAACTGCGATATGAAATTGCTTCACGCATCAACGCAACCTGGATGAAGTGGCGTTCCACAACTTCTTCTTGTTCTTTGTGATTGACGTATTAACGAACGTCTCACATCTAAAATTTACCACAATGTCGTCCGTCCTGTCGCGATTGTAAGAGAGGCGTCTTCGATAGTATCGTCACGCAATTCGTGCTAACGAGAATTCACTTGCCACGATTGGTCTGAACATCGAAGTCGATGGTAAACGACCAAAAGGCGCGCTGAAACAACGGTGGCTTGATACGCAGGATGGGGATTTAAAACCCTCGAGCTTGCACCCACATTAGGCTTTCGATAGAACCAAATGGCGAAACCGATCACGACGAGCCCACCTCGCTTGTGCACGGGACAAAGGCTAAAGAAAAAGAAGAAGATGAACATTTGCTCTGTCCTGAATTGCAATACCACCAAAAACTTCAAGCAATTTGCTTGCACAACCCCGTATGTCAAAACTGAAAAATGTTCACCACCCTACTTGGTTTTGAAGCGGAGCTGCCCCTCCAAACTGGGCCTAAATCTATCAAGTTCGATATCCTGTCTGATTTCCTCCTGTTATGTCCCTCCTTCCCCTACTTAACTGCGTTCGTGCCCAACTTGCCAAGCGCCATAGCCACCCTTCCCTTCCCGGTAACTTGAAACTATTTTGGTCCCACCTTCGCTATTCTCGTAATTACACCCAACCCCTCCCTTCTTCCACCAGTTTTGTTGACTCCACTGCCAACTCCCCACAACAATCCTCCGACCTTCTCTGTTCTTACTTCTCTCCCTTGTTTCCCAACTTCGTTGCTAAATGCTTTAATTTACGACAGGAGGTACATGCTATTTGACCGTAACCGTGGACCATAATATTCTTCTAAAAACTCTCTCTACTCACCTGCCCTCCCTTAATCATCTCCTGGCTGTTCTCCTATTTCTCATACCGTTCCTGCAGAGTTTTGTCCATAGTTACTCACCTCGTTCCTCCTCTTTTTCCTCTGGTATTTCCCAAGACTATACTTGTCCCCTACTCTTTCTGTTTTTTATCAATGACCCTCATCTGCCCGTGTTTGCTTTACGCAGACGAACTTAAATTATTTGTCTTTGTTTCGTCTCCGCTGAACTATGCTCTCTTGCGGTCCAACCTTCGTTCGTTGGTGTTCGATTAACAAGTTGACACTGAATTTGCTTATACCCTCCAACCCCTTTAACTACTAACCTTCTTCCAAGACCTGGGTGTAATATTCGATAAAAAATTTCATTTCAATTCCCACTTCGTTGACATCATCAATCGAGCTTCCAAAATATCTGGTTTCATCCTACGCTCCTCCTTCGACTTTACCACAATTCAGCCCTCCGTAACACTCGTCAACCCCTTGTCAGAAACATCCTTGAATATTGTTATGTAGTTTGGTCCCTGTTCCCTGTTCAATCTCCCTTCCCTGTAGCAACGCCGTATTTTCCTTGATGTGTGTACTCTTTTCAAACTCTTTAATTGCCTGATGAACTGCTCTGCTAACACTGATATTATTTTCCGCATGGCCTCTTATAATACACGTAGTGCAGACATTTTTGAAGTACCCTGCGCGGGCCCGACATCTACTTTCACTCCTCGATCCCGAGGCTATGCCGGCCTTACAACGCCCTACAGCTTGGGTCCTTTGACTCTGTCTCCCTCCTTAGCTTTAAGCATAAGGTAAGCCATTTACTTGCTCCTCCCTCTGAGGACTAGTGCTCTCGAGTACGGACGGCGGCTTCCGGTTCGTCGTGTACATAATAGGCGCAACTCATGGTTGTATCTCATTCTCAAACTCAAACTCAACCTAATTTAATACTACTATTTACAATATTATGTTACGATTTAGTTCTTAACTTCTGTGCACCGCTACCAGGCAAGGTGTATTAAACAAACAAAAAATGGTGCATTTTATGTTAATGCTCACAATTTCGAAAGGCTTTAGGAATGTGATTAATAGGGTTTTGCTAAACTTATAGATGAGAATGGATGATTCTCTGTTCTTTCGAAGAATCTCTCTATCGGATTAAGAACAAACTTTCAAGAAGGTTTTATCTTTGCTCGCCGGCATACGGGGTAAATCTGATACAAGCGGTGTCATGGTGACAGCTACATATTATGTTCCGTGTTTATGCCGGAACCCAAACCGGTGATGAGGAGCAATACTCGTACTTTCGAAAGCGTATGTTGCACCAGGTCTACCGTTCATGCTTTTTCGAAAGCTTATCCATGGTAATTGTATATTTGCAATGCTGGGAAAGTAGCGATTGTTAATGTAGCTATTGATAAGTTGGATTGTGGATTTTTTGGAAGCAAGATCTCTCACTTCGATACGATACTGACATTTCTTTTCTAATTTGAACAGATTTCGTGATAAAGAGTACTTTGAAACCTAAATGCCACGTGCAAAGACTACCATTATTTTTTTCTGATTTTTCGGTTAGGTAATTTCTGACATTAGAAATTTTCTTCTTCAACCTTTAACTCGTTCAAAAGTCGGCTTGTCTTGATCGGTTGCACCATTTTACTCTCTCAAAGGCCTGATCTGGATGCAGTCGGGAGGCTCTTACATCACCAACCAGCGTATCAAACCACCATCGACTCCAAAGTTCAGACTAATTTTGGTAGATGAATTCTCGTCAGCGCAAATTACATGACCATAACATTGAAGACGCCTTTCTCGCAATAGACTCCATTATTTTCACTAATGACGGAGATAATTTCTAGGGTGCAATCTAACAAAAGCCCTTTTTGAAAAAAATCTATTTGTGTTTGTAAATTATCAGCATTTTAAATGTCGATCAAGTTCAAACGCTCTGGAAAGTCAGTTGTGTGTGTCAGTCGCCTCAAGAAGCTAGTAAAGCGGCAACTGGCAGTTGCTCATTGAGACCTCAAAGTGCTAAAAATAATTTCGCGTGTGAAATGTCTCGGACAGTGAAATATTGGTTCCTGCCTTAGTGCACAAATAATTCCGTAAGAACCCCGTTGGAAGCTTTTTTAGCTGTCCCCAAATTAAATATTCGCGTAAAGGAAAGTTCTCAATCCTCCCCAGCCCTAAGCACGACTAATTTCAATTTCTTTGGAGTCAGGTTTAAATCAGTCAGTTATCATGTTTTAGACTTCAACTGCAATCCTAATCGAAAATACATGACTGTGTTAGAGTTTTGTGTCAATATTATTATAATATTTTTCTGTTTCAGTTCAAGGAAGATCTTAAGAATTATATTCAATATTTTCCGCATAATATTCATCGAATTCGATTTTTAAACCAAGAGCTAATAAATATGCGTTCCGAATTAGTTTTTTCTTCAGTGAATATGGGGATTGGGCAAATGAGACTAGTATTTCGGTTTAAAAAAACGTAGCTATTTTCTAACGCAGGAAGTCTATTTTCCACGATCGGTACATCCCCATATCGATCGCGGATATCTTCATGACGTGTTACATCACTGTTCCAACGCAGCATCTTCGTCCCCATTACTGCGAGACGCCGTTCATCGTATTTTATAGTCGACCAACACTCCGAACCATAGAGGGTGACCAGGTGGACGACATTTTGGATTTGAGGCTTTCGTTGATATGCCGATCACAAACAAAGACAGTTATGGAACGTGACTTCATCCAAGTCGTGCTGATGCGTGAAGGCATTTTATAACGCATTTCGCTATTAGCTGATAACATATATCTGAGGTATTTAAAACGGTCACTTCTGGGAAAGTCGTTGACGATAATAGTACTTGTGTCATTAGGATCGGTCGTCAAAAATTCTGTTTGATTCAGATTCAATTTGAGACAGTGTTCTATGAGGCGATAATTCCACTTTTGAACAAATATGTTGGGATCAGCTTTGCTATGAGGCGCTTGGAAAACATAATCTGCATAAAGCAGTGCAGCTAGCTGGACGTTGGATGTCCCGTGTGGTCGACGGCTTTGATGGTTTTTTTCTTCGGAGTTGTTCCAATGAACGAGACGACGGACTGACCAGGCGGGGCCTCGCTCTGGACATTCGATTGGACTGTGAAGGGTATAGACCTCACCACTAGCCGCTAACTTCAGATGACGAAGTCCCACCACCTACGCTAAATCTAGGAGTATCTTGCCCTTCTACAGCAAAACCCAATCACAAGAGCTTTTGGGATCAGACGTGAGCAAATGCGTATAGAATTGCGACGGTTTGCACGGGACAGTCCTATAGGGGATCATAGCGCTAGGCTTGGCAAACCCTACATTTCCTCGGAGCAAAGAGGAAGGAGAAACCTTCCGGCACTTCCTTTTCGATTGCTTAGCTCTAGGGGCTAGGCAGCGGACACTAGGTTAACAATTCTTTGAGAACCTTAAAGAGGTCTCTGATTGTAGGGTGGAAGAGTTCCCATCATTCGTAAAAGCGTCCGAGTTGGCACTAAGATCTGAACAGCCTACATTCTGTTCCCTTCGCCCTTTCCACAGCCATCACGGGCTAAGAAGGTTGTAGCATCAAAATGCCACACCACAGCTCCGATTGCTTCCGTCGGAGCGGCTACCCGTACGTAACTTGACCGGGTTCAACCAAAACTACCGCCAACGCAATCGAAGAAGTTGCTTTCACAGCCAAGATCTCTCCCAACCGCATTTCAACGAATTTAACCAAGGAAAAACCACTGCAGATTTGTAGGTAACTAAGACGAGGTCAGCTAACAGGAGGAACCGTCTCCAGTCATCTGTGAATCCGGACGTTTCTTCCCTGGAACGTTATATATTATCAATTTAAGCGCACCTCAACTCCTTTTCAAAAACCGATTACCGAATTTTCATTACTAGAGATAATAAACATACTTCAATCTAGATATAAAAAAGATACTACTTTTTGAAATTTGAAATGAAGCATAAAATATATGACCAAGGTGTCTCAGGAAGCAAGACAAGTAAAGTCGGGTATTCAATACCAACTGAAAGCGCCTCTAAAATAAAGATTGTAATACCTGACAATCAAATTATTAATATTTTAGATGTTATAGGATCAAAAACCTCGGGTTATCGGCATTTGAAATTCATTTATTGAGTAAAAAAATTCACAGGGAAATCGTGTGCTCTTAGAGTTATACATTTCAGGCATTCCGATCAAAAATAATAACTTAAGAAAAATGAGAAACACAATTACCGAATTCATGATGTGGAATCGAATATATACATAAATGAAACGTGCTTATGTAGTTAAGTTTAATCGACAACACCTATAAATATAAACTTGAGCTTAGTACAAGAGACTTACAGCTTGCATCGCTCATTAATGAGATAGTTATTTTTTCTTACTGATTCTTCCGCTCCTAACTTTCCGGTTTTCAATTTTCTCGGTGCGCTCTGCTTTCTTCGCGGTGGTTTTCTTCTTTCCTTTTCGTTTGCAGAATTCATCGATGGTGAATTCCTCTGTGTCATCATCTCCGGCGTATTTTTCCAACAATTTGTCAAACAGCGATCCCATTTCTGATGCACGTTCTTGTTGCCGCTTCAGTATTTGTTGCTCTAAGCTTTCTGCGGGACCTTTTTTCGACATTTTCTTCTTGATAGCTTCTGCCTCAAGGGTTTCACGAGCATATTTCTTGTGTCGTCTCTTTGTTTTGTCTTTTGGCTCTTTTGTGAATATTTTGTATTCGGGTACTTCTTTAGCGTCAATCATTTCTGGAAAAGTATATAACTGACAATTTGTTTATTGAATGAATCCACCGTTCTTACTTTTAACGATCTCCTGAATCCTTGGTTCGTCTTCCACGGACATAAATGGAACACAGTTCATCATGTAATTTATGCAACCTTTACCGTTCAAGTATGCTTTCTTAATGTCGGTCCGCTCCAACTCTGAACCTGTTAGAAGTAACATTTCATGGGATTAGATTATGAAACTATTAAGGTCATTTTTCACTCTTTTAAAAAAACAAAAACTTTTTTAAAAACAATTTTCTAGAATATAATTACGTTTTGTGAAATTAGCAGTCATCACGTAACCATATCATGTTAACCATACTTTCACTTGTATGCCTTAAAGATAATTCGCTGATTTGATTTTAGAATGTGTTTTAAAAAGTATCAAATAAACAACACTTGTGTTGGATTTACGACTACAGGCTGGCTGACAAAAACCTAAACGAACAATACAAACATAACTTCGATTTAAAGAATATTTTTATAGTGTCGTTGCCAAGGGTTATGATGTCCTCTTCTGGAAACCCATTGGAAGCGTCCAAAATAAAGAAAATTAACTTTGGAGAACGGTAAATTTCTACAAATTAGCCGGGAATACAAATAATCGACCTATAAATTATCGGGATAAGTATTACTATTCAAAGCCATGTTTATAACAATTGAAAAAATGCCGTACAAGCTGGGCGAATGACAAGGGTTCGGGACAACCAGAAACTAAGCCAACCAACGATAATATTGAAAACATATTGCACGCGGAATTTCTATGGAAGGTTCACACATACGGATTGGAAATGGAAATGGATTGGAATGGATGGAAAAGATTGCTGATGAAGATGTAGATGTAGAGATTGATACAATTTAATTTAACAATATTCTGTAGCTAGTTGGCAACTTACTATTCTTAAGTATAACACATAAATGACTTCGTTTTGAGAATGAAGGGGGTCCTAAGTCCGCATCAACTTAATGCAGGACCGCACCAATTGAGGAGCAACTTACTCCTTCTTTTCTGGTCCATGGACCCCTCGCTAGGGCTTGCACCCAAACTTTTTTAAAAAAAGTCAAGCGACGACGGCTTTACGGTTTCTTACCAGGGCAGAGGCAAATCGTCAGACGCTGCCTCACCTCTGCCCTGGGAGCAGCGTGACCGTAGCGGCTCGCAGATGTTGAATGCTCCTTATTATTATTTTGTTAAGGGAAAGTCGCACCGCGTCCTTGAAGAACTATTGTGCCCCTTTTACTGGTTATAGTGTACCTGTTGATCATAGTATCTCAAGCAGGCCAGTAACCGTTAGGAACTTTAGTATGTTCCCCACTTCCAGAAGTTTCAGCTTTGCATCTGGTATTAAGTGTTCTCCCAGATGTATCGACCTACTTTGCACAAGTGCTGGACACTGTCCCAGGACGTGCATAGAGGTTTCGTCCTCCTCCTCACAGAACCTGCAGGCAGTGTCCGTAGATATCCCTAGCTTCCCTAGGTGGTAGTTCAGCCGACAATGACCAGTGAGAATTCCCACTATGATTCGGAGGTTCTTTTTGGTGAGGTTTAGGCAATCCTTTGTGCGCATGGGTTCGTATCCCCCAATAAGCACCCTGGACTGCTCCATCCCTGGTAGGCCCGCCCAATATAGTTCCCTCAACCGTTTTTCTTCGTTTCTTAGATTCATAGCCATGAAACAGTTTCCGATTCCACAGAAGGGTTCTGGCCCGTATAAAGGCATCCCTGCTCCCTTCTTGGCTAGTTCATCCGCTGCCTCATTGCCTTCCAGCCCAGCATGGCCTGGCCACGACATGCCTACGAATTATATTGAGCGCAAATCCGCCTTATTGACCAAAGCAGGCCAGAGCTTTTACGCTTTGGCTTTGGCCAGTGTTTTACGAATTATATAAAGGAGCATTCAACATCTGCGAGCCGCTACGGTCACGCTGCTCCCAGGGCAGAGGTGAGGCAGCGTCTGACGATTTGCCTCTGCCCTGGTAAGAAACCGTAAAGCCGTCGTCGCTTGACTTTTTTTACATAAATGACAATAAGAAAATTGAAGAAGCGCCAAGAATTATTTCATTTTATATACTCTGCACCTTCAAACTTCTGCGCCAATTATAAATCGAATACCGATGATTAGTATATTCTCAGAACAGATTGGCAGGCAGCCCTAAAGACCGAGACTTCAGTAGAAAAAAAAATACAAAATTCAAGGTGGACTAATTCGCATATAATTGAAACAGAGTGCCCAGTGTACTCTTAGAAAACATTTGGAACTAAAAGCCATTCAAACCTAAAATTTGGTTTCAGTCAATTTCTAAAAGTTAGTAATATACTATTAGTAAGTTTATTTGAGCAGATATCGAAATGGGACATATTTTGAGGCCTGTATTTCATACCGCCACTACCATCCTGATTTTTTTTCGGATTTTTCAGTTAGGTGGTTTCCGAAAATGAGTCCTAAGAGCGCAAGAATACACTTAAACAGATTCTCTGCAGTGTGGCGATATCGAGGACAGCACGGCGACGCTCAGGACATGAAAATCACCTTGCTAGGATGAAATGATTGAGGAGATGTGCGAATTCGTCTGGCGGGCAATCCCATCTCATATTCAGTGTTCAATGCACGAGAGTTGTCTACGGGAAGACTACCACGGTTTTAGCGCTCCCGGAATGATCAGAGAAGGCCAGGATTAATCATCGGACATGCAGGGCCACATCTCTTACCCTTTCCTTTGGCTAAGTCGAGTGTCTTATTTGAGGAGAGCGGGATTTTTATAATATCGGACACCGACTCCCCCACTCCCATAAACGCAACGTGGAACTCTGTCACGGGCGTTTTTCAGAACGTTTGAATTTATTTTAAACCTTAGATGCTAATAGTTTAAAAATGGTAATCATTCTTCTAAAATTATTATTGCACGTTCTAATATATTGATTTAGAGTAGTGATTTCCATCATTATTGCAGCCAAGCCGGAGAGCCAGGCTAAATGGCAGTATTGGTGCTACATCGAAATACCATTCCCTACGGCCGGGACACCTCAAGCCATTTACTTTCTTCTTCTCTTAAGAAGACCCCATTTTCTCATCGCCATTGACAGCAAAATCGTGTCCTACGAAACCATGGCATTTAAACGTGCCTGATTGTTATTTTATGCGTTGCGCGTTAATCTCACTCACACAACTTTCGGCTATTACGACCGTTGAAGAAACGCAGCCCTCAGGGTCACCTTTCAATTAATGAATTATGATATTTGGCTCTGGAATGATGATGCCCAAATGAAAGCTCGTAGCAAGGAAGGCCTCTATCGCAACGTACGCATACCAGGATTGGGAACAGTTCTACTATGTTAATGATAAGGGTACATTGCGAGAGAAGCGTTTGCAATGGTACCGTCATGGAATCGAAGTCGAATTTGCCTGGAAAAATTGTTTCAAGTTATAGAAATTTCGATTTGAAGGGCTATTCTAGTGACCAAATTTTTCCACCAATTTTCTTGTTGGAAATCATCCCACTCAAGTTTCTCGAAAATTGTTCGGATAGCTGAGTGGTTAGAGCACAAGGTTGTCGTACGGAAGGTCGCGGTTCAAATCTCACTGGTGGCAATCGGATTTGTATCGTGATTTGATGTCGGATACCAGTCGACTCAGCTGTGAATGAGTACCTGAGTCAAATCAGGGTAACAATCTCGGGCGAGCACAATGCTGACCACATTGCCTCCTAAGGGTACTATAATCCGTTAGTGAACCGTTACGGTCTTGAATGAAGTGCTCTAACACACTTCAAGGCCCTGACCCAATATGGATTGTTGCGCCAACGATAATTATTATATAATTTGTTCGTTGAAAACAATGAGATTTGTTACTTCTCGCTAATATTGAAGACTTCAACTTGTTTGACCTCACGCTGGCTCTAATCAAGTTCGCTATGCGTTTTGCCATCTACAATCTCTTTTCAGCGCTAAACCGCCGTTTGGTAAGCGCTTGCAAAAAAGGCATGTTTTCGTTTATATTTTCAGCAGAAGTAATCTGCCGCTTTTTGCGAATCCTAGGGCCTTTTCTTTCAATATTAGTTCGCCTATGCGGTGATTGCTGCCTCTCACTAAACTGAACCATTCAGCTTACCAACTGTTTGGTGTTTACATGCTCTGTTCTTTTTAACATTTCCTAACATTTCTAAACCTTTTGCCCTCATTTGCCTAAATGGAAGATAACGTACTAAGAGGTATTTGCAATTTAACAATGGGTTTTTTTTCAGCACATTTTTGCATAAAATCACACTATGCAGAAATTTTGCACACCGTACACCGAAATTCTGTCTCGTAGTGAAAATCATGGGCAGAAACTGTGCCCGCGGTGAAACTTCTGCGGGAACACCATTTTTTTATTCAAATTTCTACGTCGCATGTTGGTTTGTGAATATTCACCTACATAATCGATTTCGACTTAAAGAAGTTGTAATGTATCAAACATATGCACAAAAGCTGAGAAAAAATACTTCAATTGAGGGCTTTTCGACTTGGGGATTAAATTATGAATAGGAATTTGATGGGAACGCCAATGAAATGCCGAAAAGTTTGAGCTAGAGAATAATTTGACATAAGGGACGCTGTTTCGAAAGAAGAGAGAATTTATTGGGAAGCACAACGCCGACCGGATACGCATCCCCATATATGGAAAAACTGATAAAAGGAAGTTCTTATTCGAAAGATCCTTTCAGAATTGAGGATATGAATGTCCCAACGTAAACTTTCAGTGAGCTAACAACTCCCAGAATTCCTAGTTAAATGTTGAATGGGGGAAAAAGATCCTTAAAGCATAGCTTAAACGCAAATATGCAACACTTCAGGAAAATCGGACCAATCCTCATATACTTATATGAGTTCGTAGGATTCTTTGCATACAATATTCAGTTCATGGGTGATCGGCTACAAGGCTCTCCTAAAAATAAGAATCATTCTGGGGATTTTATGCTGCTAACTTCTACCTATTCACCTACTATTCTAAAGAAAAAATAAATGCAATTCCATATTAACGCTTGGTGACATGTTTCCAACAAAAAAGATCCTTCGTACTCACCGACATACTCTTTTTGATAATTGTCAATATCTTCCTCTGATATTGGTTTGAAAATTTTCTGCCATAACTCCAACCAACTTGCAAGTCTGCCCTCATCATCGTCATCATCGATAATTTGCTTTTCATCATAAATTGCTTTCTTGTTTTTGTCTGTAAGAACTTGATATATTTTCGCGAGCACCTTGAACTTCTCGGTAGATTCTTCTTTCTGCGCCTCGGGCACTCGATCCGGATGAACTTTCAAAGACAGCTTATAATAGGCCTTTTTGACTGCAAAAAATGAACCTGTCGTAGTTTCAACACAGCAGACAATAGTCGGAAATGCGCTTACTGTCTTTCTCCAAAGAATCCTTCGTCAATTCAAGCAACGCGTAAATGTCGCGCGTCCCGAAGTACTTCTCACATAAATCCAATGTGGACGGCATTTCGAGAGTTTACTTAAACGCTAGGTTGCTCTTCAGGGATGATCTCGAAGCAAGTAACTAGTCAACACAATACAAATAGATATGGAAAAAGTAAAATACACTGGTCTACTTCAGACGCTGTGAATTTTTATAATTGACAATTGGCGCCAAAGCGAATTACTTTCTTGCCGGCTTTCTGAATCATTAACTGTCGCCAACTTCAAGTTAGATGCGAATTAAATTTAAATTTAATTAATATAAAGATTAGATGAATTTATTGAAACAAGCGGAAAGGGGGAGTATGTAATTTGTTTTTTTCGTATCTTCAAATAGTTTGATTGCTGATATATTCAACGGTTGCATATTTAGTGTCCGTAAAAGGATAGCACACTTGGAAATTTCCTGGATCATCTGCAATCAACATGAGGGTAGATGACAGATTTTTATTCCTCTTGTTTTTAATAAATAGAAATGAGCCCTTTTCTGTTAATATTGTGTATTTGCAAGCAATGTATTATATATTAGTTCCGCGAAAAGAAGTTCGGAGGTAAAAGTACGGCGAAAGGATTCGCGTCTGGTTCCTACACAGAAAAAATGATTATATAAAATCATATAAAGTCGTCTACGACTTTTTGAATCTTTTATATGATTTTCAGTCATAACTCAAAAATCTATGAAAGCCCGAATTTAAATTTTTTGACTACATGAAACTGAACTTTCAATAATTCTATTCAAACAATTTTCACAATATTGAATTAAATTCTACCATTTATGGAATCTCATTGTAACATAATGATAAGAGAATTTCAGAATCATAAGTTTTCTTTTAAAGATTTTCAGAAATTTATTCCCCAAGCAATGAAAACATTTTTTTTACTGTATAGAAATGTATGTTAAAACACAAAAACTAACTAGTACGAATTTTGGAAAGTTTAATCATAACATCATAGAAATAAATTGTATCAACTTGAAAATAGGATTATATGTCCTGCTGCAATGTATGTTTATAATTATATGTTATGTATGTATGTTTATAATTATATATATAATTTCAATGTTATTTAACCTGCTCAAGTGTCAGCCCTTTTATCCAGAAAAAAAAAAACAATTAAGATACTGACTTGTAAGCTTTTTTTGTATTTGGCATTAGTATATCTAATCTGTGGAATATATATTATATATTGATTACAATTATATTTAAGTTCAATTTAAATTCGACTTACTCATATGAATGGATGAATGAATTAATAACTGTCGGTACAAAAAATTGAATTTGAAGGTGGCAAATATATTCAAAGAAAATCTATAATTTCAGTTGGAGCTTCGCTGTTAAATTGTTCGACGATTTGCCTGAAATATTTATTTTTAATTGTGGACGACAGCTTATCTTTCTTTGGCCACATTTGTTAAAAGTCTACTTCAATCTGTGAAAAAAGGATTAGATAAGTTGATTGTTAAAATATGAAATGAAAAAAAGCTAAAAAACAATTGTTTGAAGGTACGAAAGTTGCTTCAATGAGCCATACGATAATAATGCGTATATATTCAGGCAGGGATAACGAAATACTCTGGTTCTCATTTTTTTCAACCAATTAACAGTCTCATTTCGGGCAATGGCTACAACCGGTTCATATTGTTTCAATTTATATCATTAATTATTATGCATTATGTTTTTAATTTTACTGAACAATGTGAACTGACTTGCAAGTTTCCGTTCAGCACTTTTCAATGCCGAAGGATAAGTCTCCCAAAAATAACAAAAAAGAAAATTAAATAGGGAAAAACTTATAAATCAAATTAAATAAGTCGTCAAAAACTGCATATTAACCTCCTGTTTAGGAAGTGAACTTCTTTATCTCGGCTACGGCAACTTCATAGTCACATGAAAAACGTGTTTTTTCTCCATGTTTCAATTATCTGCTATTATCTGCTATAGTAGAACACAAATCATTCCTATTGTTTTGAGATAAACAATTTTTCTTTACATAAAATACTCTTATGCTTTTCTCCACGAACGTATTTTCTATGAGCCATCCTAAGTCCTGCAGTGAACAGTTACAGTACTAATTCTAGTCTATCATGTTTTGAATTCGTACTTACGGAACAGAAAAATTGATGGATCAAAAATTTTTGAACGCTCTCTGGGTGATGAAAAATTAGAGAATTGCATGTCCACCACCCTATGTGTTACATAAAATGTGAAATTTATCACAACGAAAAGCTAAAATTCACTTTACATTTGCACTATAAACGTTACACTTTGAACACGAACTAGACACAGGCGTATATTTTACAAACTGAATTCATACAATTCGGCTTCATCATTTCATAAAAACAAAAGAATCATAGAGAATTGAAGTACTCAAATAAGTAAATTATAGAATTTGATTCCATATATGTACCAAGCACTTTCCTCCATGTTTGGAATCTGTACATAACAGCAAATAAATTGTTCATATAAATTAAAATTACCAAAGAATTATATGAGCTATGAAACTTATGTTAGAGAAATACTTCAATTTGTTGTTTTATTGAATTATTGAAAGAAATTATATCTTATCAAACATTATTTTTGATTTTTCATATAATTATCATATATTTGGATCATTAAATCTTATTTAGGAATTTTATAGAATTCTGATGCCTGATATGCTGAGAATATTATTTCATAGAATGCTTTCTACAGATAAAACAATTGAAAGCAAAGAACCCCAATTCAATGATTTTACCAAATTATTCTTCTCTATGTAGGACCGCTATGATTGAACAGGCGTTGCCGGGGTACAGATTTCTAGCCGTAAACAATTAAATATTATTTTCAAAAGTTTAGGTTCGCTCTTTGAAACTGTTGGAAACGTAATTGCAAATAAAAAAGAAGCTAAGAGTAATGAAACGGGTATCATCTTTATTTCCACTTTGAAATAATAGAATATTAAGATTTCAAACTTTGAAAAAGACCTAATTATTTTCAAATAAAAATGTACATTCAATGCTAATTTAGATGTAGTGGATTTGGAGATTTTCAACGGCGCTGTATTTTCAATGCGTACCATCCATTTAGGTAAGCGACTCACGTAAAAGTTGAGTTAAACTTTTAATTAAAGTAAAGTGTTTTTTTCACGATTACAATAAGTTGACCTGCAGTCTCTATCGCTATGAATAATGGCTCGTACCTTTACCTCATACTTTGCACTACGTTTTCTGTATGATTGTCCCCTAACTGTATCCATATGAAGATTTTCCCTTTTAACTTGAGCTTGATCAATGCAATAACATTTTCTATTGGATTGGTTGCAGGATTGCAAGCAATTAAACATAATGTGAAGATGGTTTCTTCTTCTTTGGAGTTAGTACACAATCGGCTACGATCTTTGAGGTCGTCGTCCTTTTGCAGAAATGGTTCGCTCGGATTCATTTGACATAATAAACTGACCATGCTTCTCTTTATACCATAAACTCTGGGTCGAAATGCGTACTTATGAAATATATCGATACTCAACAGAGGGAAGCATCCGTAATCGTGGACATTTACTAGATCTTTGAACGTCAGCTGTAAAATCATCTCTTCTCTTTTGACCAAGCTTGCTTCCAGTAACTACCAATCGCAAAAGTGTATTCGTCTGTAAATCGATCTTCGTTCGTTGGCCCAATTCAAACTTTTCTCGCTGGGCTTTACTCACAGTGCATATTTTCCCGTCACATTTTTGTGAAAAAAACACCGGATTCACGAAGTCTTTACCTGATAGTTTTTAATGGTATCTTAATTTCCTTTTTCCGTAACTTCTTTGCGCTTCATACACAGATATTGTTGGAGACTTCGTGAAAGAAGTGATGATGGTAGGTAGTAGGTAAGTAGGTAGTTTTTCGACGTCACCATGACTTTCAAACTTAGTTTTTACAAACTTATTCGATTTGGCTAAGAACGTTTGTTTCATGCTAAAGGATTTGAATCCCCCATGTGATACAATGTATCATCAAAGCACCCATGCCTAGGAGATTCCCATCACTTTCCTTTGCAGAAGACCCACCTACTGGTGAAATGATTCACTAACCAGCTTGCCACCGAACTAAATAAATGATTCAGAGAGCGATAGGAAGTCCACAAAAATCATAAGCTTTTCATCCAGCAGAGCAAGAGAGAATACTTCAAGGATGTCGCTCGGATGCAGATGTAATCCCGGGAGCGCCTATAGAATTGTGATGGGATGAAACTGAGGTGTATTATCCCTAAAGAATGCGCATCCTTTTCTCTTGTTGAAAATCACGAAAGGGCTACTCCTGCAACAGAAAAGCGTCCCTGCAATTTCTCTCCAAAGCGTGAAGCACTAATACAGGAAAACGTGATGCGGAGAATGCTGGCTAAATGGATGATCGTATTTACACTGAATTTATTTTTCGTTTTCTATGCTTTCAAGTAAATCTATTGTTGATTGCAATGCAAGGAGCCGGTATTATCACTCTCCAAATTCTAAATTTGGGTTGGTCATTTAATGCCCGCTGTAGACTAATCTAATTTTTACTATACTTTGTAGAAAGAGATCCGTGGATAACCGATTCTTTTCTTGCAGGCGAATATTGGATAGTCTCACCTAGATCAATTTTATCTATTGTTCCAAGATTATTTTAGCTATTATCTTTGGAGCGGATACTTAATGCAGGCAACTTTCATTATCTTAACGATCATGTTCTTCTTCCACTTCCTGATAAAGATCTTAGATTCTCAGCATTAGCGAATAATTGGGAATAGCAGCGCTGTAGAGACTGATGCAGCTGCGATAATCTGTTATCATCAAAACCAGCGGCTTTGTTTCACATGTTCGTATTGACAGCAATCCGTATCCTTATCATGACCGTGGCTTATTATATCATAGAAAGGTGGTAGAACTTTGTCGTCAAATCATACTATTGAGAATCGTGCAGAAGTGCTACACTTCTTCAGATGTTTATCATCGTGGATTGTCGTTGTCGAAGCTCTACAGCCCTTTTTGGATCTTGGCCTTCAAGATGCCCTTCCACGAACCATACCCATCCATTGATCGCGTCGCGTTCACTTTGTGTACTTGGAGTTTTGCTCTCTTGTGTATGCAGTTGGCTTTTAAAATCGGTAGGACCGAGTAAAAGTTTTTTTTGCTCATTTCTATTTTCGGCAGTTGTACACCTAAGTATATAAAGTTGTCTACATTTTCTAATTCATACTCGTCAATCATTATATTTTGTCTAGTGGGCGTTATTGTTCTCGTTTGCGTCATTGTTCTTGTTTGCGTTATAATTTTCGTAAATTTGTAAACCAACTCCGTTCGCTGTTTTATCCAGGCTTATAAAAATCTCCTTCGTTGATGTGAAAGATCGCGACATGATTTTTATATCGTCCGCATGTAAGGACTTATAGAGGAGCGTGCCTTTTGTATTCACATACATCTTTCATATAATCTACTCCAGTGCCAGATTGAACAGTACAGGTGCCACCCTATCTCCTTGTTTTAGTCCGAAGTTTGTTCCAAACGCATATAATAATCGTTGGCGCAACAATGCATATTGGATCGGGGCCTTGAAGTGTGTTAGAGCACTTCATTCAAGACCGTAACGGTACACTACAAGATTACAGTGCTCTATAGGAGGCAATGTGGTTAGTATTGCGCTCGCCCGAGATTATTACCCTGATTTGACTCAGGTACTCATTCACAGCTGAGTCTACTGGTATCCGACATCAAATCACGATACAAATTCCGCTGCAACCAGTACGACAGGCTAGTGATCTAACGACTGAGCTATTTAGACACGCTATGCAAATAGCATACTTATAATTACTTGGCGTCAATCCCTCCTACGAGTGCATTTGTATTTTTTAAGGTTTTGTGTGAAACAAAACCTTATTAGAATCGATTCGATGTCTGTCTGCCTGTCACACTCGATTTATTCGGAAACGACTAGACCGATTGTCGCGAAAATTTGTAAGAGCTCGTGATCTACTGTTCCTTTTACATACAGCAAGTGGCGCCATTTTGTATTAAGTTTAAGCGGAGTGGGCTCCCCGAGTAGAATGTGAATGAAGGGTGCAAAATTTTTGTTCAAACGCATATGCCAGGCTATTAATAACTCTGACATGCGCTGTTGTGTAGAACATTGTCACTCTGGTAAGGTTTACCAGTTTTTCTGCAATTCCCAAGTCAATCATTACTTTATATTATACAATACATTACGATCAATATTGTCATATGCCTGCTTAAAGTCCACAAATATTTGATGGGCATCGACACTGAATGCCCAGTATTTTTCTAACACCTCTTTGGCCGTAATCAGCTGGCCAATTGTCGATCTTTCAGTCTGAAAACCTCCTTGGTATTAATCATCTTATCAGTGTACAATCTAATTCTTCTCTCTGGCATTTTTGTGAAGCTTTCATAGGCCGTACAAAGTTGTGAGAAGCTTCTGTGAATGTCACATATCAAGTTGCCTTTTTTATGGATAGGGCACATCACACTTTTTGACCACTTTTGCGGCGTTTGTTGCGTGGTGGTTCCAAATGGAGAGAACCTAATAATTGATACCTTGGAGGGTCATGCATGAGTTCAATGGGAATGTAATTTATGCCCGGCGCCTTGTTCATTTCTTGAGATTTGATTGCTGATTCTATTTGAGGAGTTCTTTGAAATGAAACGTTGCCGCTCATGATGCCACGTCAATTTCCTTCAATTCTTCGTTAAAATGTTTTCGCTTCTTTTACTTTCATATTTTATTAGCTCTTCGTCTTTGTTTCGGTGTACATGTTCTATTTATTCCCCGTTTTTCTTTTTAGACCTTCTTGGTATTCATCTTCCCTCGTCCCTCGATGTGTCTCCTCGTTCCCAACCTTGGCGTTGAAATCTCCGAGCAATCTCTTGGCCACAGTAGATCTACTATAGGCAGTACCCTTACAAAAATGACCCCACTTGCAAATGTGCTTGCAAAAGCTTATCTGTACACATCAGAGACGCTAAACAAGGAAAAGGCATAATCTTCGTCAAATCGTATTGGTAAGAGAGAGATCGGTGAGCTTTTGCTATTCTGGTCCTACGGCGTGCTCACCTATATAGCAAAAAGTTGTTTCACGTATTCACTTATACATAAGCAAAAACTTGCCAATCTCACCAATACATTGGCAAGTCCGGGCGGTATGTCAAACACAGCTGATCGGGTTTTCGGTACATCTCGCTCATGCTCAAGAGCAAAACAATTTGAAATCGTGTGTACTCGCACTGATTTCCCCCCTTGAGGGGCAAGGGGGAGTGAGGTAGCTGTCTAGTATCTAACTGTGCTCTTGGCAATGCGTCGTATATTTTTCCAGTCTATCGTAAAAGTGCTCTTTGACGTCGTCATCTCTTCCTTCAGTTGGGGCCTATATGTTGACAAGCCAAATATTAAAAAACTTTGCGAAACACACACAATATTTCGTGTATATGTTTCGAGTCAATAAAATTCGCTTTAAAGTCCTATCCACGAGGAAAGCGACTCCAAAGCTTCTACTGCCTGATAAATTCCCACTTTTGAAGATTTTGTGCGCCCGCATGTTGGTTATCTCCATTCAAATTTGTTTCCTGGACTGCTAGAATCCTGGCCTATTGAAGTAGGTCTTTCACAGCACCAGATATCATTGTGAATGAGAAGTTTAATTACGCTAAGTTTCACTTGTATTTCGCCATGGTAGCAGGGTTTCTGTCCTCTAGAAGTCTAGCTGACTTTTTCTGCAGCTTTGAACTCCTCCGTGAAATCAATGATAAATAAGTTCAACATGCACTATTTGATGATCACCGTTGTTGCTTTAGAGCCTGGGGATTCCACCACATTATGATATTTTGCAGCTGTATACTTCATCATCGACAATTTTGCTGCCAAAGTCGGATCTGAGCCCGATCGACATATTTGACATCTTCGACCCTCTCAGCATGACCCATCCAATGAAATTTAAGACACTTTGATACATCGGTGCTCTATAAATAAACACTAAACGTCTACAAATACCAATCATTTCTTCCAAAACTCTTCTTTCAGAATCCAGAATGGTCAGAGATGATGAAGAAATCACAAAGCAAAGGTAAAAAGAACGTGGTATTGTCTCTTGTTGTACAAAGGATTTGTTAAGCGCTTCACGTGAAACATAGAGGGAGGAAGCGCACACACGAAATAAGTTTCAAACAAGTTATTTTTTATCACTCGTGGTAACATTTGCGGTAGGAACGGTAGCAATGACGTCAACATCTTCGCACCGCTTTATGAGCAATGAGTTCAGTAAATACCACACTTACCTTGAACGCCAGATTGAAGTCTCGGTCGATTTCAAAAACATTTGGACAACATTTTTGAAAGCGTATCCACTGCATAGATTAGCAACTACATCTTATGCAGTCGTTTGGCAAGGTATAATGACAGTCACTCCATGCACATTCAAAAAGTAACTTATGCAAGAAATTAACGCATCCCAGCAGACCATTCAGGCAATTCAGTTTTTAGCAATGGAATGACCATCGCTGTTAAATTTCGTCTGTGTGGATAATTGAATGTTTAACTGTGATGTTTAGATGAATTCTATTCTAAATAAATATGGAATCTGAGGCATCATAAAGGTCACCATTCAGTATAGGTGACTTCCACATCCAAACTATGTCCTAACTAGATTTCTATAAGGATCCATGTTTGAGTTCGTGATTTGAAAGATAATCCGTCGCCCAAACTCCTGCGATAATTGAAACATTTTTCGGGGGAAAAAAATAAAATCATTGAAAGTTTTCCTTATCCCTTCAACAACGTATACATTCGCTAACTTCCAGGAGCGACATCAAAATATTATGACCAAATTACAAATCTTACATAGAGCGGATCAAGAAGACAAGTTGTGAATTATTACGGAACAAAAAAGGTGGCGTCCGGTGGGCGTGGCTTGTCCTGCAGAATTTCACGTATTGGTTTTCATTTGTGCGTATGTGATCTCTTAAATGGATCAAACACTAAGTCCTGCGGCATGTTCCGACCAGGTATATGGGCTAATGAATGACCAGTTTGTGGAGCATCTTTGATGATATACTCCTTTTAAATGCCTCTTTCTCCATGTTTGGTTTCATTTCTGGGTCTCCTTCCCATAGCCAATTTTTATCGACGGGCGGGCGTTTACTTCCCAGCTACCCGGCCTGCGCATAAGCATGCCCATACATGCACACCTCCAAATGCGTATATGTGCATATTCCTATGCACCCGCCGAGCATTCCCTTGTCCGCACGAAGGGACACGCTTGATGGGAGATTTGGCAACTCCGCACAGGTCTAGCTGTCTGTCTGTCTGTCTGTCGGTCACACGCATTTTTCTCGGAGACTGTAGCAGCGATTGATACCAAATTTGGTGGAAAGGTGGGAACTGTAAACGCTCACGCATACAGTGAATTACATCCTTTTACGTCGAATTTAATAATTAATTTTTTCACTAAATATAGTCATGTGGGGTATCAATGAAAGGTCTCCGCTGGTACTTTTCGAAGCTAGTCTTAGTTTTGACATTTGCTGGAAAGGTGGGAAGTACAGGTGGTTGAAAGTGGTCATTTATTTAATGGGGCCATTCTCAGAAACTGCCCAATCGAAAAATCTGAAAAAAATCAAAAGGCTGCGCCAATATGGTGGCTAGCCTCTGAAATACCTTTCACACCGATATCCATTCAAATAAAGTTAATAATAGTATATTACTATAATTTTCAGTAATTGGCTGCAGAACCTATCCCATCCTAACACCACGAAATTGCACCAATGGAGGCTATAATATTGAGTTTGATCCTACCAAGTGTGGTCGAAATCGCACTATTGCTAACAAAGTTATAATAGGTCAAAATTGTCACTTCTTTGGAAATTCAAGATTTTGAATTTCAATATCACCCGAAAGTGGATATTCATACATAATATGTGCGTATATTACGTCTTGCGTACTAATGGGACAAATTTGCACTCAAATGTCTTTGTAAAAGAAATACACAAAACCTTTCATACCTGAAGTGTCCAGCTTCCGGTTTTTCGACTTGTTTTTATGTAAGTCACATAAGCTATTATTGAAAATGTGAAAGAAAAGAAGATCGCTTCAAACAAAATAAACCAACCTATGTGAGCATTTATCAAAAATGTTTATTAGTGAAAAAGATGCCCAGAAAATTCTCTCTCACAGCCTAAACCAACATGAAATCGTCGCTCAAATCCTAAACAAATATGTCCGACCGCCTGAACACCCAAAACTGACAGACCAACTGCATCGATGGCTGTCAAATGCGGACTTTTCAGGCATAACTGACAGTTAAACTGAACGTGGATGGCGGGCTTTAGAGTGTATTGGCGACGAACAATCATATAACCTCCCAATTGGAATTTGCAAAACAAGTTCCTCATTTGCATTGTTTGGTAAAATTATTACATGGCATGGAGTCGAACACTGGAAGCCCATTGTACGATCATTGGCGGATGAATTGTTCATCAGTTAATGAAGTAATTTTCCCTATCTTGATGAGCGGACACATGAATTGAATGCATAACTCACGCTCATTATAAAGCACGAGGGCGAGTATTAGAGATAGATTACAGAGGAAAAGCTTGGTTGCTCGTCAACAAAGGGCTAGCAAGTGGAAGAAAAGCATCAAAGAAGACCTGCTGGATCTTTTAAAAAGGCAAATCCATCTATTAAATATTTAATGCGCTTTACTTTTTAAATATATGTATAGGAGATAGTGAGGAGATATATAGTACGGGTAAAAAAAATAAAAACAGCCGACTCATTTGAAACAAAATGCTTGTCAAATGATAGTGTATGAAACAATTGTTTTTAAGGTTTTGTTTGTTTACTGTCTGTCTGTCTGTCCGTTTGTCTGTCTGTCTGTCGGTCACACGCATTTTTCTCGGAGACGGTTATAGCGATTGACAACAAATTTGGTAGAAAGGTGGGAACTATGAACGCTCACGCATATAGTGAGTTACATCCTCTTACAACGAATTTAAGGAGGGGTCCCCATACATGCAAAAGGGGGGTGTAAATTTTTTTTTCATTAAATATAATCATGTGGGGTATCAAATTAAAGGTCCCGGTTAGTACTTTTCGAAGCCGGTATTAGTTTTGACTTTTGCTGAAAAGGTGGGGAGTGCGGGGGGTTGAAAGTGGTCATTTTTTTAACGAACCCATTCTCAGGAACTACTCAACTGAAAAATCTGGAAAAAATCAGGGGGCTGCCACTATATGATGCCTAGGCTCCGAAATACCCTCCATATCGATAACTGTTCAAATAAAGTTAATAATAGTATATTAAAATAATTTTTAGTAATTGAGGTTCGCCCTAGAATCACAAAATTTTGCAGCAATGTAGGCTACAGTATAGATCATGATCCTGCCAAATTTGGTGAAAATCGCACTATTACTAACAAAGTTATACTAGGTCAAATCTGCGCTCCTCTGCAAATTCAAGACTATGAATGTCAATATCACTTGAAAGTGGCTATTTTCACATAATGTATGCATATTTTATGTGCTGCATGCTAATGGGACAAATGCACACCCAAATCTCTTTATAAAAGAAATACACAAAACCTTTCACACCTGAAGCGTTTAGCTTCCGGTTTCCCGACTTGTTTTTTTTACATTTTATTGCTGGTGGATTGTCAGTTGTAAATCGGAAGGCGATTTCCTGTTTTATCATACAAAAAAAATTCAACTATTATTCCAAACATTATCACGAAATGTGAAAATGTTAACTGTAGAAAAAAATGAAAGAGGGGCAATTTTGAAAGACGTTGGAGAATGTTTCCGGGTCTCTGCCTCAGCCGTGTCGAGAATTCATGCAAAATGGGAAAATACCTGTACCGAAGAAAGGCAAAAAGGAAGTGGACGGAAATTAAAATTAGAAGAAAGGCTTAGGCGTCCTCTAATATGAATTATATAGAAAGATCTGTCCAAAACCAATGCAGATATTCGAAAAGTAGTGGCCGTAAGCCACCATATGCAGGTACCGAAATCTTCGGGCTAGCGAATTTTGAAACAATATCTCCAAAACGGGACAAATTGTACCAACTGGCCCTTCAGGTTGGGGGTTGGGTAGGACTGACAACCCTACATAGAAAACCGAAGTTACGAAACCACGGAAGGAGCTTCGGACAGAATGGATCTTACAACGACGAACCCGGCAACGGCAACGGGATAACGATTTGCGATTTTCTTATGGAACGTGCGCTCCTTGTACAGACCGAATACTGCTGAGCAGCTAGCCAATACCCTGTCCCAATATACGGCTGATGTAAGAGCGAGATGCGCTGTACAGAGACCGGTTTCCTTGATAAAAGCCACTATACCATATATTATAGCGGCCATCCAGTAAACCATGTGCTCGGAGTAGGTTTCTAGGTCAAACAAAAAAATAAATTTACTGAAAAGCTCCCCTTAAATTCATCGTAGGACTCTGAATTACCACCACCACCAGCTTAGAGGACAATATTTCGTATCTACGTGGGAAATTTCATGGAAACCTGGCCATTGACGCCAAACTTATAGCAGTTCAAACTTGGCAATTTTGCGCGAATTAACTTGTTCCAAAGCCATGCAAATAAGATGCTGACCTCATAATTAACGGGAATAATTGACATTCGCGTGAAATATTAAAGTCGCATTTATGAAGAATCTACTTATCTGCAGCCCTGTTTAAGGTTTTGTGTAAAACACTCATATGAAATGCAAGGCTCGACAGATGCCCCATTTCGAGAGATGCTCAAATAAACTTACTAATAGTATATTGCTAAATTTTAGAAATTGACTGAAAAACTCCCCTTAAGTTCATCCTAGGAGTACTAAATTTTGTGCTTGCATAGAGGGCAGTATCGTGCACTCGCACGTCAAGTTTCATGAAAATCCAACTGTTAGTGTCAAAATTATAGCAGTTCAAATTTATCAATTTCGTGCGAATTAGCAGCATCCTACGTTTTGTTTGTAAAACAAAACCTTATATACCGAAATTTGGTGAGAAGGTGGGAACTGTGGACTCCCAGACATGCAGTGAGTGATATCCTTCTGGTTTGAATTTAAGGGGGGGGGGGGGGGGGGTCGCCATGCATGCAATAGGGGGGTGTAAAATTTCTTTTCACCGAATGTAGTCATGTGTGGTATCAAATGAAAGGTCTCGATTAGCACTTTTCGAAGCCGGTCTAACTTTTCAGATTTATTAAAAGAGCGGGGAATGGGAGGGGTGGAAAGTGATGATTTCTTCGACGGACCCATTCTCAGAAACTACCCAACCGAAAAATCTGATAAAATTCATGAAGCTGCTAGCAGCAAAATACTCTCCAG
Organism: Hermetia illucens; assembly: GCF_905115235.1. Taxonomy (NCBI): domain Eukaryota; kingdom Metazoa; phylum Arthropoda; class Insecta; order Diptera; family Stratiomyidae; genus Hermetia; species Hermetia illucens. The sequence continues at coordinate 105,099,029 of NC_051849.1, forward strand.
ATAGGTATCTATTCGAATTAAGTTAATAATAGTATATTGGTAGTAGTATAAAATATGATATGAAGCATATTATCTCCAAGTTTGATCGAAATCATGCCATTAGTAACAAAGTTACAGTAGCTCAAAGTTGACTCTACCCTGTAAATTTACTGTAACTAAATATCAATACCACATTGAAGTGGGCAGTCAGACATGCTAAATGCAAATACATAACGGGCTACGTACAAGTGGAATAGTTCTACACTTAAATATACTCACAGAAGGAGCAAACAAAACCTTTTATACCTGAAGTGCCCAGCTTCCGGCTTCCCGACTTGTTTATATCTGATGTAGGTTAAATTTTTCGCATTTGCTAATAATATTAAACTCAGAGTGTGAACCGTATGAGGTTGACTATTATCAATACAGGGCTTTCCATCAAATCATTTAATTAAATCCCTTTCTAGAAAATAGAAGGCAATGGGATTTTGTAGCTATATTACACGGAGCTGTCGTGCACTCGTCGCTCCTCACATTTTTTTTTTCTTCAACCTTCAGTTCACAAGCGGGGTCGGTTCGTCGTGATCGGTTTCGCGATTTTATTTTATCAAACGCCTCATCTGGATGTAATCGCGAGGCGTAAATCCCCATCCAACGTATCAATCCACCGTTGTTTCGGCCGGCCTTATGGTCACTTACAATTGACTTCGATGTTCTGACCAATATTGGTAGGTGAATTTTCGTTAGCGCGAATAACGTGACCACATCACCCATAACGCCTCACTCGAGATATTGAAATCGCTCAATTCTGGGCAGATTCCTGTCATTGACAGAACTGAGCGATTTTAATATCTCGAGTCAATGCTATCAGCCAATGGAGAACTCCGTCATGCTCCTCACGTAGGGAAACACAAAACCTTTTATACCTGAAGCGTCAAGCTTCCGGTTTCCCGACTTGTTTTCAAATATTTCGCTTCACCAAGTTCAATCTATTTTCCATTTCACATGTTTTATACATCTTCGTTATATACGATCGTAATGTTTTGCATTCACAGTTAATTTTATTTGCACTTTATAACAGTTAGTTTAGTTCCTACAACTATGGCAATTTCATTTCAGGAGATCATTTCTAATAAGGTTACATTACCATAGTCAAATTAACGAAAACGCACTTTGTACATAATTGGAAGTATTGGAAGTTGAGGTGTCGAATGCTCTACAATCAAATTGATGAAAGCTGTGGACCAGTATTTCAAATTGAAATCGCTACCACTTTCAACATTCCTATTACGCATGGTTACAATGGACCCTTACAGTTAAGCGGTCTTAAATGCATTGCGATACTTCTGAATGCTGTGAATTGAAAAGTCCCCTTGGCTGCCATCCAGTGATTATTTGCTGATTTCACAAAACGCAAATCGCCTTATAAATATTATAATTAAATGTAAAATTAGAATTCTAATAGAAAATATAATAATAAATTTGCGATTCGCTTACTTATGGCCGTTGCCAATTTATTATCACCCCTTTTCCGGAAACCGGTCAATCTACCAGGGTACTCATTGACACAACTTACGAAGAATTCCAGAAGGGCGCATGGCGGGGTGCGGTTGCTTCAACAGTATAATGAGCATCAAAATTTCAGACCTTAGTGGTGTTGCTTCTCAAGTTGTCAAAAATAGCTATCGTTCCGATGCCTTCTAAATAAAAATAAAACTAGGTAGGAGAGCTACTCTCGAAATACGTATATACAAACTATTAAAATATATTGTAGTAGGAGAAGCTACCTAATTTTATTTTTGTTCTTAAGTTGCCTTATCAATCCCAAATTAATTAAAATTTGGTTGACAATTAAACTCCAATTTTATGGACTGATTTGTGATTAGATTATTCTTTGTCTACAATATTTCTCTCAATTATTACATTTAGATCTTGTATTCGATGGGTAAATACTACATCACGCAGAAAGTAATCACTTCAATTCATTTCAATTATATTCCTCTAAAATTAGAGCTAATTGTGAATCAAATTAATGCTCCTTATTAATGACACAAAACATACAGAAGGCACTACGGTCTTGCTTTTTCTTTCGAGTTTCACTTCCTGTGTAGTCTTTTTGGAAGTTCATTATAATTCCAACGCAACATCTCATCACCAAATAGTTCTGCTTAAAGGGGTCATCCCGTGTGTTTTGTATCTAGATATAGTGTAGAATATGTGGGCAAAGTGATTTTTTGACGTTCGAAAATTACAGGGTTCCATAGGTAAAATTTCACACGGCAGGTTTATGGTATCGCCGTAATAAAGCGCGTATTTATCGAATGACTTCGGCAAAATCATAAGAATGTTACATGTGTTTCTTCAAGAAGCCCAAGGTTTATGGACTAGATATAGTAGGTTAGTCAAGTCAGTTAAGATTTTATAGTTGAAAATCGCATTCTACTTTTTAAATGCGTCTAGGGTCCGCAAGCTAGGATAATTGCGATTCATTTGGTAGTTCTTTTATTCATTAGAGAAGCCTTGAAAAAGCACAAAAACTCACAAAAAAAATTTAACAAGGCACCAAAAATTTAACTTTCAATATTTTTTAATAATCATAGTTTGCGGACCGCACGTTAAAATGCCGTTTACATTTTTTTCTTTAAGATGATCGAAGCGCCGTCTAACGTGGCAACAGAAACATACCTTGTTTTGGGGATGGGTCTATAAGTGTATTTTGTATTTCAATAATGAACGATGCTATCGTGCCGGAAAAGTTATTACGTATGCTCAAGATACTAATAAATATATGATGAAAAATTCATATTTGTACCTTTATCCAGTTCTTTATAAAAATTTCTAAAAAAAGCGAAAAAAAAAACAGCCATCACACGGGATGACCCCTTAAGGGGATCGATCTTGGGATTAAGGTGAATTACGACCGAACGGAAATTAAATTCAACGTTCGTCTATTTTTACCGCACTTACCCAATGGCTCTGCACCGGGGATCCCCTTTTTGTGATATAAGTAATTTATTAATTTACAAAATAGCGCATGGAAAACAACCAATGCAAAAAGAAAAGTCCGGGTTAGAAACGCTGGACGAATATATTTATAATTGTACCCCCTCTCGACGGGCCGGCAAGCGGGAGTTGATTACTAAATCATGTACTGTATATCAATATGAGCTGTTTACGATATGTATTGGGGTCGGCAAGTTTCAATTGATTACCATGTACATCACAATAAACCAATTTTTAAATTTCGAATAGGCATTTAGTCCCTCCTCTCACACTGTTTGGTTTCAATGGTGCAGAAGTACGCCATTCTGTTTACGTGTTCGATGTTGCGGGGGTGATCAGTGAGTCTCCCGAACTACTACGGCGCGACGCATTTTACTGTACATAGGATCATGCGAACCACACTCCATCCCATTTGGTATTCGTAGTAGCTTAATGTTGGTATCCCCTGATATAGTGGTAACTTAGGAAATAATAATGCAAACAACATCTATATACTTCTATAAATAAATATTATATTTTTGGTAATTTTGCAGATATATTAAAATAAATTTATTCTGAATAATTTTATATTTTTTATAATAATATGGGATTCTTGTAATGATAAAATTTTTTAGCATTAAAAAAAATTAAAAAATTAAAGTATTAAAATGAACGAAATAGAACTTCAAATTTTTTTGTTTTGACACTTAGGGTAGTAGGCAAGAAGACTATACACAGGAGATGAAACTAGGCAAACCCTGAATTTTTACATGACAAAAAGATGGCGTCCTTTGGGCAGGGCTTACTAGTCAAGATCGCAGTGTGTTCTGATCATCTTCATTGGTATTTTTTCTCATTTGTGTAAAAGGCGGCGATGCGAATAATATATCATATATGTAAGTGGTTACTTGATTATATGAATTCGCACAGAGAAGTGCTAAGGAAACACGACACACAATATATTAACAAATGCGACCTTGACTCGGCCTTAAACCGGATGATTCATTTTGAGTCCTATTCTTTTTCCTAGTTTAACCTCCGGTGTATAGTCTTTTTGGTGGTAGATAAAATTTATATTATCAAACTATAGCAATGATGAAAGTCCCGGAAACGTGTAGATCCAATAATTGCACTGTGTTGAAGACTGCACCTTTTATCTACATATTGCAATCTTATAGTACCACAACCTGCAAGACATCTGAAATTGATGCTCACAGGGTAATTTGGAGTCGATTTCTAGTTTCTCTCTCTTTGTTAGTGCGGTTTCCCACTTAACGCCTAACGCTTTTCCTGAACATCATTTTCTTTAGTATTTCCAGGGTACGCCAGAGTCCTCCGTAAATGCCTGCGATTCGAAACAGTTTCGTATCAATGTAGGTGGGTGTTTCGCATTTTGGAATGAATACAACTTCCACAACCCGCCAGACATGCTGGGCAAGCCACAATGTATCTAATTAGGATTACCATTAATATGATAGATAATCGATCATCGCAGAATTGTCCAAAAAGTAGTCGAGCTCTTGAAGGGCGGTGGAACTATTCGAATTTATAAACTCATCGCGAAAATATGGAAGAATAGATTATATACCTAACGATAGACGGAAAAGCATTTTATGTTCCAAAGGGTGATCGTCATCGTTCCGAAAATTACAAGGGAATTTCATAGTGCGTACATATTATAAAACAAAAATAAAAATTTTCGAACAACGACTGAAATAGTTTCCCGACATTATCATGTGGCTTTAGATCCAAACGACAATTATTTTTGGTGAAACTTGTGGCTGAAAACTGCTGGGAATATGACATTGACGTGTACCCATGGTTTAATGAACTCTGTGTTCGACCAAGTAGTCAGGAAGTTGAACTCAATGGTCATTAGAGAAAAGATATTCGTACAAGTTGGGTAGATAAACTGGATATAATGGTCCGATCAATACACCGTGTGAAAAAGGGTACCCGATATTGAAGCCTGCAGCAACTAAAATATGAAAGTATGACTCAACAAGTCGAGAAACAAAATATATGACTTAAAACTGGAAAAATAATGCTTTGAGACAGATAAGACGATGGGTGAACACGATTTTAAACAGATAGACCAGTGTAACGAATATCATGAAATCTAGCAGCGAGTCACCTCCGCCGGTAAAGCATCTTCTCTCATTAGAGTCGAAGAATATAAAAAACACGGTGCGAAACTTGGGCCCTTGGGGCTTCGCTTTAAATAAAACCACGAGTTGTATTAACCTTTAACTATATCAAATTTGACAAGCTATAATAAATCAGTCAGGTTGACGCAGGCAAATTTAAGATTTTCAAATTGGAAAACTGAGACAGAGATATACATATATCCGCAAGACCAGAGGCTTGATATGCAATACCGCAGTAGCAGATCTCAAAATGATCAGAAGAAAAAGAAAATTTGAATATCATGCTTACCGGAAGCCAACAAGCATACAATGGACAATCAAGCAAGCCAAAATACTACTTCCATCGCAAGGTTGTGGCATAGAATGGCGCGACACAAAAGATGGTTACAACTCCGCTAAATAAAACGAGAAAATACAAATACCCCCTGAACAAGGGAAGCGCTTCAAACATACCATTATGACGACTAGATTACAAATGAATTCAAGTAGCAAATTCACAAGTAAAACACAGAAGAAAAATGCGCTCCAATGTTTGATCCACGTCCAATAGCATAAATATTTGTATGAAAAATTTTTCAATTTGCCCCGGAAATATTTGCAGCGAAGGTATTTATCGGATTTATTGACAAGATGCGGTTTTTGAATTGCACAACACATCGAAGAAGGGATATGTGCAAAAATTATCAAATAACTGACATTCTAAATGAGCAGGTGTAAAATTATACATGGAAAACGCAGAGATCATTGAAGAGGCAAATAACCATTGGAAACTACATTCCTAAGAAAGCCACTACATCTTTGAGCTATTTCAGCATAAAATCTCTAATTTATATTCCATCGTAGAGATTTAATGAATATTTCAGAAGGAAACTCATCCTCGGCAAATAAGCAGAATTCAGTGAAATCTCCTTATCCCCATATTGACTATTTATGATTACTTTGACTATTGTGATGTAGTCATCACGTGTCACTGATCAAAGCACGAGGTTATTTCGCAACCCCCATTCAGGAGTGGAATTTAACTTTCCGTTGCCATATAATAAATATGCATGCAGGAAATTTCCCCAAATTTTCATACCAATGGATCGTTGGTTCTTAATTGAAGTATATAAACAGCAATTGATACGGCGGCTGATGAAAACGGTGGCCGCTTTACAATGCCGCAAATTAAATTGTGAGATTTTATATCCCATTTGAAACTCGGAGCCGCGAATTCCCTTATTTTGCAGTAGGAGCCGACACCCGTAGTATGACAATCCCAAGACCATAAAAAAGTCGGCAGCCCCTTTGCATTCGAATCTCCTCTATTTTAGGTTCAGGTATGTCGATAGTTAGGAAAACTCCCGGTCTATCAACTCTATCTCCTGGTCTACAGCTTAACAGCATCCAAGAAGTAATGTCGAGATTATTCTGGACGCTAAGCTGTTCCAGAACCTCAACTCCAGTTCGCTCCTCTTCCGGAAGCCAAAGGAAACACTTTTTCAACATGGGTAACTCAGTAATCTTTCTCAAGGTCAACTGCGCACCCTTCCATACATCATTGAGGGAAGAGCAGTACTCTTTGAGCCAATCGTTTGTGCTTTCGTCGGCAAAGTTTAACCGCAACATATTACGGTATACACCTACCGACTTAAAGCAAAGCTTAATGCCTTGCAGTGATGCAGCCCTTACAGCTAACAGTAGTTTTCTCTTAAGCTGTTGGCACCGCTCGCTATTGTAGCCTGATGGATTGGCTTCATCATACAAGACCCACCCATCGGCTTCAATAGCCTTATTAGCATATGAAACTTTAGTCGTTGCCGACCGAGTCTTTTTTGCAACAAATTGGGTTGAAGAGTTGGGATCGTTAGAGGACCGCTGGCGCTTCGGTTTACCCTTGGCCGGAGATGGCTCATACGATCCTTCCCCATCATCCCTAATGCAACCCGAAGGTTGTGGTTTGCCCAGAGGCATTTTGCCCGAAGGCGATTTGCTCGAAAGCGAATCACCTGAAGGCGATTCCGTGCTCAAAAAGAGCTGTTTGCTTAGGACCAGTTGTTTCTCCATAGATACCGACCAACTTGCAAATCTGACCTCATCATCATTATCGTCCATAATTTGTTTTTCATCATAAAGCGCTTTTTCGTTTTTGTTTGTAAGCACTCGATATATTCTCGCGACCACCTTAAATCTCTCGGCGGCTTCCTCCTTTTGCGCGTCAGGTACTCGATCCGGATGAACTTTCAAAGACAGCTTATAATAGGCTTTTTTCACTGCAAAAGAAAAAAATTCATTAATGTATGTACAACCCGCGACAATACTATAGCCGATGCCACTCGTTTTAATGATTTAGATGAAAGCAAAGACAGAAAATTAAGTACATGAAACACGCAGTTAACAACACTGTAAAATAAACGGATGCAATTATTTTTTATGTTCCAAGAAGATTCAACTAAGGGCCATTCTGGAGGTGGAACAAGACAAGAGAACATAAATTTTTTTAAGCGTTATTTATTTAAAAATAATTTTGGGACATTTCCAAAGGAGGCTCAAGAAACGAATGAAGGTCCTTTTTTCTGAAAATTTAAAAAAGAATTACCACATGGTAAGGAGATAAATGTAACCAAAATGGAAAGTTGTGGAGCAACACAAAATAGATTAAACAAGTCGGAAGCTGGTGCTTCGGGTATAAAGATTTTGTGTTCATCTTTGTGAGAAACTTAGAGAAAATATTCGTTCATAGAAGAGAGAAGAAGAGAGAAAATATTCGTTCATATTTTTTTTCAAACTACAAATTATACGTACATATTACAGCCATAGATATTATGGTTATTCTAAACAAACATTACTTATAACCGAATACTATACTTATACATGCACGTATTAAATTGATCTATCTGAATTAGGCACTACTCGAAAACTTCATTTATATACTTTATTCATACATATAAATACATACATATGTCTGTCTCGAGTAATTGATATTGATATATAAATGATTAAAAAACTAAAACGAAATATTTCCCTGCGACACCTCATTCATAGGAGCCTATGTTATGATGACATCATACAGGTTTTAGAATACACGAAATTCACATAAAATTAGAAAATTTCACCTTCTATAATCTTTTTAGTAATAGTTAGATTTCCTTCAAACTTCCCAGTTATGCCTTATGTTATCCCGCGTGCCATTGCACAAATTTTCAAAATATTCTAATATATTATTTTTAACTTTACTTATGCAGATTTCGGAACGGGATGGATTTTGAGGCCTAGATTTTGTTTAGATACACCACTGTGATTTTTCAGATTTTCGTTTGGATAGGTTCTGAGAACGAGACCTGTTACACTTTTTGAGGGTCATACTTTGACCCCTCATCCCCAGCGTTTCACAAGATATCAAATATAAGGCCAGCACCTCCTTTCGCATGTATGGGGAGCATTTCCCCCTTTAAACTCAACACAAAATTGTGCCACTTGCTATATATAAGGGACCACACGTTCTCAGAAATTTTCGTGACAATCGGTCTAGCCGTTTCTGGATAAATTGGGTATGGTAGACAGACATCGAATTGATTCTAATAAGGTTTTCTTTCACACAAAAGCTTAAAAATTGGATCTCTTCGCTAATATTGAGAAAGCAACTAATAGTCGGCAACCTTGGTAAGAGATTTCTTTGAGGTTTTCAAAGAATTGTTAACCTAGTTAGAGCTGGGCAATTGTAATGGATGCACCTCACGATTTATCCCTCCTCTCCACAATACGAATTGTAGGTTATGCCGAGTCTGAAAACACGGTTCTCTATAGTGTGCAAAGCGCCATATTCCTGTTCAAATTTACACGCCTCTGGCTCAAAAGCTCTTGCGATCGTGTCTTATTATAGGCCGTCCTCCTTAATTTGGTGCAGGTGGTGACCATCTGAAGTCAGCAAAAGCTAAGTAGTGCGAGTAAATCCCACCACTGACAGTCGCAGCGGCACGGAGATTCGATTCCCGTCAAGAGTGTCGTTAATGAAAATTGGAGGCTTTAGCTACCTTTGATTGTATTGGTGACCGTTTCAGTTCGGTTGTTTTCATAATAATAATCGTTGGCGCAACAATCCATATTGGATCAGGGCCTTGAAGTGTGTTAGAGCACTTCATTCAAGACCGTAACGGTACACTACAGGATTATAGTACCCTGTAGGAGGCAATGTGGTCAGCATTGTGCTCGCCCGAGATTGTTACCCTGATTTGACTCAGGTACTTATTCACAGCTGAGTCGACTGGTATCCGACGCCAAATCACGTCACAAATTCCACTGCCACCAGTGAGATTTGAACCGTGCGCATTAACCACTCAGCTATTCAGACACGCTTGTTTTCACGCCTGTCTCATAATGCTATGATCTGTATAGCTACTAAATGCCACTAAAAGTGCACATATTTTCGCCTTGAATTTAATTATTCTGTGTGGAATCAACGAAACTAATGCAAATGACATGAATAATTAGCATTTGCTACTTAATACCTACCTCAGTCTACAAAGCAAATTCATAAAAGTTAAATACATTCCAAAAGTGGAAACTAAAAGCGCGGGTAAACTTTGAATGACCTGATCTGCCATCAGAACGAACCTTGCCGGATTGAAACGAATTTCGCTGTGGTGGAATGTTCATTTTACATTGGAAGTGCGTATGAGTGGGAGCTTGCGTCGCACGCATGCATGCACTCAGTTATTAGGTTTTGAGCATTAATTTTCATTGTGGTTGCAAAAGGACGACCCTTCATCTTCCTCCATAACAGCACCTCCGGCTCCTTCCGAGGGTGTGGGTGAATATTCAAGGTTTACCTCTCGGCTAAGATTCATTTGTCGCGGGAAGTAGTTTATTTTTTCTCATACTACTGTGTGTTAATGTTGGTACTTATGTCTCTTGCCGTTTGCCATACAAAACACCTTGTATAATATAATAAAGAAAATAAAGAGTGTCAGTACAGTTCTCTTTACTTTTGACCTCATAGCCTGTAGTATTGCCGCGGTATCTTAAATAACAAATCTAGCTAAAAATGCACTCACTGTCATCCTCCGAAGAATCCTTCTTCAATTCAAACAACGCGTAAATGTCGCGGGTGCCGAAGAATTTTTCACACAAATCTAATGTGAGCGGCATTTCCACAAAATGCTTAAAGGCTGGATGGAGGCTTCAAAAATTGTCTGGAGTAATAAGTAAATATAAAGCCCATTTGTATTGTGGAAAATATCAAGTAAAACGAGCTTACCACTATAAGATGTAATTTTCTTAACTGACGGTTGACGTGAAAGCAAACTGTGTGTCAAGTCCCAATGCAATAAATGATGCTAACTTCAAGTTAGACTTAAATTTTAACTAAACCAAAATAAATGAATATTACATCTTAAGGGGAAAACATATTAGGACTTTTTCAGAATAGATTTGTAAGGTATTGTCGAAAACAATACATTAGCAAAATAGGAATGCAGTTTTTTTTGAGTGAGTGTAAATCTTCAAAAGACACTTGCCTGGACACGCTAGCGTTTGGAATTTTTATCCGCTAAAACCAATTCCGACTCCCCCATGTCCCATGGAACCACCATAAGGTATTTTATTATCGGGCGGAGTCAGCTCACTCCAGTTCGGTCTCCATTCGCATCTACGCGGCGTAGGCAACCGCGCTTTTCTCGCCCCCTCTGACTTTCGCATGTGCTATGATTACGGATTGGATTGATGCGACATGGTAGCATTTTCGCACCAGATTTTCTGGGATCTCTCTTAAAGTCTCCTTCAGGTTTTTCCTTTCTTCCATAAATCTTGAACGATGGAAGAATACATGCTCTGGGAATCCTTCGCAGTTTGGACAATCAGGTGTGGTATCCATGCGTAATACGATTCCCGCTGGCAGCGCTCTTTAGCATCTCTCTGACAATGTTGTCTAGAGAGAGCTCCCCTGTGTCTGCATAAAGCTGCTGACGAAAGCTATCCTACCTCTCGCAAGAGAAAAAGGTGTGTTCAGCGTCGTCCGCCACTCCATTGCAGAACACAATCACGAGGTGGTGCCTTCCCAATCCTGTGCAGGTAAGACTGAAAAACCTGCCCGTTTTTTCACCGTGCATTCGGTTCAACCACGGGTCTAAATTGTCGATGAGCCGCGTAGTCCATCTGCCCTTTGGTTCATTTTGCCAAGAAAGTGGCCACTCGGTAAGGGTGCGTTGACGATCTTCACGGGCAACCACTTCTCTTAAATTCTCGCCCTTACGGCGGTTGATAGCTTTGCGCTCCTTGGCAAGAAGGGCAACGAGGATCACCATCAAGTCGGTTCGGAGACGGTGCGATAAGGAGACGCTACTCGCAAAGCTCCCCACCTCTGCACTTGAGAAAGGCGCTTACGATGCACCTCTTTGTCAAGGGCATCAGCTCATACCTCCGCGCCATAGGGCAGAACCGACTTCGTTGCTCCCATAAGGAGATGTCTCCTAGTAGATATAGGGCCCCCAACATTCGCCATTAGCCGACTCAAGGCTACGACTCCAGCTGCAGCTTTGCCCGCTGCCGCTTTAATTTGCTCGAAGAAGCTCATCTTCGAGTCGAGCATTAAACCAAGGTATTTGACCGCTGATTTTGACTCTATAGTCAACTCGTCGAACGAAGCGTCCGGCAACAAGTGCCGCAACGTCATCTGCATAACAGACCAAGCGCGACTCTTCAGGCATATCGAGTCTCAGCAGACTATCATAGAAAGCGTTTCAGAGGTCCGGTCCTAGAATGGATCCCTGTGCTACTCCCGACGTGATTTCCATCCTCCTTTGGCCTTCTAGCGTCTCATAGAGCAGGGAGCCGTCTTTCAGATGATCCCTCAATATCCGCAAGAGATAGCTTGGCACGTGAAATGAGTTTTCTAATGTGCCTAGCATATCTGTCCATCTTACGGAATTGAAGGCATTTGTGACATCAAGCGTTATGAGGAGCGCTATGCGTCGAGATCGACGGCTGTGTACCTCGGCTCTATGAACCGCATCTACTACCTCCATAACAGCATCTACTGTATATGAACTGCTTTGGGGATAAATCCCCGGAAGCGCGGATCGCTTCAGCGAGTCTACCCCTGATGACCGTTCTTTTCATTACCGCAACAGAAGTGTTGGCAAGTCAATACAGATCTTTCTCATCATCCCGAGTACCCAGTTTACCGTAAAGATCTTTGTAATGGATTGCTCAGGTAACAGCGATCGCTTTTTTTGCTCCCGGATTACTGTTTTTAAATAGTCTTTCAACTTTGCCATTCGTTGATCTTCCCTCCGCTTTATCTTTTATGATCTTTGGCATTGACGGAGATCTTAGAATTGTGAAACTCCTCTTGAATGGGTCCTTTTCTAGGTTCTGGATTACCTTCTGCTGTCGCTCCACTCGAAAACACGCTGTGGGTGGATATGGATGAACTTGCTTGCTGAATCTCGAAAGCTGCCAGTACTGTAGCGTAAGTTTCGTCCTTCACACGTTTTCCATAGTGGTTTTATGTTATGTATGTCCTGCCCCAGAGAGGAGCAACGCTAGCCTATGCACATTCAGAGAAAAAAAGTACATGAACACGTTTAAGAGAAGAGAATGTGTAAAATTTTTGTTCATCGAATATAGTTATATTGGGTATCAAATAGGTCTCGATGAGAACTTTTTGAAGCAGATATTAGTTTTTACATTGGTTGCAAAGTGGAGGAGTGCGGGGGTCCGAAAAGAGTCAATTATTTCAACAACCTGTTCTCAAAAACAACCCAACCTAAAATCTGAAAAAAATCATGGTGGTCCATGCATATGGTATCTAGGCCTTAACATACTCCACGTTATGATTTCTGCTAAAATTTTGAAAATTTGATGGGATCTTTCCTTTAAGTTCATTTTAGATCCGTTAAATTTAAACTTTAATAGGAAGCATTATACTCGAAAGCTTGATGGAAATCTTACTATTATTAACAAAGTTATAACAGTTCAAAGTTGCCGCTTTGGCGTCAAAATGCTACTTCCCACAAGATAAAAGCCAATACCATGTCAAATTGAATATAGAGTATATTCAACGTATATACACTATAGGCTATATATTAGTGGAACCATCGTGTAGCCAAACATTCTTACATAAGAAATCAACAAAACCTTTCATATCTTCAGCGTGCAGTTGCCGGTTTTCCGATTTGTTTTTATTCGTGTTCCTTTAAATTTTATGAGCGTAGAACCAAGTGATTATCGGATGCAGGGTTAGGGTTGAGCGCCCAGGAGGTAGCCGCTTTATGTCCTAACGTAATCTGCTGGCGTTATATAAATAACGTACCTATAAATGTTTGGTGTCAATCGCTTTCAGGAGTGCATTTGTATTTGTTGTAATTGCATTTTGTTTGTAATTAAGAATGATAAATGCCTTCATATCCGAATGTCTTCATATCCAGATCTTATTAAGCAAGCCGAGCGCGTTCAGTCTATTAAGGCATTCCCATACCAGTTTGGAATTTACCTGGAAGGATCAAATAGCCGCTTGGTTGCCGGTTAGAATAATAATGATCTGTTCCCTATGGTTACTTTCGAGGTGGTTGCTGATTTAAGCCGTATGTCAATGCATCGTCTAGTTGGCCCTGTTGCTCCAACGTGTTGAAAACCTCTTATCGAAATGAAAATTTGTTGTGATGTTTTCCTTGGTATCAATAATTCGGGATACCACCTGGAAGGAATGTTCATTCATCTTCCTTCTATTTAGGCAGATCCCCGTCTCACTGGCACTTCGAGACGTCCTCCTTGCCTGCATCTGTATGTGCAGATGGAGAGGAGTCAATATCAGAAGGAATTCTAGGGATGCCGTTGAGCAAGTTCCCATCGCCCCATTGATATATATGCAAGCCAGTTTTTGAAGTTTGTACAACTCCCTGTCTGTCTACCCAGATTACTACCCCATAGGTAATCATTTATTTTACTATTGTTTCAAGTTTCAAGTTGACCGGTTGAATAATTTCTGCGTTATCATATACTCCGATTTTGAAAATTTAGTTTGAGATAAACACGTTTAAAGTTTGACTGGCTATGCGGCATATTTATATACATGAAGACCATACACAGGAGATTCAATTCCCCGCACATTTTTTCAAATTTTATGGAGACTGTAAAGTCTTGCACTCGTTTGACCACTATGGCAGTTGCGCGAGCAAAATTCCGCGCATAAGGGCTGGTGTTAGTGCTGTGTATGTGATGGAGTGCATTGGTGTGCGCCCATGTGGATGCAAGCGCATGGTCGCGAGTTAACAATAGACATTGCACAGCTGTTTATTACTTCACACATCCCAGCGGGAACCAAAGGCAAGGCTTCCTTAAAGATTTATTTCGGATTAATGGTAATGGATCTTAATGAAATTACTGAGCGAATGATGCTTCAAACACGCGCAACATCTCGGCGACAGATCCATGTTTACTCTGATAAGAAGTGAGAAAGAAATAAGTAGATGCATCCAAGACCAATCTTTCGGATGAATCCGTTTCCCACTGGAATACGATGAAGAAACACAGATGACAAAACCCTAGACACACGGACACACCAATACCTCTTACTTAACCCGTCCCTACCCGAAAAGTGCACAATAAGATTCCGTGTTCCTTGGACGTTGAAGCAGCTCTTCCTGTTTATTCTTGAGTAGATGCTATACAGCTACCAGAGTTCACATAAGGGTTTGATAAGCCGCATCGACTTGCCAATGGATTGATGATATCGGCACTTTTTTGCTTGCATATTAGGGAGTACCCAAAGGGTTTTTTAGCTACTCCTGATCGTGTGGGTGAACATGGTAGTTCAATTGTTGTCTTCATCTCTGTCTTATCAATACGATTTGATGAAGATTATGTCTTGCCCTTATTTGGAGACTACGATGTGTATAGATGAGCTTTGAAAATAAGTTCATGAATCCGTACCTTTGATATATTGGGTTGAGGAGGATAGAAATGTTTCCTTGAAAATGGGCCACATCAATGACGAAACATCCAAACATCCGAAACCCCTTACAGTGCAAAACTGCTTAACTTGGAAAAATAATTTCAAGACTAGATTTTTTGGGCCTAATGGTCTCTCGCTTAATCTGGTGGTTCAAGTGCAGTGTTCATAGGTTTGTAACTATTATAATTTTTCGAATTTCGCTTCAAATTTTGGAAAAGGATTCTTCAAGTACAACACTATCGATTAATTTCTGGGAAGTTCCAATTGTATATCTCCCCTTAAGGGAAAACAAGCTATATCTACTTCTTTGCCCGGGAAACTGTGGAGACTGTCTTTACTTTTTCGCATGCAACCCTCTATTTGTATGGAATATCAAATTTTTGATCAAGGGTGGTACAAGGTTACGGGCAAAAAATTGAGGGAGTTTACTTTTACACAACAATATTTATAGCGTTGATAAGATAAACAGTAAAACAAGACGGGAAACTGAAAGCTGAACGCTTCAGGTATGAAAGGTTTTGTGTATTTCTTTTACAAAGACATTGTGCATTCGTCCCATTAGTACGTAGCACGTAATATATGCATATATTATTTGAGAGCATTTACTTTCGGGTGATATTGACATTTATAGTCTTGAATTTGCAAAGAGGCGATAATTTTAACCTGTTATAACTTTGTTAATAATAATGTGCTTTCAACCAAGGTTGGTAGGATCATGCTCTATGTTATAGCCTACATCTCTGCAAAATGTGTGTTGTGGTGCTAAGATTATTCTAAGGGGGGTTTTGCAGGCAATTACTAAAAATTATATTAATATATTATTATTAACTTTATTTGAACAGATATCGCTATGAAAGATATTTTGGAGCCCAGGTACTATATAGTGGCAGCCTCCGTTAAAGAAATTATCACTTTCGACCCCCCGCACTCCCCAGCTTTTCAACAGATATCAAAGCTAACACCGGCTTCGAAAAGTACAGATCGAGATCTTCTATTTGATAACCCACATGACTATATTTGGTGAAAAAAAATTTACACACTCCTTTTACATGTATGGGGACCTCTCCTTAAATTCGACGTAAAATGATGTAACTCACTATACGCGTGAGCGTTCACAGTTTCCACCTTTCCTTCAAACTTGGTGTCAATCGCTGCAACTGTCTCCGAGAAAAATGCGTGTGGCGGACAGCCAGACAGACAGACTGACTGACAGTAAACCGATTTTAATAAGGTTTTGTTTTGCACACAAGGTGGCACAGGGTTTCGGATAGATATAGCCCGGCAGCCTTGTAATACCTTATTCAATCCATCGAAACCTATCATTTCAAGTCTAATCCATGCATTCGTTGACTTAAGATACAATCAAAACATTATATATATCAAATAAAGGCAAAATTAGCTTAAATAAATGGTGGTTCCCATTATATCTCTGATAGTACTATTCGCTCAAAAAACTCGTTTATGTACATATTTATCAATAAAATGTGCAGTTCTCAGGCTAAAAAGTTCTAGTATGAAACGTAACTTACTTTAAGATAAATTCCAAGCTTGATTAATGTATCGCTTATAATAAGTCGGTCAATGTTCTAGAAACCAGTTGTTCCGAAATTTATTACATGTTCACAAAGCGAAGGGGAGCGTATATACCAGACCCATAACCCTTGCTAAACCCTATTACTAGAGTGCTGGTTTTATCTATAGCAGTGAAAGGATCTGCATTTCTAAGTTCTATGGCAAATTGGGTAAATTTGTAGGATCAAATTTGTAAGCCAAAGTCAGTTCTTATTCGAGACGTGACGTATTTTGTTGTAGCAACAATCAACCCAATCAGAATATTGCTTGCATTTTATGATAAGCAGGGAACACCAGCCACCAACAACCAGAGAATACCCAAAATTCTGATAGGCAACAATGATTAATTCATTGTGTATGGTTAGTTCTGGGATACTATTATTATTATTTTTGGACATATCAGTCTTAGAGGTATCCCCAGTTATTCATGAAGGAGATGTGTGAAGAAAAGTGAGTTGTGATAAGTTGGGCGATATCTCAAATAGTCATCTCATTGTTGGTTCAACTGGGCCGTGTAAGTTAATTGCGACAAAATTCGATCTATTCAGTTAACATTCATGGCCTCTGATGTCTTTATGCTTTTAAGTATTTCTCCTTAATGAAAATTGCTTACCTTCAGGAAACGCTTTAGCAGCAAATTTTATAAGAAGAAGTTCCGCATAAAACTTTGGCATCCTCCTTCATTCTTGGATTAGCAATGTTTTTCAATAAGACCGCATCAGCGTCCATTATCTTAGAATCTAATAAGTTGATAAGATCCACAAAGCAGAGACAAAACTTCTTGATCCACTTATCTATTTACTTTACCTGGTAACACCCTAATCAAAAGTTACGCGAACGTAACTGACAGAGCAAGACACTGTCAGAACTCACAATTACTTTTTTTTTAAGTTTACTAATGTAATTTACTAACAATTCTCTAGTGAGAACGAAATTAAAAGTGCTTTATGTCGATCGATTGTGCCGGGGAGTTTCTATGGAGAGTGATTAAACTATCCGATATTGGTAGCTGGTCGGGTGGGAAGGTCAGGGTGTAGAAGAATGTCAACAAGTCGCGAGCTAATCTAAAATTATCATCAATCATTATAATCTAGCACATAAATTGAATTCGCGAACGGCACACGGCAGCTCGGGCTGTATCAACAGCGAAATCATGTAGAAACAAAGGCGTTTCCAAACAGATTTGGTATTGGAAAAATGTCCTGCGAACCACCTGTTAGCGGTCGTGTGAGTGCAATCAAATCGCAGTTCGAGAGCCTGAGTAGCGTGGAATCACTTGACATAAGTGGAATTCGATCAAAAAAACCGTCGGTCCGGTTTCAGTTTCAGCGTGCAGCTACTTCCTTTGATCTCACAAATCGACATGACAAAATAAAGGATGTTGTGAAAACCTGGTCGTCGCAGCCGAAAAATGAAGTTCCCAAACAACACAGTGATTCTGCCTTGTTAGAACAACACCGGCGCGTATCTAAGCAACCGGTAAATTCTAATCGACCGGCGTTGAAACGCTGCTCCAAGGAAACGACTGAAGTGAAGCTCTCAAGACATACCAGCGATCCAGTGAAGCGGAGCAGCATCAAGAGAAGTCCGGCATTTCGTGTCGGCGAGAAACAAAATAAAGCGATACTCATCAAGCAGACGTCACTCACTGAAGATAAGACGGTAGAAGATACAAAGTTCGAAAAGTTTCTCGCGCGAAATTACAGTAAAACGAATATGGAACGTTTCCAGCAGGCTGGATTGTCCGATTCGCTGAAGGCAGCGCTTCGTCAACCGCTACCGGTTGGACCCCCGCCCAAAAAGCCACCCCGGACATTTTGTGGCTCACCAACTTCTGTTCCTGAGGAGAAAGCCCTTTTCGATTCCGGGGATGGGCACGATCCAAGTGACTCAGCAACAAGCGGCGTTCATATCCAGGAAAGGATAAATTTTCTTGAAACAAATCTAGCCATGAAGAGCGGACCGAAAACTCATCTTCCGGCGGTTAAGTTTCGAACTCCACTTCAGAAATCGAAGACTGAATTAGTGTTGCAGGGCACAAAGTTCCTGAATTGTATTTCGTGTCTTCGGGATTCGACGCCAGTGTACGATTCAGTGGGCGCGTACGAGAACGAATCGAAGCCTTTAATACTGCAAAAATCCAGAACGACATGTTTGACAGGAAAACCACATGAACCTATTTACATGGAACCTTTCGGTCATCTCAAATCGAATAATCGACAGATTTCCAGATGCTCAAACTTTACTAAGGAGACTGAAAATGTCAATACGAACACTAACGATAAAAAGATCTCGAACGGAAACTCGGTAGCTTCTTGCAGTTGCCCGGAAAATCACAAGTCAACCGATTCACATTATTTGGTGAGTGTTTGTGTTCTTACTATCGCAAAATTAAGATCAATTAGTCATGGCGTTCCGCCCGACAAACTCATTAATGACTTCATGTTTGCAAGAAGCTAGGTATGTTAATTCAACAAAAGATGAGAGGAATGCCTGGGGATTCTGCAGATAATGTTTTGATAAGTTATCAACAGTCATGGTAGTTGAGCAAAAGATAAGAGTGAAATTTTGTTACAGTTTTCGTTTCTGCTTGAAAAATGCGGGTCAGAGCGTTTTTCTAGTTTGACTAATCTTTGTTTGATTTTGGTAGTGCGGAGAGGCAACCAAATCTCAATTGCTGTTGAGAAATGATGCGATTTCTTTTTTGAAGGAATAGTTCCGCCGTTACTTTACATTAAGAAGCGGATCGTTTAGGCCGTATCTGTTACCGGTTTACCTGACCGAAGTGTTTCCATCAGAGTTGGCCTTCGGTATTTACGCTTGTCTTTACTTTGTGGAACTATCACTAAATGAAAGAAGATACTTTTTGGTAGTTTTTAATGATGAGAAACTGCCCGTTTTTTCTGTTTTCCGTCATCTGTCTTTCCTTGTTCCGATTCTTACATTTCTGATGAAAGAACTTAAGAGATCCTCCGTGCTTGTTTTTTGGCTTTTTTTCCTTTTTAACTCAAAGATACACCCTAGTCTCATAAAAGTGCTTACAAAAATGCCTTCTATATGCGGACTAATAGCACTTTTTTCCCTGTCGATTTGCCTATCAAAAGGAAAAGCGTGCAATGAAATCTTGGCGCATAGTTTTGTTAGCGCTATAACTATAATACTGAACTTTTCCTCGATATCCGCCCTTAACTCGATTTTTGGTCTAATATTTGACAGGAAATTCAAAAAGATAAAAATTAAATAAAGGATCAAAACATAAATGTAATTTCTACCACTACGAATACACATTTTACCTAATACTAGCACTAAATGCCAAGCAGTTAGGCTAGGACGATTCTACCTACTTAAAAAGAAGTAGAGGCGCTTTGATGGTGGTGCCCCGTGGAAGGGCAATGGGAAAATCCGGCGAGAACCTCGCTATATCGAGCATGTTTGTACAATGATGTACTTCTGTATAGTTTGATCGACAGTGTGTCAGAGTCCCAGAACATTTACGGAAACAGCGAAGAACCACTCTCTCGAGGTGTTCTCTGGGACAATGCACAGCGCTTTGGGATAATGGCTGACTCGAGTGTTGTGTTGTGTCAGTGCTCTAATATGCTATGATCCCATCTGAAATAACGAATCAAGCGATTGATGTAATTCGTGCTGACGAAATTCGTGTGAACATGGAAGTTGAAGCCACTGAAAACTGAATCTAAGTCTGGGAAAGGCATAACGGGATATATGGGAAATATTTGCATCACTTTGGATTGGACGAGTGTTTGTCGTTTTCTTAGGTTCATGGAAAAGAGCCTGGTGTGGAACGATGCCTACCACGTAGTCATTGGATCCCACAATATCGTTGAGAAGATGTTGAGGCCAAAAGGCGAATTGTATTGCAGTAAACTTCACAATAGCAGTTACCCAAAAAAACTTTAGGAACTAGAAAAAGCCTGGAAAGCATATCGGATGCGTGACAAATATATTGGTTTATACCAGAGCCATTCATGTGAAATAATAGGAGGAAGAGTGCGGTGATCGCACAGGCAAAGAACCTTGGTTTCGTCGGAATTTTTTTTTTCTGTCCGACTCTGTCTGCAAAGACATTTGACTATAGGTTGATGACTCGATGAGAGAGCAGATGCAGATGCTGTCGGCGTACTCGAGGTGTTTAAGGAAATATGCTATAGTCCATTGAAGCTCTTCACGTTCTTTGGACAAAGTAGTATGAAGGGCGTCGTCGATCGCGAGAAAAAAAGTATCCGTGTCAAAATGCGACCCCGAGCTTTGAACTTCAAATTCCTACGAAGTTTTACGTTCCTGGGTTCAACACAATGGGTATACTCTCTGTTGAAAGCCTTTTCAAAATCGATGAACAGTAAGTGGATTAGAGATTTAAACTTCGCACATGGTTTCACAATAATCTGAAGGTTGTTAATAGGGTTGATGAAGTAAAATCGGAATCATTCTGCTCCCGTACGCCTCCATGTTTCCGTCAGATAAGTTTGGTAACGGTCTTTTCGGGCGGGGTCGAAAACTTCATTCGCGCCAGAAATAAAGGCATTTTTGATACGGTGCAACGCTTATCAATATTCTCGGACTGCTTGTTCAAAGCTTGTGTCCTTTGCGCAGCAAGAATTTTATCTTACTGCTGGGCGACACCTCAACCAGGGAAATGGCCTATATTGAATTTACAAGCAGACGCAGTTACACAGTGCAAGCGAATGTAGGCCATCAAAAGGCTGTCCCTTTTGAGGCTGAAATCAGCACCCATTCAGAATACAAAACCTATTGTCGATCTGATTAGATCGTTATCTTGTGTTCGAACAATTTGACACCGTTGAGGAGGGGTATGTGCGCAATCCACAAACCAATTGAAAATCATTAGCTAAAGGTCCTAGTCGTTAATTCAGACCCTATCGGAGACGCTGTCGACGTTTTGTTAGCAGAATATTCGTAATTTACGACAAGTAGGGAAAACTTTGAGATAAAAGGGATTCATTTGAAATATGGGGTGGTTCGGTTTTGAGTTCCCGATTATATTTGTTAGGAACTATAAATTTGTTTGGGGAATTGGTTTCGCATTATCTAATAAGATAGAGTTAATACTCTTTAGAGCAGATTTCATATCGCAACATATATGGATATATATACGTGAAGTGAAGAAATAGACGACAATGTGGTCACTGTGGGATGTATAAGTAAAATATTCTCACTCAAGAAGATTTAGAAAATTTGCTGCTACAGGAACGTCAACAACGCTTCGGATAGGAGCTGATAACGCCAACGGTAGCGGGTGCCCCAGGAATGCTCACTTTCTCCAACTTGAGTGAGAATTCCAACAATATAAGCTGAACATTCTGGGTCTAAGCGAAGTAAGATGGCGGGACACTGGAAAGTACTATTCTCTCTCTTGTGGCAGTGTGCTTTTGAAATCTGGAAAGCCGAGTGGTAGCAGCCGCAATTCTGATGTCCGGTTGTCTGTGACAGCTACGGCAAGGCGGGCTCTCTTGATCTGGGAACTGGTTTCTGACTGGAGGAACGTCATAATTGTACAGTGTTATACACCAAGGGAGACTTCTGATATAATGGAGAAGGACGGTTTCTACGAGAAATTACACGCATCTCAAGAAGGACTTCTTAAAGGTGAAACTGAATGTTAAGGTGGGCTCTAACATCATCTCGTTCGGGCAAGTGGTGGAAAAACACGATTTTGGAGACGGTAGAGATAATCTTGGAGGTTTGTAGATTGCTGCACAGGCCTTGCCATAGCGTCAGTTGGGTTTCAACGTGCAATTAGATTAACCACTTTGATACTCTTTTCTCGGACGTTAAGCAGGTTGGCCACGTTTGGTAGCGGTATCAGTATGTGCAAATTGGCTTGATGTGTAAGATGTGCGATTCGTTTAACAACTTTGTGTGAGTTCTAGTATTTTGATGGGGACCATACGGGATTTGATAGGAGCCATATGTGATTTTTATTTACATTTTTTTTTTGCTTTTAACTCAACTGTGAATTCAATTCAAAAGAAAAAATATAGTACCATCAAGTTTGATATGAATTCTATTATTATTGGCAAAGTTATAGCGTTCAATTCGTCTTCTTCGTTTTAATTTAGTGCATTGTAAAGCATCAGGACATATCAGTACCACATTGAAGTCAATAGTTGTCAGGGTCCTATACGTATATAAGCCGAACGTGTTCTTTCTACCTGTAAGCTATTGGAAAATTTCTTTAAAACTCTTTCAACTGAATCCGTTTACTAAATATATTAATTACCAATTATGAGCTAATACTAATAAAATTATCAAATACTCAAACCACTGAGGATCAGCTTAGTGGATGGTGGGTGGGTGGATTTCATGAGATCGCAATGGTTGAACTTTAAACTGGCAAGATGTGAATTCCGAGATAAGCGATGTTTACCCTTTTTTACTTTTCTTGATTTTTAAGGTTTGTGTCAAATAAAACCTGATATTAATTTTCCCCTGCAATTTAAAGTGCGGAAGTAAGAAGTCGAAATGTACACACTTGAAGTGAGACAGGACTCATAGTCGGAAACTACTCAACCCAAAAATATGAAAAAAAATCTGGAAAGTGCGGTTATATGAACTCGAGGTCTTATAATATGACCCATCCGATATCTGCTCAAATAAACGTACTAATACTTTTCATCCTACGAGTACCAAATGCACCACCATAGAGGAAATTTTCTCGCACGCTTGCCAAGTTTCATGAATGTGCGAAACAAAACCTTATTAAAACTGATTCAGTGTTGGTCTGTCACACCTGATTCATTCGGAAGCGGCTAAACCGATTGTCATGAAACTTGGTGATAACGTGTAGTCTGTGAATCCCTTTACAGATAGTAAGGGGCGCCACTTTTTGTTGAGTCTAAGGGGAAGCTCCCCATACATGCGAAGAGGTGTGCAAATTTTTTTCAGAAAATATGACCATGTGATACCCAACAATGAAAAGGTTCAATTAGTACTTTTCTAAACTGATCTTATTTCTAATTCTGGGGAAACATAGGGGAGTGAGGGCTCAAAATGTAGGCATCGAAAAGTGTAACAGGTCCTGTTCTCGGAACCTATCCAACCGAAAAATGTATCTAAACGAAATCAAGGCCTCAAAGTACATCCTGTTTCGAAATCTACACATATAAAGTGATTAATTGTATATTAGCATATTTTAAAAATTTATTCGCAAACCCCCTTAAGTTCATGCTATAACTACAACATTGACAGTGGTATAAAGGATAACATAGGGCATAAGTTTGAGAAGTTTGAAGGAAATCCAACTATTATTAACAAGATATAGAAGGTGAAACTTTTCCATTTTATGTGAATTTCGTGCATTCTAAAACGTGTATGACATCATCATAACATATAAATTCGTCAATAAGACACCGAAGGGATCTCATATGAATGAGGGCCCGCAGGCAGATTTTTAGTCATTTATATATTAATATCAATTACGTAAGACATATGTTTGTATTTGTATGCTTATACTAATGAAGCTTGTGGGTAGTGCTTAATTTAGATAGATATATTTGTACATTAAACCAGCGGTATTCAATATACGTACTGTATATGAACATATGTATGCTTTTACGCATGAAGTAATTCGGAAATACATATGTGTACGATTAATTTATATACGTGCATGTTTACACACAGTATTCGGTAATAGGCAATGTTTGTTTGATTTAAATATCTTGTAGTTTGAAAAAAATCTTAAGGAATAATTTGCGTGTTTAACTATTATACATATATACATATGAATCTAAAAATGTGTGTAGACAGTTTTTCAAATAAGATGAACACAAAACCTTTATAAGGGATGCGCTTTCTTCCAATATTTCGACTTGCTTGTATCTGTTGTAAGTTGTCTTCTTCACATTTGTTATAATAATAATATTGAACTCCTAGTGTAAAGCGTATGAAGTTGACTGCTATCAATACAGTGCTTTGTAGATCAAATTATTTGTGTAAATGGCTTTTTAAGCAATTTAATGGTTAACTATGTACTCATCATTCCTCACATAGGGAAACATAAAATCTTTTATTGAAGCATCTCGCTTCCGGTTTCCCGAATTATTTTCACTTAACACAGTACTATAGTCAAATTAGTTGCAAAACTTAAGCTGAACTGATTTAATTCAAATTTAATTCAAATAATAAATTTAGACGAAAAAATGTTAGCCCTCCAAGTGTAGTTAGAGTACCTGTTAACATTTCTATGACCGACATTGTATGTCATTTGTTTTTTTTTTGCTTTGTATGCCACTCTGTACTCTAAGAAAAATTGGCATTTTTTTCGAATCAACTCCCAAAAAAGTTGAAAGTTCCAGAGTGTGACACGTATTGCTCCTCTAAACTATCTTGGATGATTTAAAAAGACAAGATCATTGAATACCAAATCGAAGTCGCTGAGTGGAAATTATTACTATTTGATTAAATAGATGAAAAGGGAAGTTTAAAGTAAATTTTACCAATAAAAACATAAAACGTTAGATTGGCATTACTTATTTGATGATATTGGCAAACTCCAATTTCACCTTCTTGTAAGTAAATAATAATGTACATTTTAAATTACGTGTACTCTCAAAGCTTTCCTTCAAAGTTGCTTGTAAATTCCTTTTGCATCTTCATACTTGAATAGTAAGTATTAAATATTCTCCTTTGCAAATGGTGAAGTCTAAATTTCGAATATTATTACATATATGTATTACGATGTTTGATATGTTTTGCAAACCTTATGGCGATAATAATGAATTGACAATCATTTTACTATAAAGGAATGGAAATTAAAAAAAATTGTTAAACAATTTTTTTTTTAAATTATTTGGCGTGAATATTGCAGACGTTCTTATGCGATGGTCGAATCGACGTTATCTGAAATACATACACTAGTATTTTCTACCATAGAAGTTTTTAGGAAAGTTCAATATATGCAGAGATTGTATAATAGATATTTAATCAAACCGCAGCAATATATCGCTATTGTATCGGCACATTAGAATGCAGTTCTATTTTCTGTTATTTAATAAATATTTGCTTGCTAGTAAAACTTGTTTTGTCGACATAGATAAATTGTGTTTAATGTGGAGGAAGTTGTTATTATGATTCTTGATTATATGTAGGCCTGAAGTAAACTAGAAGCTACAAATTATTCGCTTACCTGTCGATACTTCGTTATATAGACGTTTGATGACCAGATATGTGAATGCATAGTAGATAGAAAATACTATTAAGATGAATCTGTGATCTAAAGATGATCGTAGCCAATTACAAGAATAACGGGATAATCAATTATTTTTTTTTTTGTTCAATTGTTCAATTCTTCTCATTCCATGAAAGAAGAAAAACATCTTATCTAATATATAACAAGTCGGAATACTGGAAGTTTCGGGTACAAAGGTTTTGTGTCTTACACATTGACATTCTTCCATTAGTATATTGCTAAAAACCCAAAAGTCCCTTCATATTTTTTTCAAACTATAAGATATACGTACATTTTACAGACGTATATAGTATTATGCTCACCCTAAACAGGTAAACATTGCCTAGTACTGAATACTGTATTCTATATGCATGTATATAAATTGATCGTAAAACTATTTTCGATTTACTTCGTTCATGAAAGTATACATATGTACATAGGAAGTACGTATGTTGAATACCGCTTGTTCAATGTACAAATATATCTATCTGAATCAGGCACTACCCCAAAGCTTCATTTACATATACATATGAAGAACTACATATGTGCGTCCCGAGTAATTGATGTTGATATGTAAATGATTAACAAACTAAAACGAACTGTTTCCTTGTGACCTCCCATTCACATGAACTAACACGAATTGATATGTTATGATGACCTCATACACGTTTTAGAATTCATGAAGTTCACATAAAATGCAGAAGTTTCCCCTTTTATAACTTTGTTAATAATAGTTGGATTTCCTTCAAACTTTCCACAGTTACGCCTTATGTTATCCGTTATACCATTGCTTTGTACTTCTAGCTGGAACTTAAGGGGTGAATAGGTTCTGAGGACGAGATCTACACTTTTTGGGGCCATATTTTGAACCCTCACTCCCCTACATTTCATCCGAGATCATAGCAAGAACACAACAAAAACAAAACAAAGAGTGGTGAGAGGGCGCTTTCTTGATGAACACCGCCGGAGTCACGAAGCGATTTTGATACACCCGCCACACTTCGAACTTTACTTTTCGGATCGTGGTAGCATAAAAGATTAGTTCATGTGACTCCAGATCCAGAAATGCAATGTAAAAAGAGCGATGTTTATCACATTGTTTCTCTATGAGTAGCCGCGCTTGTTGCATTCCGCCATTAGTTAGATAGTTTTTGCCCAATTGTGTTCTACACTCTTGTTGAAGAACTCATTGTGCCACAATGTTGGGCCCCCGCTCTTCGTTTTCCAGAGCTCAGATGCGATGTCATCAGGTGCTGTTGATTTCCCCGATTTCCTTCGTTGAAATTGCTGCAAATGTCGGCTGAGCTTATGGAATTGGAGGATGAACAAATTGACATCTGCTCAAAATATTCTCGTCATTTATCTGTTCGTTTTGGTAATGGACTGTCCAGGTAACAGCGATCGCTTTCTTTGCTTCCCGCTTGGCATTCTTGTAAAATTACCAATTAGCCAGCATTTCGTCGAGAAACTTATGTTAGATGTGTTTTTTTCACGGACCTTCCTTTGGATATCGTCATTTCAAACCTTGGTGACCCCGAGAGTTGCATAAGCCGCTTTTTGGATCGTGCTTTCAATTTGGTTGTACGACTCTTTCCACGGCTTAAGATGCAGTAAATCCGCGTGAAATTGTTAAGTTTGAACTGCTATAACTTTAATTCTAATAGCCGGATTTCCACGAAACGTTGCAGTATTATGCAGGATACTTTCGCTATGCCGCTGCTTTGATACCCCTAAGATGAACTTGAGGGGCGTTTTCCAGTCATTTTAAAAAGTTGGCAATATCCTATTATTAAGTTTATTTGAGCAGATATCGGAAAGGGACATATTTTGATCCAAATTTCATATAACCGTATCGCACTTCATTTTTCAGATATTTGGGGTGGGTAATTTCCGAAAAGAAGTCCAGTCTCACTTTACGTATGCACATTTTGACCTCTTGACTCCGAAACCATTCAATCGATCGCCATGCAAATTGGTATATTGGTATATGGTGTAAAAATAAGTCAATGTCATATGAAAATAAAAAAAAATCTAATTAAAAATTGTTTATTCGACTCCATTCGAGCCAAATATGTTTGTAGTCCTGCCTGGAAAAGCCCATGTGTGTTTGTAAACCCCTTTCCGCACAACTGAATATTACACAGTCCGTTGTCATTAGTGTTCTTATGTGAGCTACGGGAGTCAACGTATCGCCTTAATACGGGTTCCGTCTCTACTTGACTGTTAAAATCCCCAAGTATGATTTTGATATCATACTTAGGACAAGCTTCGAGGGTCCGCTCTACTGCCTCGTAGAAGGCATTCTTCTTCGACTATGCAGCCTCTTCTGTAGGGGCGTGAACATTAATAAGGCTTATATTTTGGAATTTGCCTCGCAATCACAGAGTGCGTAGCATTTCGCTTATGTTTTCAAAGCCGATAAGCAGGTTTCATTTTTTGACTGACTAGGGAATCTACTCCGATTACATGGTTTACTGGATGGCCGCTATAATATATGATGTAGTGGCTCTTCTCTAGGAAATTCTGTCCAGCGCATCTCTTGTAACGCTGTTACATCACCCTTATATTGGGACAGAGTATCGGCTAGCTGCTGGACAGCATTCGATCCGTACAAGGAGTGCACGTTCCAGAGAAAATGCGCAAATTATTATTCAATTTTCGTTGCCAGGTTCGCCGTTGTGTTGTCAATGCTGTCCGAAGGTCCTTTTCTGGTTTCGTTGTTTTCCGTGTAGGGTTGTCAGGTCTACGCAACCCCCAGCCTAGTGGACCAGTTGGTACCATTTTTCCCTATTTCAGGTGCGGGAGACTCGCCTTCATCCTTCTCCGTCTGTAGTTTTTCATTACGAAAGAACTCCTAGCGATCACCACGTGGAGGTGGAGATAAAGTTTGGTAGTAGAGCTGTTGGTGTTGATTCAGCAAGTGTTTGCCAGGTTTTATGCTCCATCGTGTTTACCAATCCACGCTTCGCCCTGGGATCTATTCTACCCTTATTTCTATGGTATCCTATGCTACAGATACAGGGAAATTTCGGCCTACTAGTCAAGCGCCCTGACGTGGATGTAGGGGATTGCGCATTAGAACATTAGCTCTAATATACATAGTTGTCTATGGCCTTTCCATTGTTTTAAGTACGAACTATGTCAGGCATATTAGTTTGAAAGATTTAGGGTGAAAAGGATCCTTTTGACCCTGCTTCTCGGAGTAAAGACCACTCTTGCCCGTCTTCATGCCCTTGGTATATATTCTAATACTGTGCTGCCTCTTACCACTCAAAAGAGATCCTAAGATGATTTCCCGGCATCTGTGGAATAATGCTGGGAAAATGGTATCTACTCCGGGCGATTTCACTGTTTTCAAAGTTCCCCCTGCCAATCTTATTCTAGCTTTCCAGCATACCTTTTTCGCTAGTTTCCAATTTGCGTCTTTCTCTCTTCTATCTATTGTTGGGGTATCAGATTACGGCCTCCGCGATTCCTTCGAGAACCTTGGTAGGTTTTCCATCCGATGTGGCCTCCGAAGTATCCTTCCTTGGTTTCTCTCTGTGCATGTACACAGGTTTGCTACTAAATCAGTAATTGGTGAGGCAGCTACAACATTTAATTCCCTCCAGGTCGTCTACCCCGATCGTGGGGAGTTTGCCCTCCTTACAAACTTACTCCTTAACAACTATCCATAACCGTGTGTGGAGATTTATGTTTTGAGTTATGAGGAAGCGTAGAGGCTCTCCTTTTCAATAGCTACTGTTTCGGGAAGGTGGAACGTCACCATGTATGTCCTTGGTGTATCATTCCCAGCACATGTCGCCAGTTCCGTTCCCTTGCATCCTAGCAATTAGGGGACCGTGTCCTCCGTCACGCAGTCTACCAGTATAATACCTAAAAATATGCCGGTAAACGCAAGCTTCTTATTTCATCCCTCATACATTTCCATTAGGATGAAGTCCACAATTGTTTCCTGTTCCGACCGAATGCTCTTTACCACTTTACCCTCCTGCTTTCACTATTGATCGTCCCGGAATTTCTTGGGCTCCAGTTTAACTTTCTTGGGAGCATTCCCCTCTTGTGGACTCTTTTCCGCTGCTCTTCGCTTTTTTGGCTTTGATGCTGAAGGCTTAGGTCTGTCTTGAGCCTTCTTGAGGCCCTCTTCTGGTTTCGCCACTGAGACCTGTCTCCTTCCTGATATGCGGACCTCAGACGTACCCTTGCTCATTCCTGCTTTTTGAGCAGGGACCTTTGTTGGTTGCGGACTTCGTAGTAGGCCAATGTTAACCTTGGCACCACTGCTTGACTTTCAAACTTCTCCCTTTTTGGACGTAGTTAAATGATTCTGTGTTACGGGGATGTGCCTCCGCCTGATGGGCCTGTTTGTGTGCGATGCGGGGTCCCATTTGTTTGTTGTTCGATTTTTAATATTTTTCTTCATTATAGGTGTTTCCAAATGAAAATCCCACGAGTATGCGCTTTAGGGGGCTCTCTTTGCCATAGCTCCCGTAGCACGGTAAGGCCCGGTTTGCGCACTGAGGCGACTAGGTATCATTCAGGTTCTGTTCGAATACAGTCAGTTACCCCTGACTGCAAACTATCCAATGGGCACGGTTCGCAACATTTTGGATTGGGGGATGTGTTTTTCGATTTGTACAGGGCGTGGGTATCACCACCCAATAGCGGTCTTGGTAGGCAAGAAGCTTGGTTTCTGGTTTCTAACCGATAACGCCTCACGCAAGGTAACCAGGACAGAGTGGAACACCCCGACATGTTGCAAGGTTATAACACAGTATTCTTCATCGACAAATGAAAGATGGCCCTTGGAGCCGCTCGGGGTTATCTCAAGTAGGCATAGTGTAGCTGAGTTGTACAGTCTTCCGATGGGACGGGCGGTATTGAAACTCTGTTGATTGGTAGGGAATGATCCAAGCCCCAAGCGTAACATAGTTATTCTGGTTAATAGCCAAGCATTCATGAACACTTTAGACTCAGTGGCGTATGTCCTTCAGACTGGTGACAATGCACGGACGGGCCGAACCGACTGGGCGGCACGCTTAGTGGGGATAGAGCGGGACGGTGCGGATTGGCCAGGTGGGAATCTGCTCTTGCTAGTTACAGTCAGCGTCCTGCTGGCAAATGTGAAGGCTGGAATTTAACAGCCCCTGACCATAGATGTGAAGGACATCTTTTTAAAAGACCAGATGCGTGCAAATTCGTACTTACCCTACAAAGGATCATACCACCAGACTCGGCAACCCTGTAATTCGCATTGCCGAAGTTACAGAGGACGGTGGAAGTTTGAGACATTTACTTTGCGAGCTAATAGAAGCAATAGAAGGTTGCTATGAATTTTTAAAATAACTTTAAATTTCGATCATAATTATGTGTTTCTGGAGTTCGATAATTTTTACAATAAGGGGAAAAAGGTGTGAGATACAAGAAAAGGGCATATTTTTTTTAGAAAATTTTCTTTCGAGTATCTTATATATTAATGTTTTTCTAACTAGTGTACATTATTAAGCATTATTTTTAGAATATTATGCAAAATTTTCGCAAAAAAAAATAGAAAATTAAGCCAATGGTAATGGTGAGAATTAAATCACCTCAAAAAAGTCTCCCTCCGGTAGTCAAAGTAACAATTATTGCTTCATCCGAAATTACAAAACCAAAAAGATTTCTTTAGTACATAAGTTTATCTTGGATTTGTACTAAGGAATTGACAAAATATTCATTTGTGAATTTTTGATGAAGGTGTAAATAGAAAACTTGTAACTTTTGCTAAAAAAATGCTTATTGTTTTGATTAAAAACTAAATTGTAATTGGAAATAGAGAAATCCTTTGTTCAAAATCAAGTATTTAGTATGTTACAAAGTGTGCAAAGTTTAAGCGAAATCAGTCCAGAAGTTTTTGAGAAATGTTTACTTCGGGCTTAAAAGAAAGATTTTGAGGAAAACGCGATTAAAGTTTGATTCATGAATCTTCTTTTTCTTCAGCCTTTGTCCAGTTCACAAACGGGGTCGGCTCGTCGTGATCGCTTTCGCCATTGAGCTATCAAGCCATCGTTGTTTCGGCCTGCCTTTTGGTAGTTTACCCGTGTGACGATCTCCATAACAAAAACAAAGAGGAGTGGTGAGAGGGCGCTTCCTTGATGAACGCCAACAGAGACAGGAGGCGGTTTTAATACACCTGCCATACTTCGAACTTTATTTTTCGGATCGTGGTAGAGCAATTGAACCCAGTGCATGAGTTCTTCTGGTACTAAGTGCTGTCGTAAAGCATATCAGATGAGTTCGTGTGGCATACGGTCAAACGCTTTCTCTAGAGAAATGCAATGTAAAGAGAGCAATGTTTCTCACGGTTCTTCTCCATGAGTAAATGGAATAAAATGAAAAAACAATTTTTTTTTCAAATTACATAGAACAGTTGATTCCAAAGCATGCTTTTACTGCATTGCAGGACGAATTCTCCCATTCTTGAGTAGCAACCTGGGTTTTGCGTTCTGCTTTCCATATGCGATTTTCGTCTTCTTAATGACGATCCGGATAGCTCAAGTGGTTAGAGTTACGGTTCAAATCGCACTGGTGGCAGAGGGATTTATTATCGTGACTGGATGTCGGATTTCAGTCGACTCAGCTGTAAATGAGTACCTGAGTCAAATCAGGGTGATAATCTCAGACGAGCGCAATGCTGACCACATTGCCTCCTACAGTGTACTGCAGTGTACCGTTACGGTCTTGGATCAAGTGCTCTAACACACTTCAAGGCCCTGATCCAATATGGATTGTTGCGTCAACGATTATTATGTTATTATTATTATTAATGACGACGAAGGAGATTCCATTATCTATAACTCGAAAAAGTTTGCTCCTAATGGCATCAAATTTTCTGGCAATATTTCTTACACGTTGCGATATCAGAATAAAATTAAAAAAAATCGATTTCGGCCCCCTTTCCCCCCTTAATGCTTTTGAAGTTGTATCTTGTTCAAAAATGATGTTTCTAAATATCCATCACGCTAAGCTTGTCTTATATATGTTAATACCTCATACATAGAAGTTTATATGGCGCTTCGTCTCTTCTTTAGTAATCATATCGTTTTCTGTATTTATTCAGTCCATTTTCACATAAGCTGATAGCATATAATATACCCCATTAGCAGCTACTTTGATTCACAAAAGAAAAACAAAATCAGTTCTACAACTCTCAATTTATCTGTGTGAAGTTTTGAAACCCTATACAATGACGGAAGTGCTGACATAAAAATTCAGATTAAATATAATATACAGTGCGTTCATAAATGATAAAGCCACTGTATTTTTCTGGAATATTTGTTGTAATTAATTTATTTGGAAACACTGTTTAATGCGTTAATTATGTTACCTACAACATTCATTTGCTTCGAAAGGTCAATTTGTTTACCCTGTAATCAATGAAAAATATCAGTAGACTTTATGAAACAATGGAAAGAGAAAATGCGTTAAATGTCACATGTCCAACCGTGAAATTGCTCATCACTTGTGTTCATGTTACTCGACAATTTTCTTACGCTCTCAAGTCCGAAGTTATAATGAAAAATCAAAATAAGGGTAAACAAAGGGTTGTCGCAGATTCCGTAGCGATATCGGCCCCACGGCGAACCAGTGACAGTTTGGAAGAGTCTACAAGAGTTGCCAAGCCTCTGTCGTATGTGAAAGCTTAAAGTATCGATGTTAAACCCGAAACATAAAGAAATGAGACCATATTTTGCGAATTATCATCAGATGTCTATGTATAAATCGTTCCAATGTGCATCATTTTTAAGGTTTTGTTTGCAAAATAAAACCTCATTAAAATCGGTTCAATGTCTGTCTGTCTGTCACACACACTTTTCTGAAACGAAATTTGGTAAAAAGGTAAAAACTGTGAACGACCAGACATGCAGTGAGTAACATACTTCTACGTTGTGGTTACGGAGGGTCCTCATATATGCAAAAGGGGGGTGTATTTTTTCTTATCGAGTATAGTCATGTTAGGTATCAAATGGAAGGTCTTGGTTAGTTCTTTTCGATGCCGGCCTTAGTTTTGACATTTGTTGGATAGGCGGGGAGTGGGAGGAATTGAAAATGATGATCTCCATTCTCAGAAACTACCCAACCGAAAAATCTAAAAAAAAGATCATGAAGAACGGTTCGGTTCTCAGAAACTACCCAACCGAAAAATCTAAAAAAAGTCACGAAGCTGCCTCTATACGGTGTCCAGGGTCTTGAAATACTCTCCATATCGATAGCTGCTCAAATTAAGTTTAAAATAGTATATTACTATATTTTCGGGGAAATTGAGTAGAAGCACCCTTTAAGTTCATCTTGGAGTTATAAAAATTTGTAGTAATATAGATTACAGTATGAAGCATGTTATGCCCATCAATCAAAATTATAGTATTACTAACAAAGTTGCAGCAGCTCAAAGTTGTCTGTACCGTTTAAATTTACTGCAACCCAAAGTACTCAATATGAATATCACACTAGTCACACGCAATCTGACATGTTAAATGCATATATACATAACGGGCTACGTGAAAGCGCGATAGTTCTGCACTCAAATATACTCACAGATGAAGTAAACAAAACCTTTCATACCTAAAGCGCCAAGCTTCTGGTTTCCCAACTTATTATTTACACTTGTGTGAAACAAAGCTTAATAGAATTGATTCAATATCTGTCCTTTTGCTGGTCATACTTGATTTATTCCGAAACCGTGAATCCTTTTACATACAGCTAGTGGCATTCTTTTACATCGGGTTTAAGGGGGGCTCCACATACATATATCAAGGGCTATTTTTAATTTTGAGCTTCACCCTGTTATATAATTATTTGTGCAATATAAAAATTCTTCTCTAAAAAAAACCCTTATTTTAATTTAATCTTGTTTTGTAGAATTATTATGGTTTTAATGTGTTCTACCAAGAACAAAACATAATTTATTCTAAAAGTATAAATATAAATACAAAAGAAACATAAAATTTAAAAACTTTATAGTTTTTTTCATATGGGTGGAGGTGGAAATCTTAAAAAGACGCTTCTGCGCTAGGTGTCAGCAGTGTATGGGATTCTCCCCTACTACAACCACCCTTACTTTTCCGCCTATATCCTCGCGGGACCATTGTGAAGTATTACACGGCGAGGACTCTAGTTTACACAAGCACAAGTAAGTCACACGTGTGTCGCGCTTTTCGGGCTCCAGTTCCTGCAGCTTTTCCTGTGCATTTATCGCACTCCAATTTGCTGCAGACCCCAGCATCTCCTCCACGAAATTATAGGGTCCGATAACTGCGTTAAGGGCGTCGTTTAACCTTTCTCTTTCATTCGCGAATCTCGGACAATGGAACATAACATGCTCCAGGTCCCGAGCATTCGGGACAGTCTGAGGACTCATCCAGTCCGAAGCGTGTCCTGTAAGGAACTGCGTTGCACTCCTGCAATCAGCAGCCGGCGACTAGACTTTGGCCCACCAATAATAGACATCGTCTTTGCTAGATATGAGCCTTTGCTGTCTTTTCGCGCGCATACTCCAGGTGCCCCTGAAGCTCAACTTGCCATCGGTCATTACCCCT
Organism: Hermetia illucens; assembly: GCF_905115235.1. Taxonomy (NCBI): domain Eukaryota; kingdom Metazoa; phylum Arthropoda; class Insecta; order Diptera; family Stratiomyidae; genus Hermetia; species Hermetia illucens. Next base: position 105,134,423 of record NC_051849.1, read on the forward strand.
AGGTATTTAATGATTGATTTTGAAATGATCTCGTGATTACCAACAGCGTTGTTTTTCGTGCAATTGGTAATAAGGACCTCCTTCGTCTTATCTTCCTCCAGGTCCAATTTCACCATTTAGAGCCATGCTGTGATGGCGTGAATGGTTTCGCTTGTATACAGTTCCACGTCCTGGTGGTGTTTCGCAACTACTACCACTGCCAAATCGTCAGCAAAACCAATGTTGCCTCCTTTGGCACGCGAAGGCCAAACACTGCTTCGTACATGATCCTCCATAGCAGGGGCCGCAGTACAGAACTTTGGGGAAGCTGCAGTCACAACATATTCCTTCGGCCCGTCGTCCGTCTCGTATCAAAAAAGTCCTTCCGAAAGGTAACTTTCGATTATTCGAGCTAAGTAACCAGGGACACTCAATTTAGCCAGGGTTCTCTTAATCCAACCTCAGTTGGCCGAGACGTTATTGCGTACTGCCGCTCCGATAGACCATTCGCTAGCTCGGCTAACGGAAGCATCCTGGTGTATATCACCCTCTCCGACATCTTTCCCATAGTGTCTAAAAGACAGGGCGATATAAAGAGGGTGCGCCAGGTGGTTTTTGGTGCTTCGGTAGCAGAATAAACTTACTTTGCTTTTTCCACTGCGCGGGAACACTCCTTCCACCATGCACGATTCAAACGTACTTACCATGAAAAGAATTGCGATTATTTTGAACAAGAGTCTCGGGCACATCACTTGGGGTGATTTTTGTCCACGAATCTTGCTCCTTACAAGCTTGTAAGTAGCGCCCTATGGGTTCGTATTTGCATCAAGGCGCAACTGCTTGTAGCAATTCCGCTTCCTTGCCCGCATAACCTTCTTAAGGCTACTTCGAAGATCGCGGTATTCCTTCTTCGACTGCCGATGTTCTGGCTTCCCTCTGGTCCTTTGGCAAAGCCTCCTCGCTCGCCGATACGGTGCTGTCAATAGCGCGATTTCCTGGTTTCATCAGTATTTTGGTTTCCTACTGTGGTGAAACTTCCGCCGCGGCATTGTAGAGTCGCATGCCTTAATTATCTGTTTACATAACTGTCTCACTTTTTCCAGTGCCGTTCCTTTCGGGTCGTAACCTCCTTCAAAAGCCGCTATGAATGTCTCTTCCTGGAAAGTTATAATGAATGAACCCAGCTATCCTGGTTTTTCCCCTTTTGTTGCTCACTTGACTGACTTCCTGATATCGAGAAAGATGGCCTGGTGGTCACTGGGTTCAGTGTTCACCTAACCTAACCCTTTACCTCGGAAGGTGGGCACGCATCTAATGTTGGCTAGTACGATGTCCAGCTCCGCGAAGGTTTCAAGCAAGATGTTTATTACTCTAAGTCTAAGGCCCACGCGTTGAAATGGCTAGCAATGATTTTGTGGCTGTGGTCCTTAGCGCCCAACATCAAGCTGTCTAGCATCTCCTCATATTGCGCTAATGTCGCACTACGAGGAGGATAATAGCTGTAGATATGGACGCTGTTGAGTTTTGCCCTTACAAAGCTGGGTTCTGGGAATGCCATTGTTTCTTGGATGACTTGCTGTCCACATGCCCATATCGCCGCGTTTCCCGATGAGTCTTTCACCAACGTAATTTCGGTACAGTTCACATATCACCGCCACGTCCACATTCTACCCTCGAATGGTTTGCGAGAGCAAGTCTTGAGCTGCCTCGCAATGGTTGAGGTTGATTTATATGAAGCTCATTTGACTTTACAAAAGTTGTTCGAAATATGACTAATGTCCATTATATATTGATTCAATTCCAATTCCTTTTTCCACTAAAAGATCCTAAAAAGTACGTGAAAATAAGCCTTCGGATGTGGTTTTTCCCTTTTAAATTCAACAGAAATCCAATGGGATTCCATTTAATAACATTGATGACAAAGTTAAACAAGTCAGAAAATCGGAAGCTGGACGCTTCAGGTACGAAAGGTTTTGTGTATTTCTTAGTACGTAGCACGTAATATATGCATATATTAAATAAGAGTTTAGTCTTATTCCACAATTTTAGTCTTTGTCCTGGTACATGCAGGAATTAAAAATTTGATATAAAAATACAAATTTTAAGAACAATTTATTCCAAAGGTCAAATTAATGGAATTTCCGAAGAACAATTGCAACCCAACTTAGTCACTAACAGATGCACTTTTCTTTTTTATAATTTTGGTGTCTACACCGCCGCGGTTGGAACAGAAGAGACCGGCTTATTTCCATGCGGTCCTTACTGTCCCAACCAACGGCATTTTTCCACCGCTAATTCTCCACTCCCTTGGTGCGTTCTAAAAATGAGTGAGTGGAGAGTTCCGCGCCATCTACTCGTCCGCATCCGCAACATTCGAAATAAATTTCGAATGCTGCAGATCCTGCCGCGCCACAAGAGTATCTACTTTCGGATGATATTGACATTCATAGTCTTGAATTTGCAAAGAAGCAACAATTTTGACGTATTATAACTTTGTTAGCCGACCCCGCTTGTGAACGGGACAAAGGCTGAAGAAAAAGAAAGAAGAAAAAAGATAACTTTGTTAGTAATAGTGCAAATTTCGTGGTGCTAGGATGAACTTAAGGGGGGTTTTGCATCCAATTACTAATAATTATAGTAATATTCTATTCTTAACTTTATTTGAACAGATATTAGTATGAAAGGTATTTCGGAGCCGAGGCACCATATAGTGGTAGTCTCCTGATTTTTTCAGATTTTTCGGTTGGGTAGTTTCTGAGAATGGCCCCTTAAAGAAATGATCACTTTCAACCCCCCCAACTCCCCACCTTTCTAACAAATGTAAAAACTAAGATTTGGATCTGGAGAAAGAGGTGTTCAAGTGAAGTGCGACCTTACCGAGAACACCAGTGACACCAAACAAGGATGAACTGAAGGCAGATCGTTGGACGACAAAAACCGTGATAACACCCACCAAGATGCGCGACGGCCGGAGGTGCTCCAAGAACAAGGAAGGGATCCATTCAAAAGAAGCTCAACTTTGAGATCTCCACCATTGCCAAAGACGATGAAGGATAAAGTACAGGCATGGTCAACAAACGCCAAAAGTGAAGGAGCGTATAAAAGGAATAACCCTGCCGGGGCTTATAGGGAGCAGAGTCTCGATCCGGAGGATATGTGTTTTGGACACTGTGGGGAAAATGTTAGAGCAGATTATCTATAATAGATTACTCCCGGGTGTTGAGAGTCTAGACGGCCTTTCAGATCGGCAGTATGGGTTCTGTAAAGCCAGATCAACCATTGATGCCATCAAATTGGTTACTGGCTTGGCTGGAAATGCAATCCACGGAAAGGGTAGTACTAGCAAATATTGCGTGGTAGTCAGCCTGGACGTGAAAAATGCATTCAATTCGGCCAATTGGAATCTAATACGCAGATCCCTAGCGAAGGTTGGTATTCCTGATTATCTCGCTGCTATCGTTGATAGTTATTTAACTGGAACGAGGCTCTGGTATGACACCGATGACGGACCCAAAGAGTACGTTGTTTCTGTGGGTGTCCATCAGGGCTCCGTATTGGGCCCACTACTGTGGAACATCATATACAACGATGTACTTAATCTTCCCCTTCCGGAGGAAGCCACAGTTGTGGGTTACGCTGACGACATAGCGCTGGTTGTTGTCGCAAAGCATCTCGAAGATGCTGAGTTATACTCAAGCGAAGCAATCAGTGTCGTTAAAAGTTGGCCAGAGAGCTCTGGTCTGATACTTGCAGAAGAAAAAATAGAAGCGGTCCTCATCACTAAGCGCCGGAAGAGAAATTACGCCTGTATTAGAATCGGGAATCATATCATCACTTCCAAGCCGTCCATCAAATACTTGAGGGGTGGTGATAGACAGGAAGCTCAGCTATAAGCAACACGCATGGCCCTGGCGAGGATGATGCCGAACGTGGGAGGGCCACGGCATATCTCTAAATTGCTTATACCCAGGGTGGTGACCTCAATCATGCTATATGCGACCCCAGTTTGGAGGGAGGCATTGCAGATGTCAGTTAACATTAACAAATTGAGCACAGTCTACAGGAGGACAGCCCTGAGGGTATGTTCTGCCTTCACGACTGTTTCAGATGATGCAGCGTTCTTCATCTCTGGAATGATGCCGATTGACATCTTGGCAGATGAGATGGCGAATATATATATAATGCGGAGCCAATCTCTCCCTTATCGCAGACGAAGAACGCTGAGAGGGAAAGATCCATAAATACATGGCAAGAGCGGTGGGAACGGTCGGGAAAGGGTCCGTGGACTCACAGGCTCATTCCTGCCATCAAGGAATGATGGAGAGACGACACGGTGAGATTAATTTTAATCTAACCCAGTTTCTTACGGGGCATGGAAGATATCGCCAATACCTGCACAGGCTTAAATCCGATACCTCACCCGACTGTCCAAATTGCGATGGAGTCCCAGAGGGCCCAGAGATTTGTGAAAGGAAGGAGGAATTTAGAGGAGAGGTGCTGGTACCAAAAAATCTAGTGCCGAAAATGGTAGCACACCAAGAAAATTGGGATGCGGTCAACTCCATGATCGCATCTATCCAAAATAACCTGCGAAAGGCAGAGGAGAGGAGAAAAGCGCGGTCACGTACGCCGTGTATAGAAGAAAGGTAACTAAGCCAGAATGAACTGACTCCGCCCGTGATGTAATATCTTATGATGGTTCCGCGGGGCAGGGAGGGAGTCGGGGGTGGTTTTAGTAGGTAAAAATCCCACATGCTGGTGTGTCCAGACCAGTGTCTTTTAAAGATTTTCACCTCCTGAAAAAAAGGAGACAGACAGACAGACAGTAAACCGATTTTAATAAGGTATTGTTTTACACAAAACCTTAAAAAGATAATTGCCTCTATCATTTATAAACGGTTGAAAAGTGGACAATTTTACATAACAGTGGTTATTAAAAGTGTTGGAAAAAAGCAGTGGTTCTATCATTTATGAACGCACTGTATACATATGTATCTTGCAGTGGCTGCTTTCATTTGTTGATAAAAATTTGAACTTTCTTGCTAGCGTTCCATAGACGGTTGAAGCAATTCAGTGGTTTTCGTTTATTCTAAGGGATAATAAAAACCTAAGCTTTCGTTATCTAATACTAAATTCCCTCATTTAAAACAAATATTCACTCAGTTTGATAGCTTCAGAAGATGTACGCAGCATATTTTGTAAGGTACTAGATAGAAGCTGTTGTCAAAGGTTCTTGTGTATTTGTTTGTGATTGGTTAAATTTAAAAATAAGTGTTTGTTCACCTGCAGTGATAAATTCCTTACCTAGTTCTGTCTTCAGTGGTATTATACAGAGCGTTAAAGAGGACTTCCTCCTTTCTGACTCCCATGTGAGCAGTGTACTATCGAATTCTGCTCAATTAGTTTCTTTTCGGTTGTGGTTTTGCTCTTTTGGGGAACTTCAACTTATCTTCCTATTTTCTTTCTAATTCGTGTTATCCAACTTTCAGAGCAACTTCTTGATTGTGTTTGTATGATGGCTGAGATTTATAAGAGAAAACGCACTGGGAAACCCCTATGCGCTGTTCCTGCATTTTTTCGGTCAGTGTTTCTTCCGGTTGGCTATCGGTTCATTTCTTTAAATTCTAGCCGAGATTGGTTTGAAACTCTTTCTGATACTTTGTGTATTTAAAAAACCATAATTAAGCTAACATGTTGGGTCGACTTGGTGCAATATTGTATACAACGCAAAGTGGACCGCGTAAGGTTGACATTGATAATTCAAAGATGGTATATCATTCCAAGTATTTTTAAACCCGGGAGACGGTGACAGAATCTTTCCCCATTTTATACAGCATGCCTTTTGAGGGTTGATTATTGACGCAAATATAAAACAACAATAGGTAGTGGAAATTTCATTTCCATTTGTGAAAATTTTCGCGTTTTTCTCTGATTGTGAATTGTATGCTTTTCAAATATAAAGAACTACTAAGGACCAATTTTCAAAGATATGCAATTTGCTCTAGCCCGAAGCGGTTTTGAAATTGCATGCCGATGAATGGAATTCAAGTTAAAGTTAAAACAAGCCGGGAAACCGGAAGTTGGACCCTTCAGGTAGAGGTTTTGTGTATTTCTTTTATAAAAATATTTTAGTAAACATTTGCCCCATTAATACCTAGCACGTAATATATGCATATATTACGTGAAAATATCCACTTTCGAGTGATACTGACATCTAAAGTCTTGAATTTGCGCAGAAGCAACAACTTTGACCTATTATTACTTTGTTAGTAATAGCGCGATTTCTAGCCGGTGGTAGGATCATGCTCTTTCCTATAGTATACATTGCTGAAAAATTTGGTGATTCTAGGATGAACTTAGTGGGGGTTTTGCAGTCGATTACTAAAGATTGTAATAACATACTATTGCTAACATTATTTGAACAAATATCGGTATGAGGGTATTTCGGAGTCTAGGCAGCATATAGTAGCACCCTCTTGATTTTTTTTCCTGATTTTTCGGTTGGTTAGTTTCCGAAAATGGGTTCGAGAAAGAAATGATTTTCGCCAAACCTGTCGCTTCTGTGCAAATTCAAGACTTTAAGTGTCAGTACCACGCAAAAGTGGTTATTCTCACATAATATATGCATATATTACGTGCTAGGTTCTAATGCGACAAATAATATCCACTCAAATATTTTTATACAAGAAATACACAAAACCTTCCATGCCTGAAGCGTCCAGCTTCCGGTTTCCCGACTTGTTTATTCTGTTGTCAAATTCGAATGGATTTTTTTCTAAAGAAGTAACGTGGGATGCATTTCAATTTCCTTGCGATGTTTTTATTCCTTAACCTTTAATTCATTTCATTGGCTTGCAATTTTAAAATTTATAATTTTTTTTCTTTTCCATTTGTTTTATTTGGACCCTTCACTTGGAAATGTGAATGACTGTCTCTCCCTAGTGAAGTTTTAGTATTCACACCAGAGGATGTGAAGTTTATTCAATATATCATTCGGTTGTAGGGAATTGAACCCAGGTTGAATCAAGCATAAACATCAGATAGAACTTGAAAAGCTCTTTCTTGTTTTTGAGGTGACACGTGTACGTTGGGATTATTAGTTGCCATCCTCAAATTGAAAAGAATACATTTTTTCCCTTCAAGATAAAAGTTCCAATAAGTCAATTCTTGTACGTCTTTTGATGGAATGTCTTCGGTCTTGGCCACTTGCCTATTTCATTTGTATCTAAAAAAGCACTGATTCCAGTACCAATACAAAAGTATTTTTCCTCGAAACCTATCCTTACAGTACGCAAAAAAGAATAATACAGTAATAATTGCAACAATTCAATTGGATCAGGGCCTTGAAGGGCATAAGAGAACTTCATTCAAGATCGTAACGGTACACTACAGGATTACAGTATCCTACAGGAGGCAATGTAGTCAGCATTGCGCTCGCCCTGATTACCCCGAATTGACTCAAGTACTCATTAACAGCTGAGTCGATTCGTATCCGACATCAGATCACGATACACTGCCACCAGTGAAATTTGACCTCGACCTTTCACACGACAGGATGAATTTAAGGTCAACTTCTAAAAGTTGGTAATATATTATTATATAATATATTATGATTATTATTATCGGAATGGGACATATTTTGAGGCCTAGATTTGATGTAAGTGCATGGCCCTAAATTTTTTCAGTCATTTGGGTTGGGTTGTTTCCGAAAATGAGTCCAGTGTCACTATAAATTTGTACATGTTTGGCTCTCGCCACTCCTAAGTTTCAAGAAAAGTCGCAACAATGGAACAATAATTTGTCCATCGCTGAGCTAATAACTAAACAAATGCTGGTCATACACGACCTCGAAATCCCTCTTCATGCCACTCATATTGGTTTTAAACCGCACTTTCTTTCGCGTAAATCTACCTGCGTTCATGCGGTCTTCTTTCTTTACTAGTCCGCAATCGCAAAACGCGATTCATAAAATCTTTTCTTGTCACTCTTTCTGCATGGTCATCCGTCCTTTCGAGGTCTGAAATTGTCCGCCACAAGCCGCAAAGAAACGAGACCGTTCAACCGATCGCTGATCTCAAAGTTCAAATTCATCATATGATCGAGTTGTAACCAATTAAAAAAACGCAATAAACTGTACCAAGTAGGCCCAAAACATTACCTATATACAAAATGCAGGCAGCGGCTATTTTGGTATTGGAGCGATTTATTAAAGAGTATTTAGTGTTTAGGAAGATTAGGAAGATAGGATTAAATGTTTTTGAAAGGAAATAAAGCCAATATGATATTTTTAAACAAAATGGTAAAAGTAGGTTAATATTGGAAATACAGAACGTGGTGTAGGAAATAGGAATTGGAATCATGAAAGTCTATTCCTAGATGAAACATACCACATCCACTACAACAATTGGTAATCGTTCCCGGATTGTCGAAATTCATTTTAGATTTCTCCAGGTCTCCCTGCCTTTACTCCTCCTCTACTATTCTGTGCCACTCTTTCGTCGGTGACATATCCATTGTCATTTTCATGCTTTTATCTTATTATTATCTACCTACCGATACCTGATCCGTACGCTAACTCAGCTCATTGTTGGAGGTTTTGTCAGGCGGTGTTAGCGAAGACTTGGAGTTTTTGAATGGAAAGTGACCACCCATGTTATGTTCTTACATTTGGGAATATTGACGCGAAAGGGAGATTTTCCTCGGTCCCGCAATTCAAGCGCAATGCGTTCGCACCCACTCGCAGAAGCAATAAGAACCTTCAGTTCCTCCTCCATCCGCTTCCATGTTCCGTCAGTCAGCCAGATCTTATGGCGCACGTTAAGAATGTGGTTAGCAACCTCATTTGCATCGGAGAGTACTTTTGGTGGCCACCCAGTGCTTGTTCAAGGTGCCTGCCGCTCAGCCAATAAAATAGTTTTCCCACCGTCGGATGAGAACCGGGTACCGTAATCGAACCGGGCTGAGCTTCGGGGGTCACTTCATCCAAACGATAGTCTTGTACGGTGCCGATGTCAACAACTCGCTTGTTTCTCACATCCAGAAGGCAACTCGACGCAAATTCACGGGGTTGGCCTGATTAGATGTAATAATTTGTTGAGACCCAAATGATCTTATGGCGGACTGGGCTATATGCCGTCAATGACAAGGCGGGAGAGCTTTAGAAGCCCGTAAACCTCTCATTTTACCGTTATGACTCCCAAGGCCGTGTTGCCCCATCACAGGTCCGGGCAAGGCATTATCACAGCCCAGTTTGGCATTCAGATCATCCACCACAATCGCAATGTCGCATTGAGGAAACCTCTCTGGGATTATTTTGAGTTGGTCATAGAAAACTTACTTCTCCTCTATATCAGAAGCCACCGTTGCATTATTTGGATGTTCCTAATCCTGGACGGGAGTCTCGCAGTTAGTATTGTGCATTATACCGGCTCTCAAAACAAGAAGACACCTGACAGAAGTGGCATTAATCCGTCAATTGATTCACAATTGCTTCCCCAATAAAACAACACAGTCCCGCAAGAGGACTGTTCCTCATCTTAACTCGCTTAACCCCAGAATGGCCAATCTGTATCGCTTGGAGCAAGCAAGCAAGCAGATTGCCTGCCCAGAAATCTCTATTCCTTTTAGTGGTCTTTTACGATAAGCAAGGAATACTACCACCCTCAACTCATACAGGGGGCTGTGACTAGGAAACGATAACCCACAAAATTGTGCTATGTAGAATTATGTAATGAAATTTTGAAATTTACTTCATCTTGAACCTAGATTCAAGTCAGATCTATTATAACCTTTCTTATACATGTATTTGCAATGAGAGCAGCTTATAGACTAATTCGCTTAGAACTATGGAGAAATAACGGATGTGAGGGTCAGAGAGCATTGGATGAGTTATTGGGAAAAATGAATCCAGTTCTTACAATGTCTTCTAATTCTCGGGTAACCTTTTGGTAGAGGATAAGAAGTTGAATTTTTGACCACCGATTCCCATGAAACAGGCACAATCACTGTCAGCGGCAGTGACCTGCCCAGAACTGAGCGATTTAAATACCTCGAGGCAACTCTATCAGCCAATGGACAATTACGATATGAAATTTCTTCAAGCATTAACGCAACTTGGATGAAGTGGCGTTCCACTGGTGTTCTCTTTGTAATGGACGTATCAATGGAAGTCTCAAATCTAAAATTTACCACAATGTCGTCCGTCCTGTCGCTCTCTATGGTTCTGAGTGTTGGCCGACTATAAAAGACAATAAACGGCGTCTTGCGGTAATGGGGACGAAGATGTTGCGTTGACTAGTGGCGTGACACGTTTTGATCAAATCCGAAATGAGGATATCCGCGATCGATATAGAGTTGCTACAATCGTGAAAAAACTGCGAGAGAGGCGTCTTCGATGGTGTGGTTACGTAATTCGCGCTAAAGAGAGTTCACTTGCCAAGATTGTTCTGAACAACGGTGGCTTGAAACGCTGGATGGGGATTTAAAAGCCTCGAGATTGCATACAAATCAGGCATAGTCATTGTGATGTAGAGGGAAATGAAAGCTCGGATGCTTTAACAAAAGAGGGTTCAATTTCCATCATCTCGGGACCGAAACCAACTATTGGAGTATCAGTAGCATAGGCTAAGGTTCTCTTCAAAAACTGGGGTCAAAGTTGCCATGATGATAGGTGGCACAGTCTAAATGCTGCTTGAAACGCCAAACACTGTCAGAACTTAATAAGCATACTGCAAAGTTTATCTTGCCGAAAAGCAGGAAGACTTGCAAAAGTATTGTGGTCATTCTGACTAGGGATAACAGAATTCACTAGCTAGACATATATTCAGAATAGGAGGTATAATATATATGTCCCTCCTGCAATGAGGAAGTGGAATGCATGGATCATTTGCTATGTGAATGCCCCGCCTACGGGCGCATCAGACATGAGGTATTTGGTGCTGATATTCTCTAGTTGCTGTGAGTTGCATCAAATCCAAATCCTATGATATATAAACGTTGGACGGAGGAGCCGAGGAGAAATATGCACTGTCATTTTTTTTGGATTAATGGTTGCATGCCGTTATCATGCATTTATTAGGTGTTTAAACAATACAATATACAAACCTTTACTGTTCACAGAATTAATGGCTTTTTTTCATGAAAAGGTTATATAAAATTGAATTTGGAGATGTATCTACATAGCTTTTGAAAATCCAAAAATTTAGACCAACGGGACCAAATCTAACGAGAACTAACTGACCTTATAATAGTTGCAACTCATTATTATGAAGTTTTAACAAGTTGCTTTGAAAATAGACATTTTGGCTGAATGAGTCCTTCTGTTGAAATATCCCATGACATATCAGCACCCGCTGGATATTTTAATATATAAAGCATTGACATCTTCATATTGATTCAAAGTAGCTCTGATTTTATCTAGTTTCGAGAATAGCAGTTAGTCATGGCACTTCCTGTTTATAATTTGCCTTAAGGAAACATATTGCATGAAATCATGACATCGATATCGATTTCTTTCTATCTCTCAACTCAAACCCTCCAACAGTATCTGATTGACCTTTTGAAATTCCTTTCTAGTGTACGGCAATCAAAGAAAACAGCGGCGATGCGGATAGCGCAGAAAAAGAAGCAAGTTTCTCACTAGAGAAAACGTACGATGAGGTAAGTTTGTGCTTTTTATAGATGTGTGAAATAATAACCAAAAAATACTTTCAGATTAGCATTTTATTGAATGCAGCTTTTCAACAAAAAATCCCCGGAAACGATTGCAGTACTATGAATAGTAAAGATAACAATAGTGATGATAATGAAATTCGTAGTTCGACTAGGTTATCGCGTTCGATGACTGAAAAGCGAAAGGATTATGTGAGACGAGTCTCGTGTGTACCTAACCGCCAAATTAACAACTATGGAACAGTCCACCGAACGTTCAAACCAACAAATAGTAAGGCTTCCACTAATATTAATGATAGTAAAAATAATAACGAACCGGCCACCGAACTTTTTTACGAAAACATCATTAAAACCAGTGATAGAATTAACAAATACAACCAGTTGGTTGAGAAGAGCAGCAAAAGTTCGCCCTTACTAGCAAAGAAACACGAGGATAGGCAAGTTCAGTCAGCTGAAGAAGAGGATATATACGAAATTGGCATGAGTGAAAATGACAATACTCCAAAATTGTTTCAAGTTTGCATACTGGTGGGTTATAATACTAGTACAGGCAGTGCATATGTTAAGCTGAAATTCCCGCCAAATGAACCAACTCCGGAAAATATCGAGCAATTGGTTTTCCCAAGTAGCGAGCTTATTAAATCTGGAAAAGAGAACCAAGAATATTGTTTGATATTAACCGATGACAACGGGGTGAAATTCTACGGCTTTTGCAGACGAGTTTTGCCCGAAAACTCGGAGATGTGTCTTCCAATGGCGTATTGTATAGTGAGTGCAACGAAAGCTTTAGGATTTTACCAAAAAATATTAAAAGAAATAGAATCTCGACACGGACAAAGTGAAGCTCAGTTAATGATAATGTTACACAACATTCAAGCAACCAAAATTCCAAGTGCTGGCAAATATTTACACGTAAAGCTACCACTATCCATCCGACCAAAAACCCTCTTTTCGTCTAATCATAAAATATCGCCAAAGCGACTAAGTTTAGAAGCTAATCCAAAGTGGTTGACAGAGTCTGCGACACAAGCTGCTTTCGCCGACTCAGATTTCGATTCACCGAAGTCGACAAAACGACACTCTGGAGTGAAATCGTTAATGGAAGAATTCGAAGACAAAAAACATCAACAGGCTCCTTTCGATTTGAGCCTTATAAACAGAAGTCTTATTGCTCGTGATCCCAGATTCGATGAAATTCTGATTCGTCGCCCCAACGACATCCGGTTGGAGAACACCGAGCTTAGCGATATATTAGAATGTCTTGGGCCGGAGCTGTTAATAAATGTTTTTGCGAGTTTATTGCACGAACGAAAGGTTATTTTACAAGGGAAAAATATGAGTTTGATTTCTAAAGCGATATTGGCCCTCGACACGATTTTATATCCATTTCAATGGCAGTATACGATCGTTACAATATTACCACAGAGCTTAGTCGAAATATGTCAGGCTCCGTTTCCTGTTCTAGCTGGCGTTCTTGAGAAAATCTCTTTCGAAATTGAAGACGGTATTCTTATTGATATGGATTCAAAGCAGATTGTGCAGTGCTGTGGCGACGAACAAATGATTATTCCGGAATCGCTGCGAAAGTCTCTACAATTATCTTTGGAAATGGTTGATCTCATCGATCAGGGTAAAATGCTTTCGAGCGTTCTGATAAGTGAATCTTTTCTGAGATTTTTTGTGGAACTATTCGCGAATATTAATCTAAAACGATTTCACAAAGATGACTTTATTCAATCGCATCACGAACAAACTATAAAATTTTTTCTCGAATGGTTTTTAGAGACTTCAATGTTTCGTCACTTTTACAATGCTCGATATGAAGATAGGACCTCCGAGGACGTTGAATGTGATAATTTTTATATTCTTTTTGACGCACGAGTAATGGAAAAGAGTGAGAATTCAGTGAAAACATCACAAAATATTGAAACCATCGTGAAGAATTCAAAAATCATCAATAAGAAAGGAAAAACGTTTAGGGATAGATTCAAACATTTTTTGAGCTGAATACATATAATATTTTAGATATTAAGACGTAGCCGATCATTGATTTGCATTACACGAGCTAGATGAAGTGAATGATTGTGGGAAAAAGTTTATTTATGTAAACGTAATATATGATATTAGGAATTAGTTGGGATGTATTCGGTGATTGGCAAAGCTGCTGCATTTATAAAAAACTACTGAACGTCTCGAGAATACTGAGTCTGACAAGTTTTAGTCACTTATGTACATTGCATGATTGGTGTATTGCAGATGGATGGTTACAACTCGTGATCGGTTAAGCTCTCTTTTTGACAAACGTGTTTGCATATTTTATACTAAAGAATCAGTAGTGCCTTATTTATGCCGCTCATATACTAAATTGTCTCTAGTAGATGATCACTCGCCATAGAACTTGTTTTTTGTTAAAATCGGTAGTCTTCCAGTGCGCTTTACAATGCATTTGGTTCGATTTTAATTCTTATTAGTAATATATGTATCATAAGCAATTTAATTAGTTTCACCAGTCATACCTGTTTTATTGTTAAATCCCGTCTCTAATCCAGTGATTTATTGAAGCTATTTGTACCCTTCGCAGCTCGGGCAATAGAGGACAAGATAATGGTTTGCAAATCTATTTAAAGAACTACTATTAACTTTCTTAGGCAATTGATTGCATTTCTTTCTACTGACGAATCACATCTTGCTTTTGTAGTAATATAAGGTACAAAGCAATAATACAAACTTTTTCTTTTAAATATTTATGGACATTGTATACAAACCTTTACAAAAATAAAGTTTTGTTTGAAGAAATAAACATTGTTTTTAGAGCAAAGCAAACGAAGCAAACTTTATTATTGGTCATTCATATATTTTGACATATTGCTGCATATCATCTGCCTCGCAATTGGCTGCTGTTACAAAGTAATACTACTGCAAGAACGACGCGTGTCCTGGCAACTGTGTTGAAAAACAGCAAAGATCGAAAAGAACAAATGTGGTAATAAAATTGTAAGTTTTAATATTTTTTCATTTACTCTGCAAGCAGTTCTCCGTTGATTTCACATGGAAGGAGCGAAAATTCGACAAACAGAAAATTTGCTTGAGTATGTAGCATATTCACACTTTTTTTTGCTAGTTGCGGAAGTAAGAGTTACATCTGGTTGGATGAAAAGTTCAAATTATTTTGTAATTGTTGAAAGAAGATTTTTATCTAGGCAACTTGCATTTCCGTAACGCGAGTATTTGAATGATACTCGAGTTCTGTTTCCTCTTGAAAACTTATTATTTTTTTCGTTTTGTAAGTGGTAAAAAGGAATAATTTGTAACGGTTTCTAATTGAACACTGAGATTTCAAAATTTTATTCCGTTATATTCTCCGCGATTACATATTTCGACGTTCTATATAATCATCAATAAAGATCGAAGAATGCAATCTTGAAATCGTTGATAACTTCTACTAGACTTACGGTCTGGTTCAGGACAGAGGCATCTTATCAGATGCTGCCTAACCTCTGCCATGGGAGGAGCGTGATCGAAGTTTCTACGAGATGGTATTTGCTCTCCTTTGCAACTTGGGGGGCTTGCCCAAGAATGAAGGGTCCGTGGACCACAACTGTGGAAGTAAGTTGCTTCCTGATTGAAGATGACGGACCTATGACCCTTTTGATTTCTAAACACAAAATTTAGTTTCTTCTATCTAGGGTCGAGAATCACAACCGATAATAAGCACGACAAAGAACTCCACGCACAATGGTTGGCAGCCAACTAAGCTCTAACTAAGCAAGATGATCTTGTCATTCTTCACGTATTCTTGGGAGACTTGGGTTCTTAGCAAGAAAAATTCGAATTCTTAGCCGTTTTCGAGGGAAGAACCGAAGAATTTTTGGCCTCCTATAGGAGTATGGACGATTCCGTAGCCTATATAAAGCGAGATCACCACTATCGGGTTGTGGATAAAATCTGGCTCAATAAGCTGTGGTATATGGGTTACCTAATGTACGGGTGAGGATCAGTGTTGTCTTTTTAGTACCAAAAGCACGAAATTTAACCTCTTGAAATTTATCAATATCTCAGCACTTTTTTCGCATCTTTCAATAGAAACCGAAACGAATTTAACATTTGCTAATAGCATGTTTTGCTGAAGGAAAAAATGACTGAAAATTTGAATTGGTAACGGTTCAACTAATTTGGACATAAGTCGGTTCAAAAACGTCACGAGCACGGAAGAAGTCGTGATATGCAGGCAGGTTCACTTTTAGAGCATAAGCAGAACATTGTGGGTAGCAAAGTTTCGCAGTCGCTTAACCAGAATAAAACCGTTCATCTCCGAAAATAACCGAAAGACAGTTTACCTTTGTGAAAGAACGTGCTATCAAAATCTTTGAAACTCCTGTCCATTTATAGAGTTGGTTTTGTAGTTTCGTGGATAACTTTTCTTTGTCTTTATGCCGCAGGTACCCGCATATTAATTTAGTTGGAATTTATATGCTACAAACAAGCACCCATAACACGCGTCCCGGCAAAACTATGTGTAAAATAAAATCTTCACTGTCTGTCTGTCACACACATTTTTCTCTGAGACGGTTATAGCGATTGACACCAATTTGGTGTAAAGGTGGGACCCGTTTTCAGAAAATATCCACCCAAAAAATCGGGAGAAAAACAGAAAATGCTGCCCCTATATGGTGCTTAGGCTCCGAAATACCCTCTAAGCCGATATATGTTCAAATAAAGTCAATAACAATATATTACTATAATTTTTAGTAATTGACTGCAAAACCCACCTTAAGTTTATCCTAGAACCACAAGTAATAATAGGTAAAAGTTGTCGCCTCTGTGCAAATTCAAAACTTTGAATGTCAACTACACGCGAAAGTGGATATTCTAACATAATATATGCATATATTACGTGCTAGGTACTAATAGGAGAAATGCACACTCAAATGGTTTTATAAAAGAAATACACAAAACTTTTCACACCTGAAGCATCCAGCTTCCGACTTGTTTGATAACTAAACCGTTTTTCAAAAGTAGGAAGAAGTTAGAATTCGACCAGCTTATTTTTCTGGTGTAGGCGAAAACGCTGGTTTTATTGTGGTATATCGTAGGATTTAATCCTTTCGCCCTTCCACTTAGTTCAGAGCTTATAGAGAGTGCAGGAATTTTCTCATGATGAGTATACAGTTATTAGTTTATCTCTGTTGTGTAAGTTTAGTAGTTCTCTGTGACAGCGTACATGGTCTCACCATAGAGGTTTGCTTGAACCAGTCTACTTTTTCGAGACGATTGTAGTAGCCAATAGTACTTTCCACGCCGTGTTTCCTGGCGGCTAATATTGTCGATTTAAAGGAGGTGTTATCGAAAGCATGTTATGAATTGATGCAGAGCTGTCTCCTAGGATTTCCTCGGTTCACTAGTGTCTAAGATGCAGGCGGTAAGCTATCAGCCTAATATTCATGTGATCCTCAACCACAACCACTCCTGGTTTGGATCTGACTTTGTTAAGAAGACCATTCCAACGCGTCTTGATACTGTTTGTATGTAACCAAATGTAACATTGGCTCTATATATTTTTGCAAGTGATCGTTACATGATTCGGCCTGGCTTTGGATTGACTGTGGGCTAGAAACTGATTTCGGATGCATGTGAATACGGGGGTGCAAAATCTTGGCTTTATGTAGTTGATTTGTAATGTTATAGATTGGACTGAATGTCTGCTGCTTGATATGCGTATGCTGTTGGTCTACGTAATATTATCCCGTACAAGCAGCCGCGACGACTAACGAATGCTGATGTCGCTATCGGTGGCGAAAAGATGATTTCGATTTTGTGTGTGAGAAATAAACTTTTAATTATTGCCAAGCAAAGATAACTGTTCGTTTTTTACATGTGAAAATATTGTACCATCTATTATCTTATATCCTTCGGTGATCTTTTGTTAATTTTTTTATCTTGCATTAAGAGTTCATATATTCTTCACTGATAGCTGACGCTGCCATACACTTTCCACTATGAATGTAATAAATGCAGAGCAAATCATTTTATCTATTCTATAGTGTCGACGGATTAGAGCACAAGGCTGTCATACGGGAGGTCGCGGTTCAGGTCTCATTGGTAGCAGTGGGTTTTGTATCGTGATTTGACGTTGGATACCAGTCGAATCAGCTATGAATGAATACCTGCTTCAAATCAGGGTAATAACCTCGGGCGAGCGCAATGCTGATCACATTGTCTCCTATAGGGTAACTGTAATCCTGTAGTGTGCCGTTACGGTCTTGAATGAAGTGCTCTAACACACTTCAAGCCCCTGATCCAATTGGATTGTTGGGCCAACGAATATTTGGTACTATCGGAAGGCGAGTGTTAAACGGAACGATGTGGTATACGACACGACGTTAATTTGATGTTTATTATTTACAAAAAGGAGGAATTGAATCATCTTTGCCTTCCAGAGGCGGTAGAATCCTCCAACTCTCCGAAAAGTGAAATATCTGGGAATTTTTCTAGACAAGCTGTTACGTTGATACAATTTTCTGGACTGCTTTCGAGGTTTTGACATTCCAATTTCAAATTTGAGTCTCCAAGCTTCGGCCACGTAAGAGAAATTTGTCATTGTGGCTCTTCTTTGCCGCGTTACAGGGCTGGGGAATTGGGTTTTAGAAAGAAGAAGAACGAGTATCGTGAGCGCCATGTCGCTGTCCCGGTCTGAATTTCCTTTCTGGTTTTTTTACTTGCCAAACAGGGCCAAGCCATCTAGTGGTACAGCACAGCTAACTGTGCAGTTGGCCCGATCAAAAATTAGGCCGACTTGTCGAATGAATTGGTTGGTAATGCCTCGGACGCCGCCGCTCATTCGATTTTCCTTGGTGCACGCTCGTTGAGAGTTGACTGTTATCATTTGTCGGAATTTTTGACTAATTTGTTTGTCAGGAAACAAATCAGCCGAACTAAGAATTTGTTATCACTAAATATTACAGTAAGTGATGGTGGGTGACCTATTGGTGACACAATTTCTGTTACAAACAATGAACAAGTGATAGTACCGATGAAGACTCTGGTATCGAAGGTATTATGAAGGCGAATAAAGAAAGCGGAAATAACTAGGTCTTTTCATTGCCTTCTGATCATCGGATCTCTATATATGTTTGACAAAAGATTTGAAGTTATCCTCAAACGTAGAGAAAACTGCGACGAACGATGTTATCTATACTAATGCCTCAGAAAAATAAAAGGGTTCTAGAGCTAGAATCTACCGGTAGTCAAGCTGCACTGGCGGCGTTGGGCAACCTTTTAATCATCACTTCAAAAATCGTTCGGGAATGTATGAACCGTTTGAACTGCATTTCTAGATTCAATACGGTGAGACTACTCTGGATACCCGGTCACTATGGTATAGTAGGCAATTAAATTTCGAATCCCATATTAAAAGAGAGTTAAGTTTCTTCTCTGCCGGGACCGGATCCAGCAGTGACAATGTCATTAGCACTGGCTAATCCTGTAATCAAAAACTGGGTACAAGATTCCCATAAAGACAGGTGGCAAATCATGCTGGACAAGACAGGAACTAGACAAACACTGTAAAGTTTATTTTGTCAAAAGCAAGAATACCTCTGTCACGAAATGTATCAAATTTAGTACCTTCTGAAATTGGTCAGTACCTCAGCACTTTTTCTCACTTTTCGGTACTTTTCAACATAAATCGATTGGTAATATCACGTTCCGCTGAGTGACAAATTTTAACTGGTAATGTTACGCTCCCTGTGGCCCTTTTGTAAAATGGTGAAAATTTCCAAAAACCATGTCATAAAGTTCATCATATTCTCATTGTTTATGTGTTTATATGCGTCAAGGTCAACTTCCTCTCTCCTAGAACAATTTCTCACAGGACATCAGACATCAGAGTTTTGGGTGTTGACGTACTCCACTTACAGCAACTAGCATTAGATCCATTAACGTGAATCCTGCTACATCAGAAATGTGGGAAATGTCAGTCTTTGTTGTGCTTCAGGTAATTGCACTTTCTGTAGTGGTCCAGATCTCCAAAAAATAGAGGACAATTCATCGGTGACCACGCCTAGGAACTGCAGGGCCCCTTTGCAGCAGCTCAATAAATTGGTCCGTGATGCTTGAGTGGAAATTTTGAACTTAACTATTTTAATGCAAGCCCCTGGTAAAAAACTCGGTTAATTGAATATAGAAAATCCGGCATAGAATATTGGAAAATAGTAAATATCGATATTCCTCCAGAATCCTTCAATTTAAAAGCATTAATTGTAACTTTTTACTCAATAATCAATTCAATAGCCAGTGTATACAGGAGAGAAGTTTGATGATTCCTGCATTAAGAAAACCTTCAAGCATCCGCTATCTGTAATGGTATGAAGAACAGTCACCATGAACGGCCCCCTTTATTTCGCTGACCATGTATAGAACTACTATAAAAGAGTTTTGGGGACCGTCGCGGCAAAGGCAAAGAGTAGTGACATTAAATATCGATTTCTATTATTATTGTTATATACACATATCTGTTTTTAAGATTTACTGGCCATACTTACTATATGTATTGCATATACATTTTTTGTTAGGTCGTGCTGAATTTCCGGCCATTTTTTTTGTGAAAGGGAGTTTAATTGAAGAAACACTGAGGTAGAGGACAACTGGTCCTCGAAATATCGGTATATGAGAAAAAAAAACTCACTATTCGGCATTAAAAAATAAAATTTGAATTTTGTTCATTATAAAATAAGCCGAAAAAACGACACACACAACCGAAGAAATAACAGTGAATAAATATATTGTTTTCATGCATTTTATTCGTGAAGCTTCACAAAGTTTTGGAATAAAAGATAAGCATTTTCATTTCTGGATTCAAAACTATGGAGCGTTAAGTTCATAAGAAGGAACATTTACGTCATCTTCTTTTATTCGAGTTTAATCATGGCGCAGAAGTAGCTGAGGCTGCCAAGAACATGAATGCCGTTTATGGTGAAGCTGCTATCGCCGAAAGAACAACAACAGATGGTTTTCACTTTTCGTAGAGAAAAGTTCTGGCTTAAACGATGTATCATACACCGGACTATAACCACACTTGAATGAAGGCCATTGCATGCAATAATCCATGATAAACGTGGTCAAACAATAAGAAACTCGCCAATATGAGTTGCGATCACTCCTCGACCCATCGCTCGACATCTGACATCCATGGGCAATGATGGGGATGGGGATGGGACGCCATATATTTTGAACAAGAATAACAAAAATCAGCGAGTTGCTTCCTTGCTTGCTCGCCATCATTCGGCACGATAATAGCACCAGTCGTTTTTGTCTCACATAGCCACCGACGATGAGAAATGGTGTTTAGGTGTGAATTTCAGCGAAGAAAAGAATAGCTGAGTGAATACAAGCAGGGAACGCTTGTGCCAAAAAAGATCCTCATCCAAAGAAGGTGTTATTCGTATAGTGGGATCAATCGGGTGTTATTCCACTTTCGAGAAATCAGACAATTAGAGCCGCACTTTATTATCAACAATTTCGTCGATATAGAGCACTTATTCGAGAAAAAAGACCAAACTGAGAGCACTAAGTGATTTTCCAGCATAAATATGACAATACTGTTCATTCAAGAGCTCGGTTTGAGGCTCTTCCACATCCAGCGTATTCACCAATTTGCGAATCGAAAAGTTGTGGGAGTTTTGGGAAAAAGTCATAAAGAATTCCGGAAAATACATTATTGATTAATTATATTTTATAAACTAGAAAAATGGCCGGAAATTATGCACCAATATAAGAAAAATTTATTTCAATAAACTTTTTTAAATTTCGTGTTTATAATTTTTTGGTCAGGGCTCAAGGGATATGCCCCCATCCCAACACACACACACTAACACACGTCTAGGGCCTTGCATTAGTTGGGAACCACTTTCGGACAAGTAACCGTCTGGGATATTCTCGTCCAGAATGAGGAACATTTAAATAGTGCAGTGCTATACATCAACAGAGACTTTCGATGAGCAATTGAATGCAATTCAGGAAAGGTTTCCTAAAGATGACTTTTTGATTGTGATGGCAATTTGGATACCAAGATGGGCTCGGACAACACTTTCCTTGGGCATGGGATGGGGGAACACTGACTTGGCGACGTAACTATAATGCTGAAGATATTGTGCATTTCCGTAACTTCCATTACCTCGTCCTTGCTTGAGCCCCTATACACACACATACACGTTCACGTATGCCATATATAATTGATGTTTTCAAATACAAACTTCAATTTTAACATTCTCATTTGTATTTATTTTATGACAAATCTTTTACAATTTCTGACTGCCCATATATGTTTAATATACGATAGTAAATATTCATTTAGATTTATGTATTTTAATGGTTTTAAGGTTTTATTTTAATGTGTTTTATATAATTCGCAATTTTGTTTTTTTTCTATAGAAGTGAAATGTTTCCATTTATATTTTTCCTGTTTCTGTTTTCACCAAAATATTCAACATATTTTTATCATAGAAGTGTATTTCCTCCGATAGATAATAAAATGAAATTTTCGAGGATTACAATGTTTGAAAAATTCTTAAGATTAATTTTGAAACTGAAACCAAAACTAGTTTACCGTAGTATTGGGGTAAATCAAAAACGGAAGATTCGGAAATTTGAAATGTTAGGAAGCGCGTCCATTGGCAAAGGCACGAAAACGCATATTTATTTAAGCCACACTGGCAACAACACCAACAAAATATTGATTGGTGTATTTTCAA
Source organism: Hermetia illucens (assembly GCF_905115235.1). Lineage (NCBI taxonomy): Eukaryota > Metazoa > Arthropoda > Insecta > Diptera > Stratiomyidae > Hermetia > Hermetia illucens. The sequence goes on from NC_051849.1 coordinate 105,156,820, forward strand.
GATATACTTATCAAAAACACATTCGACTGTTTGATTGCTGATGCAGACACAGACATTTGTCAAACCAGCCATAGAGGGTTGTCTGAGATAGAAAAAGGAGATGCAAGCATTCGCATCAGCCAGATAGGACTTAATAACAGTGATTTCAACACGTGTATCTTGCAAACACATTATGCAATACTTTGTCGTTGTTGGTTGGTAGGGTCAGTGTGGCTCAGGCAAATCTGTCGTGTCGTCGTCACCGGGCGCGCTCCTTAATTGTAGTGTTCTTTACACTTTGAAAAAGAGAAAAAATGTAAAATATGTAGCTACTTAATAATATTTTTCATACATATATTTATTATTTTTAAACATAAGCTTCGTACATTATTGATTACTTCTTTCCAATTCAAACCGTTCGTGGTTGGTATTCTTTAACGGGGAGAGGGTGAGTATGATATCAGGACATTAAAAATTGTTTTTCTATGCAGAAAATGTGCTGTGAAATTTCTCCCATACCTTCTTCTTCCAACATATCCCTTTCATCGCGGCTCCAAACAGTTTTTATTTCCTTCTAACAATTTCAATAGTTTCGACTATATATTTCAAGCAATTCTTTTTTCACCATTGAAATTAAACTCTAAACTTTATTTATTAGTTTATATATAGAAACGTGTAAATAATATTAAATATATAAGATTAACGTTAAACATCGGAGCTATTTATCATAATTACTTTTATATGTTTTTCTTGTTTAAGTGTTTCATAGCGTAAGTTTCTAGCAAATGCAAATTTCGTGCTAAACTATTTCAATGAATGCTCTCTATTTTGCATGAATGCATGTTGTGTCCAAAAGTTCGCTTTTGCCTTCTATATTCATATCATATTGGCTCCGCAGAGCGACTTTCCAAACTGATTTATTCGCATCAACTGTTCACTCGTTCTAAGTGTCGTGAAGCAACAAACTATCGTTTCATATATATTGCTTGTTTGAATAATATTTATTTACGATTGAATAAGCATTTTCATTGTGTGAAAAGAGAAAAGTTCTTGTTATTAGAGTTCATTGAAATTATAAGATATTTTAAGTTCACGGTCTTCAGCTTCCCTTGGATCTTGCTCCATAAAAGTTTAAATAAAAAATGTAGATTTTCGATACCCACGAAAAGTGATAAATTATGCGTTGATAAGGGAGAAAATCCAATTGAAATTCCAAAAGAAATTTACGGTGCCCAGAATAGGTTTGCCTATACTCAGATAAACTGTTGAATCCTTCGTTCTATTTCAGGGAACGCTTCCAATGAATCCTTGTATTTTTCCCTTAACCAATGTAAAATTAACAACTTTTCATGTAGCAACACTTATCTAAGATTTCAAGTAGAAAACTCCCAAATTTTCCGCCATAATTACCGTTACATATTAATCATATATATATAAATATATGTTTATTCGTTTTAATGTACTTTTTCTCTTTTTCAATCACGTATAAATGTATTACATGCAAATTACTTGATAAAAAACATTTTCTTTTTGTTTATATATTTTCGAGTTAATTACAATATGCATAGTAACATTTAGTTAAACTGTGTGCTTAAATCAATAAGACATGTGTCGTTGAAACAATATCGAAGTGGATTGGCAAATAATATAAAAAGCTTGGACCTACAAAATAACGCTAGCAAAATATCCTGTTTGCTTCCTCCTTTATATTTATAGCTTAACTTTGACATTGAATATTCAGTGGTAAGAAGCAGGAAGTTGTGCAGTTTGCCCAACACAACTTCCAATAACTTCGAATAAACACTGTATTTTGTGGTAAAAATTTTTTTTTGAAGGCGGACAAAAAGACTCGTCTAGTTGCGTCCTACCCCTAAACGGGTTGAATATGAATATGTGGACAAACATATCTAACATGATTTAATTTTTAATGAATCAATAAGTTCACGTTTGGGGAGAGTTTGTTTGGTTTAATGATGTGAAAAAATCGGACACTGATATACCGTGCGGCGCGAAAATTGTCCGTTAGGTAGAAACTCTGGGAAATTGTTCCGATTACGCCTTCACTTATAGCAATTCGATGAAATGAATATATCAATGCGACTATTATAAACAGATAAAGTTACTAGAAATAGTTCTAAAACGGCTTTGAAAATTCTTGTGGGTAAATGTGTTGCAGATTTATAATTGCGAGATTACTTTTTAAAAGTTTGCACTCCATTTTGCAAGGGAATCGGCTAATCGTGGGATTTTAATTTTCATATGTGAGTTGAAGTCATTGAAACTCCACTTCTAGTTGTAATGTTCATGGATTTCATTTGACGTCGGCTCCGGGGGAATACAAGTTGCATTCTATTACTGTCTTTGTGGAAATCAACACAAAGTGTTCATATTAAAAACAGCAAGTTAAAATGCTCTCTAGTCTTCACAAACTTGTTCATTTAGAGCTATGCACGCTGCATAGCGTATTAATTAGTATGATATTTGATTAGATGAAAACTGGTGATTGGATTAAACGTTATCTTTGAGAAAACAAAAGAAGATATTTCTGTGTCTGCTGCACATAGGCTAACTCAAATACCTTTTCGAACGGATCGTTAAATTGTGTCAATTCAATATACGTTTTGAGTAACATCTTGTTTCATTTACTTGCAAGTTACTTCAGTTTCAAAATGTGGAATAATTGTTAACATTACTTGCTCCTTTGCTTGTGCTTACATGGCATGCTCCGCGGCACGCATGCGCATCAAATTACTTTGTCGTCTCAAGAAAAATGTAGGTAAGACCTGTCCTTCCTAACCAGATTACTTCCTTCCAAAAATACTCTTCGTATGTTTTACATGTGATCGATTTCATTTTCTTCGGGTATAACTTTGACAGAAAATATTTTAGTTTATCACTTAGTACTTTTGCTGTGGATTCTGTGTATCATTCTTTCTTTTCATTCATTGGGCAGATGCAGTCATTTTGTTAAGATTCGGTCTTAAAGCTCCTAACAATAGTCATCTTACATTCATCTTTTCATCGCCCGCTGAGGCAATTTATCGCGTTTTATTACAACTACTTGACCTCAACGTGCTGTGTTATCACGCTTTTATTTCTTCTTAGCAATAATAAATATATTAACCAACATTATATCTTATATAAACGCTTAACTAAGTCTCTTGATGTAAATAGATACATATAAATGTAAAACGGAATTTTAAATTCCAACTCTAAATATCTTATGTAAATATGCATGTCGAATGATGTTAAGTCTATGATAGGGACAACAATACACTCATTGGAGCATAAATTAGCTTTTGATTCGCGCGTCCGAGAAATTTAAAATTTCATTTCACTCAATAGCACAGTTAAGCGTTTCGTGTTCGAATTATCTCATCTTTTATATTATCTTAAATATTTGTCAGTTATATATTTTTCTTTTGCATTTTAAATACGTTTAACAATATAATAACAAATATATATAAAAATATATTTATAACATCACAGACCATAAACACTTTCTTATTTTTATAAAAATAAAAAAATGTTTCATTATTTTGTTTTATTTTTAGATTTCTTTGTTAATTTATTTGTATAACTCTTTTGTTTCCTTAGGGCACGTTATTCCTTTACTGTTGATGTTTTCACTTGTTGATGTTTTAATAATGTCACGTCCATGGTTTGTTTCAATTGGTTTTGCTTCATATCTAGGAGGTAAACCCGCGACAGTCCCGCCACTTTTATGACGAAATCACTTGGTCTCATTCAGTATGCTGAGAAAATATTTAGCCTCATTAAATGCATAATTGTGATCAAGACTACTCGCAGGTCCCGCACTGATCACGACGAATATCACTTTGCAAATTCCATCAAAAAAATAATCATTGCTCGTTTCTTCGTCGACTCAATCAAGGTTTGTCCATTCTGGTAATGTGATTTTGAATTATTTCAAGTTATGACTCTTTAGCGTGTCAACTAAATTCGATCGCGAACTGTTCTATGTTTACATATGTAATAGTTCCTGTTGCAATTCGAATTATCGCACTATGAATTTCGTCTGGCTTTTTTATTTCAATATATTGAATTGAATCAGGTTTTATTGTTTTAGTTAATCTGATGACACATTGGTCACGAACAGAAGTAAGCATTTAGAGAATAGGAAAATAGAAGGTGCAAAGTAAAAATGATTAAAGAATTAGTAATTGTAACAAGTACATTATATAATACTCTTACACTTTCAGTTATTTACTCTTAACGATCTTAAATGTCTATGAAAATAAACGGTTAATATAAATCAATATTCAATAGTAATTTTTAATGTGTAATTATAACAAATTGTTTTCAATTTTCTGTTATCAATCCTTCGCATCGCATTGGTTTCTTTTCGGAAATTTTACATTTTTGAGAAATGAAGCCCGATCCGGTCCCAATAGCAGCTGTTAATATTCGATAACAGAATTAGCTAAGGACCACACGGGGACTCAGAGGTACATTCCGTTTTTATTCAAAGTAAGTCAGTTACTCGCCAATTCGCATATTCAATGGAAGCGAAACCTAATAATGATGCGAAGGTATCTAACAAAATGTTAATATTAATTCAACCAATAATTGCTGTTGCAGCTGATCATGTTGAAAGTGTATTAAATCAAAAAACTTTATATTTCAATGTAATCTGGGAAAAACAAAAATATTGTCTCCGAGTAAGGATATATCAGCGACGACAAACATTATTAATATTTTTCCTTTTTCTAATATGTTTTGATATTACTTTATAGTTCATAATCGTATTCGTGTAAGAAAAAAAGAGCAAAAACGAGTCCGTATCGACTAATCAAAAAGTTCATAACTTCAGTAAATTATCAATCGCTACCAATATAGCATGTACGCATTCTCTCTCAAGGGGTGGAAAAAAAGAAATAAAACTGCCAAAAAAGAGGATTACCTAGTGATACTTAACCTTGAACGGCTACGTCTCCTTGCCCTAACTCCTCAACCTCAGAATTATTGGATGCATTCATAGCGGAATTATCATTTTCGCCTCCGCTTTCACTAGATACAGTCTTATTTAAGGCAGCATTGGCGGTTCCATTCTTCTTCGCTTTCGTTTTCTTTGTCAGAGCTGTAGCGTTTGTAGCACTTTTAGCGGCCGATGTCGCTGATTTTGTCGCCGTCGGTGCTTGCTTTAACTCGTCATTTTTCGTAGAATCACCTGAGGCTCCTGTATCGTTCGGTACAGTTTCTGCTTTGGGTTTTGACGGCGATGAGACTGACGGCGGGGAAACTTGTTCTGTTTTCAAAGTTTTTGGAGATTCTTCTTCATCCTTCAATAGTTCATCACATATGGAATTGGCTAGATCCGACGCAAGGATTGTTTTCCTGTTTGCGAAGAAATGAAATAAAAATTTCATTGCAATTTTATTAGATATAAAAACACAATAGGGGATTTTACCGATCTAGCTGATCAAAAATCAATTTCTCAAAATTCATTGCAGATAGAAAGAAACTGGTTATTATCGTTGTTAAGCAGACAGAGAACAGACATGGGCAAAATCATAATTAATAATAATAATCGTTGGCGCAACAATCCATATTGGATCAGGGCCTTGAAGTGTGTTAGAGCACTTCATTCAAGACCCTAATGGTACACTACAGTACACTGTAGGAGGCAATGTGGTCGGCATTGCGCTCGCTCGAGATTATTACCCTGACTTGACTCAGGTACTCGTTCACAGCTGAGTCGACTGGTATCCGACATTCAATCACGATATCAAATCCCTCTGCTGCCAGTGAGATTTTACCCGTGATCTTCCGCTACCACAGCCCAGCGCTCTAATCATTTGGGCCATCCGGATAATAATCATAATTACTTGATTATAATCATAATCAAGCTCTTGCGATTATGATTGTAATTACGTAATCATATAATCGTCATCCTACATTTTCAGATGCGATTGCCTTATCTCGTTTAATGAAGTGTATATTTGAAGAATATGAAAGTCATATTCGATTTTAAAAACGAGTCGCCAGTGCATATAGTGCGCGAGGTCAAAGTCGCATTTTGACTCTTACTTCTTATATCGTGCCTTTCTCTTCAGAACGTCTGCTTTATATGGATATGTTACACATTCTCGTTTTGTTAGCATGTGTGACATTTTGGAAACTGGTTTTACCGGTTATGATTCGGATTATCCGCCCTGGAAAGTTTCATAAATCCTTCTTTTTTTAAATTTTAACATTATGACAATATTTATGCAAAATTTCATCTAAATATCTGTCTTTTTTCTTTAAAAAAAAAAAAATTGTTTGAAAAAAAAAAAAAAAAAAAAATTGTTTGAAAAAAAAAAAAAAAAAAAAAAAAAAAAATGAAAACTTCAAAATTTGAACCCGTTACGTTCCCTTAAGGATGCTTTTCTCAAGTAGTGTGGAGTAAACGATATTTCTCATCAGTTATAAGGGGGCCGCTCTAGATGGAACAGAATATTCACATATCACGTAAGAGGTCTTAAATTTTTGGATTTCATCACGTTTTGGTTTTTTAAAGGGCGTGGGCAGCGTTCTGCATAATGTTCGTGTAACTTACAATTCTGATTGCAACTTCATTATTCGCAATAGTAGAAGTGAAAGTAATTAAGATAAATTCAGTTATTGGGTCGATTTTGAGTTTAGTTGAAGGGGGAATTGGTTTTTTTTGTAGGGTGTTCGAGTTTCTACTGATGAAAAATTTGCAGTTTTGCGATTGGTTTGGAGCATTATTTTAGAGGTCGCTTTTGGTATGTTATTCAAATCTTTAGGGTGATCTAATTCGGTACATTTGATGTTAACGACAGGTATTGACAGGATACGCATATTAAAAAAAAACTATAGACAAATGTCCGGGCCTGCCTTTAGGAGACATTGAAAGTGGGGGGACTATTTTACTCTGCTGGGGTTTTTATGTCAAACGCCAAATTGTACTGAGAGGTTAGATAACGCTGCGTTTGTTCATTTAACTACTTTATATGGAGATATGTTATTCTATCCATACACCACGCCGACTATGACTTGTGTCTCTGTAAATCTTCGGACAAGTCCTTCATTGGAAAAGCACGTGAGAAAAGAGGGATACGAGAAATGAAATCCAGGTTTGCTCAGTCGTTGTTAAGTTGGGGCAGGGTATCTTTGTTTGCGACAGCTGGCTGTGCTTGTTTGAGGTAAACGGCGCTAGATATACTGATGGATGGATGTGCTTATTCGAATGTGCTGTCTGAGGTAAACGGAAAGTTTGGTTTTTTCCATTTGATTGTGGAATCCCAATGCCTTTAGTGAGAAGTCACCGTCCCTGTTTTTGCAGATTAGGTTGTATCCTGAGGGATACTTAGCGAATGATTCGTGGTTGACTTGAAAGACTTCCTGAATATCAAAGTAATTTGTGTTATTCAGTTTTAATTATTCTCCGATTTTATAATTTCAACATTCGTAACATTGATTCTATCAAAATATTTACGGAGTTTTTGGTATGAGGATAGGAGATTCTTGACTGCTTTGACTTTTGTATTCTCAATAAACTCACTTACAGCTCTAGCAGAATTAAAAAAAGTGATTTCACCCTTATGAAACCCGGTTTTTTTACATCGACTATGCCTTTAATTTTTTTTTATGCGTTCAAAGACTAACCCGTCCCAACCCAATTTAGTGGCCTCGAAATACGGGAGAAAATCTTGGCAAAAGTACAAACAGCAAACAGCCGAGAAAGAAAAACATTCACTCACGGTTCTATCAACCACAGATTCGCTACATTTAATGGATCTCTTATATATCCCAACACGATGTTCGTTGAATATCATGTGTTCAGAATCGGAAGTCAGAATTTCAGGTACGAAAGGTTTTCAGTGATTTTTCTTAATAATAATATTTATATTAGTTAAGGCTCACAATTTACTGAATATACACATATAGGAACACAATCACCAATTCAATCCATGCCAAAGATGGATTTTTTAAAGAGAGTGTGATCAGGTGCGTTATCAAATGAAAGGGTTTAATTATTACTTCTTGAAACTGATAGTTCTGATACGGTGGAATCTAGGGGAATGAAGTCTCAAAATATATGCTCAGAAAAGTGAAACAGTTCTCGCTCTCAGAACTTCAATGACTGGTTTAAAATGTTTAGCCAGTGGTCGCGAAGGCTAGAGTCGTTCAAACATCTTCAATACAATACCACTCTCATCCTGGTATTGACAATTAACAATGCATAATGTTTTTTAGCCATCAAACACAACAGTAGTTTGATAATTCCTGACAAAGGAGAAATAAGAAAATTTACAGAATCATCCTGATATATTGCCGCGAAGCCAGAGACACGTCTCAGAATGGATTGGATCAACGGGAACCAATACGCAAACGGGTACTGAGCTATTTTTTGGATCAGGAAAGTACGATCCTTATACAAATTTCGAGCACTAAATACCCCCCTCTTCGAACAGATTCCGCAGAATATTGCAGTAATCCAGAAGATGACGTTATTAGGCAGCAAGACTATGGACCTAAAATCGTTTGGAGTGCTATTAGTTATCGATCCAATCAATCCAATAACTATAGGTTACGAACCAATCAACGAAGCATTATGTGCGTTTCGAATACGAACAAAGTTTTTAAATCGCAGCCAGTCGTGAATGCTCCTACTGAAGAAAAGGATAAGATGAATAAAGATGACTTTCATAATTGTCTTGAAGCTTTGTACGATTCAGTCTTCAGGGATCTCGTCGCTGACTTCGTTCTTGCAGGGATCTGTTGGTTCTCGTATAGGTGCATATACAAAAGAACATAGGTAGCTCCAGATGGCCGAAATTGCAATCAGATCGACCATGTGCTTATTTAATAAGTTAGTGCTTTAGCATCCTCGATATTCGTAAATACCCAGAAGCGGCCTCTAATTATTATTTAGTAATAGCCACTTATCGGGTACGTATCAACACTGTTGGAAAATAAAGCGAAACCCATTAAAAGGCTTAACTTCGATAGACTCAGGGTTAATCAGTAGCGCAGCCTCTTGTTTCTATACTGGAAACAGATAATACCTATAATCAATGGGCTGGAAAGTAAAATGGTTAATGACATATCAACAAACGTAAGACGGCGTTAGAACCGGCGGAGCGGATTGATGCAGTGATAAAGCCCTACGGGGAAAAAGTTGCTCAATAATAGATTAGGTATTCATTGTCAAACAAGTGCTGGGAGTTTAACGCCAACGTCAAACGAACGTCCGACATGTTGTACATAAGTTATGCTCCAGTAATCCAGTAATCATGACAAGTCCAAATCAAGGAGCGGGGTGGTATTCAATTTAGCTCACAAGCGCACAGTCATAAAAATATCCAAACGTACGCTGCTCCTTAAGTCAACGTCTGTTGATGATATCAATATTTTATCGTGCTCCTTCCCCTGCGCCAAAGAAATCTTGGTGAATGTCGGCGATGCAGCGAAGAAGGTAAGATTATGGGGTAATGAACAAACTAGAAAACAGATACGAGATGGACAAAATATCACAACCGGCGAATGCAACTAGGAGGACGTTGATAAACTTACATTTGTCAAGAGTAAGTTATAAATAAATAAAAAGGAGACTACAATTGAAAACAAATGATGTCAAAATCTTATATATAAAAATCATTTGCTTTTCGTTAGTCTCGATAAAACTCGAGAACGGCTGAACGGATTTATCTTATCTTGGTTTTGAAATATCCGTGGAGCTCTAGGAAAGGTTTAAAAGGTGATAAAAATTCGAATAAAATAAAAACAAATAATAATAAAAACAGCACTTTTCTTCTTGCCATATAAACATTTTTTTCTAAATAAAATTTAGAGTTAATTTGAACTTTATAGATATTCAATAAAGTTCAATCACTCACTGTGTTCATCGGACCTCATATTACAGCTATGAAACGGACAAATTTTTTAACGCTACTAGAAATATTTGACAACCATGTGACAATCTTTTATTTCTAAAAAGACAAAAGACATCAAATGTTCCACAGCTCAGAACATGTTGTATTGGAAAATAGAATTTCTGTTTTTAGTATTTTTGCTTCTCACCGTTTAAACCTACTCTGAATTTCCATAAATATTTCAAGACCAAACTAGACTACCTAGACCTAGACTAGATATTAAGTTTTGTTACAAATTGAATTTCTGAACGCAACGATAATATTTGACAACCAACCAATATGTCAATCCATCTTGTTGCAGTTTAGAACACGGAAAGAAGTATTATGATATTGCGTTACGATATCTATGAGTGCGCGAGAACTTTCTTTACTTTGGCGATCGTTTGCGATAGTGACATTCCAGGTAATGCGCTCTTTTTTTTGATATTTTGTGATTGTGACACTTTACTGCTAAGTGAGCGAAAAATTTTACGAAGTCTGTCGGGTCAGCTAGTATCTTTATATGGTTGTGTAGGCAGCAATACACACTTGAGTGACACTTTGCGATACAGCATTCAGCAAAGCGACGCGACGGCCCTGCCTAGCAGAGCATATTTTGCAGTGTCGCTAGTCATTTCTATATAATGGACTCAGAATGCTACGATTTTTTAATTTTGGTTTGTATTCACCAGTTAAAATGTCAAAATATGTAGTTATTTGCAATTGACTGCCACGCTAGTGCAATATAAGTACGACCGCATCTACTCTACGCGACACTACATTCAGCACATCCAATTTAATATATTCTTTCATAAATAACCTACTTTGCAGAACCAATGGAACAGAATTATTGAGGCAAACAACCAATTGAAGTTCAGTACATATGAACGTGAAGAAAGCAAATTCCCCTAAATTCAACAAAATGACTGTGCCTGCACAGCGACAGATCTTTCGAATAATATGAATGGTGCAGCCAGCAATGGAGCTATCGCCCTTTCTTAAAGTCTGCTAATTACCACATTCACGGGTATTTGTCCGCCGAAGTAGCTGTTGGTTCGAGTTGGTATCGGGTTAGACTATAATGATGACAAACCGAAGACAGGTGGTGTATGCGGCCAGCAGTCGACAGTTTTCAAAATAATCTTAAATTACAAAAAAAATGCAATCTGTAAGTGTCATCGGCTGGATGCAAACTACGCATTGTTTAGGGGAGCGATGGTGATCGCAACAAATATTCTAAATTTTTATCGTATTCGACGGTGAACTGGTTTATTTTATATGGAGATTCTGAGATCATTTAGTTTCCACGCAGATTTCTTGGTCATGGCTAATAACCCTGGATTAAAAATACGATAACGAGAACCAGAAAGGAGGCAGTTTGGTGTAAACTGTAAGTGTAAGTTGGCTTAATGCGCTATTGAATCCTCCGTTGTCATTGTTGTCATTGATGGGATTAAATACAAAGGACCCGGAACGAATTGTGTACATTAGAAAGAAGAATAACGAAAATTACGCTTAGAGTTAGCTAGCTTTAAAAAAGGTTTCGCCAATTTATACCTATATTTACATAATAGTTGAGACATCTTTTGCTGGTTAAAATAAAATACTTGGGAAGGATAAATTTTATCAATAAATGGGATTTTTTATAGCTTACCCGTTTCGAAGCTCAACGGTGCACTCCCTTAACGAAGTATTTTTTACTTTCTCTACGATTGTATCGATTTCAGTCTTGATTTCTGACTTTTCACCACTCTGTGAAGTCTTCTGATCAGCCTTTGTGTTTTGTTTTTTTCCCTGTTGTTTGCCTTTGCGATTCTCCTTCCGTTTCTGCTTATTTCGATTGCGAGTGTTTAATTTGTTTCCATAAACTCGTGCGATTGCTCGATTGGCAATGTTTGATGTGCTCGTATTTTGATTCCTCTGCAAACGAGCATTGACTGACATTTTCCCACGATTGTTTACATTGAATCGATTAGCAGCGACGGTTAGGCGAGTGTTTAGACGATTAGCAGGCGAACCAAACAATGAGCGGTTTTGAATTCCGCCGGCCGCCCATGAACCTGTAACTATTCCTATAATTTGCAAAATTAATCATAAACAAGAGATGATGAATGGTTAGTGGAAATGTGTGATCTTTGCCAAAGTGATGAGAAAAATGTGTGATCAATTTAAAGGACTACGGATTTTTTAAACAACGGTTTTCAAAAACAATTTTTAGGGTGGATTGGCAGTCGGTCATACGCTCGATTCAATCCACAACAGCAGGAAAATGGATGTTTTACGGATATTATGAAAGTTTTTTGATGTTTCGACTTACCGCCTACTTTGAGCTGATAGTCTTTACGTTTCCCTGCACCGTTACGCTGCTGACCAGCAGCTCCACGCATATTGGTGCGCGCATTCATTCCAGTGGTATTAACTCCAGTGATAGCATCGCGGCCAAGAAGAGTTGATGAAATGGAAAAGTATGGAGCTTGGGCATTGTAGAATATTGTTCCATTTGAGCTGGCTGCTGTTGCAAGGGAATGAAGTGCGTTTTTGTTGTTGTAAGCAGGAATTGGAATCGCTGGAGGTGGTAGAAATCCTGGTCGATACATGGGGTCTGCATTTGAGCCAGTTGGGAATGAAAACATAAAATGAATAACACTTTGTCCTACTTACCCATATGAGCAGCTGGTAAAAGATAATGTTCAACGTCTTCTAAAATCGCCTTGCGGAATCGTTCAATTTTCAGGACGATTTCGATATGGTCATCACAGAGTTCACGCAATGTTGTTACATATGTGGACATTTTCAGTTTAAGATGGAAAAGCTTTCCGTCGAAGAATAACCATGGGTTCGTCATGGTCCAGGGAAGAGGCACTCCACACGAATCGTTTGCCAGCGAGGCTGTCTCAACACCCTGCATAAATAGTGTCGCCAGATACACACCTCGAAGATGCACGCCTGGTAACTTTGACAGGGAAATAGTTAATGTACTAAGAGTTATCTCTCGACCAATACAAAAGCAAACTCACCACTAGTTCCTGAGTGTATTCAACAATGGGTAGTTGAGGCGAAAAGGCGGTGGCAAGGAAGGCGTCTAGTTCTTGCCTGGTCAATATGGTTCTGTCTGGGCATGTGACGATGTATCGCAAAACGCAAGCCATCACTAACATATGCTGCGGGACATAACCCCTATTTAACATTAAGGGAGTGTCAGATCTCATTATGCTCAGAAACGCCCTCATTCTGCGTTGTTTATCATCAAACGCCATTCCGAACCACAATCGTTGAACAGTGGGAACCGCCCATGGAAGAGCTTGGGCCGTGACGACATCCGGTCGTTTATACTCATTTTGTGGCGACCAAATCCACTCGCTTATTTGGATTTCGGGTAGTTTATGGGACTGACCCGATGCCTCCTTGCGCTCATTTTTCTTATCTTTGTCGCCCATGTTTTGTTTTGAACACAGATATTTTTGGTGGTAGAGGTTGAAAAGAACAGCATAAATCATTTGCCTTGCTGGTCGGTAGAACAAGTGAATCGATGGTATTTCACGATAGTTCTCGTCTTCCAAAATCTGAGGAAGTATGATTTCTTTTTTTGTTAGTAAATGGTAAATGCGAGCGTCCATGATGCCACGTTGATGACGACTAAGGGAAGTTTTTATGACTTCCCCGGGAAGAGTGTAGACGAAAGTTGATTTTGTTTTCGATGAATTTTCTTTAGTTTCAGTCTTGCTTTTTGCCACTTTCTCGGCTTCCTCTTTCTGCTCTGCGGCTGCTGCTTCTTCATCAACCAAATTATTGACGTCGGTCAATATCTTGCGAGTTAGCTCATCTGTTTCACTTGTTTCTGATGCAATCGGCGCAGGTTCAGGTAAAGCCTGCTTTTGATTATCGTTACCACGCTTCTTGGCTCCTTGGTATTTTTTACCAGAAAACTGTCCCTTTCTTTGGTAGTACTCAACCGATTCTTTGATATCTTTCTCATAATCGCCAAGATTCAGATGTTTGATGAATTCATCTATGTCGTTGGTTGGTGAATTCCTGACGATTTCAGCGATCCGTCGAATTCTAGCTTCGAAGTCGAGACTGTAATCGATTTTACACTTCTCGTAAATACTTTTTAGTTTCGCCTCATCTAAAACAATATATCCTCCAAGAAGAACAGCGACGAAGGGCAGGTGATCAGCGGTTAAACTCAATGTGGAGAGTAGTTTGGAAACCATAAACTCTTTGGTTTCTAAGGCTCCTTTGTAAGATAATCGCAAATCGTGCGAACTGAAATACCTAGAACTGTTTGCAATGATGTAATCCGGATGGAGACCTATGATAGCATCTAATTTCTGTTCATGGAAATATTCTATGATTTCCATTGTGTGATCATTTACAGTTTGCGCCTGCAGATGAAGCCAAGAATATCAATATTTACCCAAACTGTTTCTTATGGAACTACTTACAACTTGAATATTAACGCTTCGTAAGGCATTTCTTAATGTAGTACGAATTCCCGAAGGTGGCAACCACCAAATTTTTGGCGGAGGCGTTGCAATCATTCGAATGTGTTTAAGAACCTGCAGAAAAGAAATTTAGAAAACTCACAAACTGTACAGCAAATTACAATACCGAAAGAGTTTTTTGTCGGAAATCATTTCGTTCCGATGCAGTCTTTTTATTTTTCTTCAAAGACCCGTCGAAGAAGGCATGGATTTCCACATGAGCATTTTTGAAAGCTGTATGAAGTAGTTGTACAAATTGGTAGGCACGACTCCACTGACCGCCACAGGCCCAGTCTACAGTTGATTAGAATTATAATTATCGTCCAATTAGTAAGGATTCGAAAAACATTTTTACCAGAGTAATATCCGCCATAAAATCGATCCAAACAATCTTCCATGTCGAGCGCGACTCGAAAATTCCCATTGTTGCTTTTGGCGTTTTTGCTACCACCTGCAATTGACATCGGAGTTATACAATAAAAAATTACATCATCACAATCATTAGTTAATCAGAAGGGTTTGGCAATTGATTAAATATTTAACATTATTTTTTAATGCTTGGGGCTGAGGACGTTATCCGCTTTTGGACATATGCTTCACATTTGCTAAGGTTTCTCAGAAAGCAAGGAAAGATTGGTAATACGCGATCATTCGGTGTATGCAGGGATAGGGTGAGAACTGTGAACGCTCACGCATATAGCGAGTTACATCCTTTTACGTCGAATTTAAGGAATGGGTCCCACACATGCAAAAGGGAGGTGCAAATTTTTTTCATCAAATATAGTCACGTGGGGTATCAAATTAAAGGTCTTGGTTAGAACTTTTCGAAGCCGGTCTTGGTTTTGACATTTGTTGGAAAGGTGGGGAGTGCGGGGATTGAAAGTGATCAATTTTTTAACGGACCCATTCTCAGAAACTACTTAACCGAAAAATCTGAAAAAAGTCAAGAGGCTGTCGCTATGTGGTGCCTAGACCTCAAAATACCCTCCATACTGACACCTGTTCAAATAAATAGTACATTACTATCATATAATTTTAGTAATTGGCAGGAAAACCCCCCTCAGTTCCCCCTAGAATGACGAAATTTTGCAGCTACAGGATAAAGTTATAATAGGTCTAAGCTGTCGCTTCTGTGCAAATTCAAGACTTTGAATGTTAATATCACTTAAAAGTGGATATTCTCACATAATATATATGTTACGTACTAATGCTAATGCACATTCAAATCAACCGATATTGGTTTTGACATTGTGTGCGAAGAGGAGAAGTGCAGGGGTCTGAAAAGGGCTTGTTGCTTCAAGGACCCGTTCTCAGAAAGCACCCAATCCAAATATCGGAAGAGAAATATGGTGGTCCATGTACATTTTATCCGGGCCTCAAAATAGTCTCCATTTCAATACCTGTTTAAATAAAGTTAATATATTGCCTTATTATTTATAAGTATATTTTTTAGAAATTCCCTGGGAACCCCCCTCTCCCACAAGTTTATTCCAGAATAATTTACTTTTGCAGTAAGTTAAAGAATAAGTTTAGTGGAAAACGTACTATTACTTACAGAATTATAATAGGTCAAAGCCGTCACTTTTGTGCATATTTTGTCAAACTGCTTACTTCGGGGTTTTCGGGTAATTCAAAGCATACATATATAATTTATGTACGTAATTAGAAACTGCTAGTAACTTTGTACACACATGTCTAATATATTAGTTACTCCCCCCCAGGCTTTATTAGTACATACGTATACATACACATATCTACCTCGAGCAATTGACACTGATATGCAAATAACTAAACAAGTCGGGACACCGGAAGCTACACGCTTCAGGTATGAAAGGTTTTGTGTATTTCATTTATAAAGAGATTTGAGTGTGCATTTGTCCTATTAGCATGTAGCACGTAAAATATGTATATATTATGCGAAAATATCCACTTTCAAGTGATATTGACATTCATAGTCTTGAATTTGCAGAGGAGCGACAGTTTTGACCTAGTATAACTTCGTTAGTAATAGTGCGATTTTCACCAAATTTGGCAGGATCATGGCCTATGCTGCAGCCTACATTGCTGCAAAATTTGTGACTCTAGGGTGAACTTAAGGGGGGTTTTCCTGTCAATTACTAAAAATTATAATTATATTTACACAAAACCTTAAAAAAGGCAAAAAAGGAAAATTAAAACGTCTCCATGGACCCCGCCAGTCATATAATTTTAGTGATGATGACGTCATACACGCCTTAGGGTGCAATAAATTTACGTGAAATGCGGAACTTTAACCTTCTATAACTTTGTTAATAATAATCC
The DNA here is from genome assembly GCF_905115235.1 of Hermetia illucens. Taxonomy (NCBI): domain Eukaryota; kingdom Metazoa; phylum Arthropoda; class Insecta; order Diptera; family Stratiomyidae; genus Hermetia; species Hermetia illucens. Next base: position 105,173,468 of record NC_051849.1, read on the forward strand.
AATTGCCTTTAGAATTATGTGCTATATTATCGCCTATTCTGATGTCAAATTTAGTACTTACAAATAATTTCCAAAACACGGTAAGATACTGTTATTAACTTAATTTGTGCAGATATCGGAGCGGGATGTAGGCCTAGATTTCATATAGATGCATCATTGTGATTTTTTTCAGATTTTTTGGATGAATAGTTTCTAAGAAAGAGACCGGTTTTATTTTTTGGACACAAATGATGAGTCCTCACTCTTCTGCGTTTCACCCAATATGAAAGTACTAATCGAGTCCTTTCATTGACATTATTCTGTGAAAAAAAGTTTTACACTCTCTGTTGCATGTGCCCCCCCCCCCCCCCCTTTACACAAATATGATTATTAGATTAAACATGCTGCATGGAAAGGAACACACATACTATATTCTTATATAATTGACAATTGGTGCAGGCGTTTTCGAGTAAATTCGATGTGACAGAAATTGTTTTTTGTTTTGTTTTACAAAAAACCTTGATAAGGAACAGAGAAAAGTAGCTTCTTTAGAATTTTACTCGTATATCAATTATTCCCGTAAATTATGAGATCAGCATTTTATCTGCACGGCTGAGGACTTTCTAAATTCGGGCGAGAATGGCAAGTTTGAACTAATACTAAAACAGTACTAATTCTAACCTCTTATATGATAATTTCTAATTTCCAACCGTTTTTAATAATGCTAAAAATAAGGTCAACCAACACCAACAGCTCTACTACCAAACCCTATCTCCACCTCCACGTGGTGACCGCTGGGAGCTTTCTTAACGAAAAGCTGCAGACGGAGAAGGATAAAGGCGAGTCTCCCGCGCCTAAAAACGCGACAAATTATACTAACTGGTCCTCGGACTGACAACCCTACACGGAAAACAACTTGTTACGAAGCCACAACAGGAGCCTCGGACTGGACAGAAAACACAACGACGAACCCGGCAACGACAAAGGAATAACGATTTGCGCATTTTCCGATAAAACGTGCGCTCCCTGTACAGAGATGAAGCTGCTGAGCGGCTAGCCGATACCCTGTCCCAATATAACAGCGTTACAGGAGATGCGTTGGGCAGGGACCGATTTCCTGGAGACGAGTTGCTGCACCATATATTATAGTGGCCATCCAGTAAACCATGTGCTCGGAGTAGGTTTCTTAGTCAGCCAAAAAATTAAACCTGCTGCTATCGGCTTTGAAAACATAAGCGAACGGCTATGCACTTTGCGCTTGCGAGGAAAATTTAGAAATATAAACCCCATTAACGTTCACACCCCTACAGAGGAGACTGTAGAGTCAGAGAAGGATACCTTCTATGAGGCAGTAGAACGAACCCTCGAAGCCTGTCTCAGATATGATATCCAAATCATACTTGGGGCTTTTAACACCAAAGTAGGGGCGGAGCCCGTATTCAGGCGATACGTTGGCTCTCATAGCTTACACCAAAATACAAATGATAACGGACTGCGGATCGTTCAATTAGCAGTGTCACACGAAATGGTTGTTGGAAATACCTGGTTTGCGCGGAAAGCGGTCCACAAACATACATGGGCCTCTCCAGACGGGACCACTTTCAACCAAATTGACCCCGTGCTAATCGAACGCTCTCACCTCTCATTCTTGATGAATGTCAGAACACATAGGGGGGCCAATATAGACTCGGATCACTATCTCGTTGGCATGGTGCTCCGAGTTCGAATGACAACACCACCCAGAATCCCCTCTCAGGTGAGAGTTAACACTGAAGCCATCCACAACACAGCCCTCCGCAACACCTATAAGAGGGAAATGGATGCCGCAGTAACCGCAGTCAACAGAGATCCTGGAGATGAAGCATGAACAAATGATCTTCACAATCACCCGAAGAACGTTATCATAAATACGGCCACAAACATACACACGCGACTTCACAAACGGAAAAAGGAAGCCTGGGAGAACCAAAAGTTCTATGAACTCGAAAAGTGCAGGCAGCAACCGCACCAGGTGCAAGTTTTACCAACAAGTCAGGATGAAGTCTTACACACACCGATGCTCATCCTACCGAAACAAAGAGGGAGAAATCTGATTTCCGACAGAATGGGCATATTGGAGCGATGAGTTGAGTACTTTACTACTGAACAACCAGAACATCGGCGAGTTGGAGGTCGCGTCAACTGAAGACGACTGACAAATACTGCCACCACCAAGTATAGTACCATCTGATGAAATCCGCGCACGGTTGTTGGCAACCAACAGAGCCTATTTCAGCTTACAACTGTTCCGCTCGAAACGTCTCACTATAGGGTCAAAACTCTTACTGTACAAGACAATTATCTTGCCAGTCTTCATGTATTCCTCGAAAACTTGTTGTTAGTAAGAAAAATTGCGAACTCTTGGCCGCGTTTGAGAGAAGAATTCTCCGAAGAATTTTTGGTCCCCTACATGAGGATGGACGATTCCGTAGCCTACATAACGACGAAATCTATGAGCGATACCATGACCCTCAAGTTGTGGATAAAATTCGGCTCAATAGGGTACGGTGGGCGGGTCACTTAATCCGTATGGATGAGGATGATCCAGCCCGGAAAGCCTAAAGGGCAATATCTATGATAGAAAAAGAAGACGAGGCAGACCCTGTCTGAGATGGAGCGATGGTGTAGGTCAGGACGCCAGACAACAGCTTTTAGGGATACGAATTGGTGGATATCGGCGCAAAACCGGGATGTCTGGAATTCCTTATTAAGGCAGGGCTAGACTGGATACCGGTTGTTGTGCCATTGATGATGATGATATTAAATCGTATTTTCTGTACGTAATTCATACCAATTTGCCGGTCCCCAGAATTAATTTTCTTTATTTTGCACTACTAATATTTGATACCAACTCGTCCGTCCCTCGACCATACGAATTATCGAGATTCTATTGTATTAACTTTGAGCAGCTATCGTAACGGAGTATCAAAACTAATATCTACTTCGAAAAGTACTAATCCAACCATTTCATTTGATACCCCACATGGCTATATTCAGTGAAAAAATGTTTACACCCATTTGCTCAGGCGTGGTGAAGTGTGCTGCGATTATTTCGGTGTGGAGCTCGGGACAATCTACGCCAAGCTGCTCACACCTTGGAGAGTCTCCGCGTTGATGACAAAAGCGTGAAGGCGCCGGGGATTTCTCATTATCAAAGAGCTGGAAGAGGTAGTCCTCTCTATAAAAAATAAAAAGGAGGCACTTTCACCCGATGGTATACCAAAGTAATGTGTTTCTCCATCGGCGAGACCTAATGCTCGGCGAATTCAATTCTTACCTGCAGGGGGTATTTTTACTTGCCCTTTGAAAGTGGCAAAGCTCGTGCCAATGCGTGAAAATATTTGAAAAATCCATGAGGAGTAGACTAGTCGACACCTCCTGTCGCGAGCATATTTCCAAGACAGTTCGCTTTTAGAGGAGGGAGATCCACATGGAGCTGAGGCACCCAGCGTTGATCTCGACCGGTAGTACTCCTCGCAACGTTTTCATGACAAGAAATATCTTCGATTCCGTAAATTGCGGATATTGAGGAATTTCCTCAGAGGCCGCTTCTTGCTCTATGAGACGTTGGAGGGTTAGAAGATGTAGCTTACCTCGTTACAGGGATCAATCCTAGCGCCGGCCTCTGAGATGCATCTTACGATATTCTCCTAAGACTGGACATGCCAAAAGGGTCGCGTTTGGTCGGTTAAGTTTATCTGAGTGTACGCAGTATTTCTAGCGACTAAATTGTTTTTTTTTTATTCGCTAGTGTCATTTATTGGTCTTGTTGACAGTGATGCAAGACCAATAAATAACACCAGCGAATGAAAAAAGCCAGTTTTAATTATTTGAATAATTTAAGTTTGTACATTTTAACCGCCCACTCATCCGCTCTATGTCAACACCAAGTCCTGCTTGTGGAAGTACTAATTGGGCCTTTTGCGGATACATTAGGTGAAAAAAAGTTACATCCTCCTTTGCATGTATGGAGAGCCTAATCCTGGCGGGCCTTCCATAACTGTGGGTAAATAACTATTTGAAATAATGCCAGAGCGATGAGAAATTGCAAAGCTAGCCATATATTGGAGCAATTTGCCAACTTTTAGAAGGAATTCTGCTCTGTTCGGGAAAGACACATCTGTAGGGAGGATGGACGGGGTCTATTTAAATAACGAAGAACGTTTCCGCGGACGACGCAGGGCAATCAACGCCGAGTGCACACGTCCTGAGTTCTCATTGACCTACAGCATATCAAGTCTCACATGAAGTAAATTCCTTGATGTAGGTCATCGACACAAGTTGCAAATTGAATTACATCCTCCATGCGCTGGCATTCACCCCCGAGTGTAAGGAACGCACGGAAAACTTGGTCCACTGAGCAGTGTAGCTACGCCTTAACGGGCCGGCGGATGGGGACCCGACAGATCTGTTGCCTGTCCGCGGCCCAAGTGGCCAGCGCCGCAACACTTTTTATCGCCAATAATCAATAGCGCCCAACACTTGGCATCGGCGTTTCCAGCTACAACTGGGAACTGAAACTGGCATCTGTCTCTCTGCATGTCTGGCGAGCAGAACTTTGTTTTGCATTGCGTGCGGACTTACCGGCGTGTTGTTGATGGTGGCTTTGGCCAATTTTGCATAAGTCGACGGCGACCGCGCCTCCTTCGACTTTGGTGGCGAGGAACGCCTGCAAGTCGGCGGTATCGATCATTTCCCCGAATTGTTCGGCGACTTTTCCGCGTTCTGGTGTCTCCTCGTTACTACAAAATGTCCGGCCGCCTGTCAGACGATAGACTCGCGTTTTCACTTCGCGAAAATTTTTCGCCAATTGCAAGCGGGTGTCTTTTCTAGCACTCGTAGAACTTGGAATCCACTTTACACATTTAAACGACTTCAGATCTTTTTCCCGGGCGGAAAACGACTTCGATTTTTACAAGTTTCAACGTGAAAATGTCAGCGGCACACTCCCGTGTCTCGTCTCGGGCTTTTCAGCGTTTCACTCGGATTCCGTGCAAAACGAGCGGCGAAACACTGCGAGACGGAACGCACTATGACTGAAAACTAGCCCGTCTCGCTCACTCCTCACTTGGAATACAGATCATAGCGAAATGCACCGAATCCCCACAAATTCAACACAGAAAATTTTTGCACTTTCTTCGAACGAATCGCAATTCCGTGAAAAGTAACTAATTCGCGCGACACGAAAATGCCGCTTTCCAACCAAACCGGGTGTCCCGGTCGCGGAGCGAATCCACCGGCTGCCAAGAGACGAGCGAGCGAAGCAGAAAACTGCAATGCACTTTGCGTGATGAGCTGGAGCCGGCACTTTTTCTGCGTCTATAAAACTCTCATTTTCAGCGTGAATTGAAGGTCCCGATTCGCTTCTGAACCACCTTTCGATAGATATTTCTGCGACCTGCGGCAACAACGCGAGTTTAGCTGGTTATCGGCGCTAATAGACTGACACGTCCGAGGGTAGGTCCGTAGGTCCTGCCGAACTGCTACTGATGAACGAGATCTAGGCACAATGACAAAGGTTTGGGAAGCGATGGAGGAGGATTCAAGTATTAATCAGGTTGTGAGCTGCAATTAGTTGGCGTCAAGAATTATAAACGGAAATAGTAATGGTGCAAGCAGAAACTAATATTAGGCTCAAACCTTGCCGTAAGAAATAATTTTTTATCATAAACACAAACCGGCATCTTTCGTTGTACAACCCTGCAATCATTCATTTATTTTATGCAATCTTAGTCTAGTCATTAAAGCTGAAAATCGGGTGCGTCCTCCGAATTTTGGGATTGACATGAAATTTTGGTTAGGGGTAGAAGGTGGTATAAGAAACAAAAGTTGCATAGTGCCAATGTTCGCCTTTCCCGGAGGGGTGTGGCGCCCTCCTCCCGCGCAATAATACTAAATGGTCGATTTTAAGCAAAAGATAGTTTTCGAGTTATTCATATTCAAACATGTAATTTTTACTTCGAAAAAATTGGATGTTTTTCAATTGTTTTTCGCAAATAACTCGAAAACCATGAAATGCATTAAGTTATTTTTTGTAGGTACAATATGGACAGAGTTATTGCTCGTAAAACGTAAATTCGTAGGTAGGTAGGTAGGTATCAGTGGGCGCCCCGAGGAGCCCAATTAGCGCTTTGGTGCGCTGTTTTGATGCCACAAACTCCTAAGACCGTGACTGTTGTTATGGGAGCAGGGAGGTAGAGTCTAGTCGGCTCGGATATTCAGAGCCAGCCCGTAGCATTCACGAAGGAAAGCAGCTCTCCCACCCTGCAGCTAGAAATCTCCCTGGGGTCCCCAAAGAATGGTTTACCCAGTGTCCGCAGCATGACTCTAGCCATAGGTGGGCAGTCGCAGAGAAAGTGCATGAGGGCTTCCTTTCTTTCTCCGCAGCTTTGGCAATGCGAGTTGTAGGTTATGCCGAGCCTAGCGGCATGGTCCCCTATGGGCCAGTGCCCCGTGCAGGCCGCCGTAATCTTGAATGCATTTGCACACGTCTGGCACAGGAGCTCTCGTGATCGGGCTATGTTATAAGCAGGCCAAATTCTCCTTGACTTGGCACAGCTTGTAAGCCTTCGCCATCTCAGACCCGCGGTTGCTAGCTAGTGCGAGTAGACTCGGCCCCCGACAGCCGCCAGCGGAACACCTTGTCTGGCCAATCCGTCAGCCCACTCATTACCCTCTATGTTCCTATGCTCGGGAACCCAGAGGAGAGTTACCTTGAGCGTGCCGCCCAGACGGTTAAGCGCGTCTCTGCACTGCTCCACCAGCCGGGAAGATGTCGTCGTTGAGTACAAGACCCTGATGGCCGCTTGGCTGTCGGACAGAATGACTATGTTACACTTGGGGCTCGAATCACGCTTCAGCCATCGACAGACTTCCAATATCGCCAGTACTTCCGCCTGGAATACACTGGCGAAACCTGGGAGACCATATGACTTGGATACACCGTGTGTATTCGAGAAAACCCCCGCGCCGACTCCATAGGCCATCTTTGATCCGTCCGTAAAAAATACTCTGTCATAGTCTTGAAACACGCCGCCGGTCTTCCACTTTGCCCTAGTTGGAAGGTCCACAGCAAAGTTTCTCGTGAAGTTCAGCTTGCGTGTGACATAGTCCGTGGGGATTCCCAGATAAATTCGTAATGTCTAACAAAATTTATACTTTCAGGTTGAAATGACTAAAAGTTCACAACAATAGACGACGGTTTCGTCCAGGGCAGAGTAGTCCAGGGCGAAATGATCGCATATTTTTATAAAAACTTGGGGTCTTACCCCGGACCCGGGGGCAGACATAGAGGAAGAAACTTTCATTCCAATTGGCCCGGTGGACTCAAGACTATCAAAACATGCATTTGATGATCTAAGCCATTGTAGCTTCTCTTCCCGGTGCAAAACGGTATATATGGCGATGAAGGTTCGAAAGTTTGTGCATAAACTCGCTGGAGCAGCGAGGCGATGCCCTATAAATAGCTATAACTTAGGACCTAATGCTCTAATTGTAATGAAATTTGGTGAAAATATAATAACAATAATAATCGATGGCGCGAGAATTCAATTGGATTAGGGCCTTTAAGTGTGTTAGAGCACTTCATTCAAGACCGTAATGGAGTTACAGTTGGCGCATATGGCATTCGCACCCAATAAAAACGGAATGGGTCGCAACACTCTGGCTAGAAGCAACCTCCGACCGTATTACGGCGACAGGTTTGCAAATGTCGCGGTTGTATCTGGGCCTTCAAGCGCATTCGAGTACTTCATTCAAGAGCGTATCGGTACACTACGGTACTCTGTAGGAGGCGATGTGATCAATATTGCGCTCGTTCGCGATTATTACCCTGATTTAAATCAGGTATTCATTCACAGTTGTGTCGAATGGTATCCCACATTATTAGTGGGATTTGAACTGCATAATCTAGGTATTCCTTAAAGCTTAGTTTGACCTCAATCATCAGCCCCAGGTATTTGACAGCCGGCTTTGAGATGAATGTATGTCCACCGACATCTACCTTTAGAGCGTTTTCTTTCTATGGTTGATTATTAAGACTACTTCCGTTGTCTCATCCGCCAGGACAGCTCGATTCTTTCTAGCCACGACTTTACTGCTCTCACTGTTTCTGTCGTGTAGACCTCTACATCTTCTGGGTGTAGCAATTACAACCTTTTGGGATGAGAAGAGCAGTCAGCCCGAGTATCGGGTCCTGTGTACCCCCAATGTGACGAAGTACATTTTGGCCGGGCTAGCTTAACATCCAGGAGCACCTCTGTCAGCCAACGCCCCTTTAATTTGGTTTCCATTCAGCTGCCAACACAGCACAGCAGTTCACGACCTTACATATTGCATCCATCGTAAAGTGGCCCGCCGAAAATCATGCTGGCGCTCCAAAAAGCTATTGTTGTTTTCGATGATGGGTAGAAGTCTGTTGTAGATGCTCTTTCCAGCATTTCTGTTAGGGATACTATCCAAACCCCAGGCCTTGTTTTTACCTCTCCCTACTCAGTTACTGGGGGAATTGCGCACACAGACCGACGAACACACAGGCAGAGATTGAAACGATTTTAAGAAGGTTTTGTTTTTTTTTTTGCTGAGAATAGTCGGTGGAGATGAAGTCACCAGTTTTTAAGATACTTTCAAATTATTCAGAAAGTGAAGTGGCAGCCAAAGTTTCAAATCTCCGTCAATTGACCTCTCGTGGTGTCTGCCATATCCGATTTATTCGGAAATGGCTGAACTGATTGTCACGAAATTTGGTGAGAACATGTGGTCTGTGAATGTTGAGTTTAAGGGGGGCTCCCCGTACATGCGAAAGGGGTAAGTACAAAATTTGCATAAGGCATAACTTTGGGAAGTTTGAAGAAACCCTAACTATTATTAAAAAAGTTATAGAAGGTGAAACTTTTACACTTTATGTGAATTTCAGGCATTTTCAAACGTGTATATCGTGTCATCATAACATATCAATTGATCAACACCACAAAAAAGTGAGCTCATATGAATGGGGGGTTGCAGGGAAACATTTCGTTTTAGTTTTCTAATCATTTATATATCAATTACTCGACACAGACGTAGAGCTTTGGGGTAGTGCATAATTCAGATAGATAGATTTGTGCATTACACTAGCGGTATTCAATATACGTACTGTATATGTACATATGTATGCTTTTGTGCAGAAAGTAAATTGGAAATATGCGTATGATCAATTTATATAGCTGCATGTATGTATATGAACAGTATTCGGTAATAGGCAATGTTTGTTTGTTTAGGGTGAGCACAATATCGATGTCTGTAATATGCACTTATATCTTGTAGTTTGAAAAAATATGAAACAATATTTTGGGCTTTTAGCCATATATGAATGCAAAAATGTGCGTAGAAAGTTTATCATATAAGATGAACACAAAACCTTTATACCCGAAGTACCAGCTCCCGGTATTCCGACTTGTTTAAAGTTTTGTGTGAAAATCAATTCAATTTTTTTGTCATGTGAGACTTTTACTCACTAAAACCAGCTCCTTCTTCTTCACATACCCCGCGGGACAGCTATTTCGATCTTGTCGTTATTTTCCACTTTCCTTCGCAGATTATGGAACGCTTTCATTAAGGTTTCCACCGCCCTTCAAAATGTTTCAGAAGCTAGCATGTGGTCCACGGTACTCTCGGGTGACAACTGCTCCCCGGCGATAATTTCCACCCCCGCCCTGTGTGAGGGGAATCTAGGACAATTAAAAATGGTGTGTTGCATATCCTTCCGAATATTATCATTTGTCGGACAATATGAGTTGTCACGCCCAAAGCGGTAAAAATATGCACGATACCCGTCGTGTCTGCTTAGGAATTGGGTTAGATTGCAGTTAGCTCTCCATGGCATTGTTTAAACCACTTTGAGGCATCTGGAAAAATAACGTAAGTCCAGCAGCTTTTAAGTCAATCATGCCATCTTTTTTGCTACTCCAAAATAGCTTCACTTCGTGCTAATTGACGACGATAGGTGCAGAACGCGTTGATTGATTGATCATAGAGTCGTCGACCCTCGTTTGTCAAGATGTCGACGGGGACCACATCGGCTATCACACATGTTGCTTCGTCTGATATCGTACGGTAAGCGCATGACGTTCGCAATGCACTTAAGCGGTATGAGGCTCCTATTAGCTTCTAGCTGCAATGCCGGCGGCCAGACTTAAGCTGTATAAAGCAAGCTGACAACCCTTGAGATAAGGGGGCGTTTAACAGGCACATACGCCTATAAGACGAAGAATCGCAGAAAGGTTTATTTGGCTTCGGAATTAGCTCGAGTTTCTGTTGTTTCCACTTTTCCGGGAAAATCCTTTCTTAGAAGCACACCCTAGATGTTTCAGCGAACCACATTGGAACTGTTTTGTCGGCCACTACTAGAGCTTTATTCGGAATGCCGTCTAAGACTCGGGCTTTATTTTCATCTATGCGGCTTTCAGGACCTCGGGAATTTCATTGGTAGATATTTAAACACTGGTTACGTTCCATTCATTTGAAACTTTTGGGAAAAGGGTACTAATGATATCCTACAGGAAATTAGGGTTGCCGATCGGTGGTGACTATTGATTGCTGTTATGACTGTCTTGTGTGGATCCCCCTGTGGGTCGGAGTCCTTGCATAACCTCTTGAAGGGGTCAGTTTTACTTCAAGAGATGGCTGTTTGTAGTTCTTTTCTTACTTTTTTTGTATCGGTTGTTCAATTCTTCAGACTCAGGTTGGTTTCGCTACGTTGTCTGCGCCTCCTGGCTTTAAGCAAACTTTGCGAAATTGTTCAGTTTTGGCATTCCATCAGAAGTTGGCCATGCCTTTCCTGAGTATTGAGGCACATCGGAGGCAAGAATCACGATTGCATTGCCGGTGGTGAAATCACTTCAGCCGACACGCTGAACTGCGGCTGACACGGCTGGCGGCCCGGCACGAAGCCGGCGCGCACTTCCTCTTCCTTCTTGTGCTGGCCGCCGGCAAGTGTGGACGTGGTGCTCCTGTGAATCCCAACATAATTTTTTTTTCTTTCGTTTCAATAAAACGCCGCATCGAATTTAGTTAGTGGCTAAAATTAAGTGAACTTATTAAACCGCTCCACATAAAAGAATACTTCTATTCAGACCATTGAGGAATTGAGAACAAAAGAAAGTGCTGTGAGGTGGAAGACTGAATGGTAGCATTTCTGCATTCTTTCAACAACCTGTGACAGGAAAGAAAGAAAGAAAGAAAGAAAGAAAGATCCTTCTGAGTTCCCCATCCGCATCTTCTCCTGCGATAGTATTGCTTATTATGTTTTTTGGATGTCTAAACCGCTGCCGCAGTTTTATTAATATGTTTTGCTTCTTTCCTATGCTCTTTATCTGATATGGAAGATGATGACATGTGCGTATATTCTTCGCTCACCTGCTATTGAAGATCCTTAGATAATGTGACGCTAACAAACATAAGGTCTATCACCGATCCAATATCCCGTCTCCGAAAAATGGTTTCAAGATTCAATTTCTCTCTAGCCACCTATCTATCTGTCTGTCACACCCGATTTACTTGAAAACAGCTAAAGCTATTGTCACGCATTAGCACCACCTGGATGAGGACAATTGCCGTCCTTTGTGCTCGACTTATCAGCGGACGCTTCAAATCCAAAATTTACCACAATGTCGTCCGCTCTGCCGCTCTTTATGGGTCTGACTGTTCTGTGTTTTGACGATCGATATGGGGTTACACCGATCGTGGAAAAATTACGAAAAAGCCGTCTTCGATGGTATGGTCACGTAATTCGCGCTGACGAAAACTGTTAAGATTGGTCTTATGATTGAAGCCGATTGTAAGCGACCAAATGGCTGGCTGAAACAATGGTGCCTTGATACGCTGGATGGCGATTTAAAAGCCTCGACAACATCCAAGGTCTTCTTCCACCTTTGATCGAGCAAATTGGCTCAACCGAGCAAGACGAGTAGACCCTCTTTCTGAACGGAACAATAGGATCTGGGTGGATGGACTAGCCAGGGAATGGGCAGGAACGCTGGTAGAAGGACCAGAACTGTTTTGTGGAATCGGAAACGGTTTCATGGCCATAGCAATAGCAATAAAGTTATTCCTTATGAGGGGGAAAAAACCATTAAAAAGTTAAGTAAAAATCCTAGCGATCAAAATGTAATCTCTTAGTTGAAATATGTATCAATGTCATAATATCCTGATAGTATAATGCAGAATGTTTGGGAAAGTAAATTTCTGTGTATGATGAAAAGCTACTATTCACGCGACACTCATATATGTATGAGAAATATTGCACAATGCAAGTCCTGCAATTTGTGCGTAATATTGAAATAACACAATTTAATATTGATAGACCAGTAGCTTCCTCCGAACTACAATTTTTATGTTTCTATGTAGACATATATTTCGGGAGCATGGTCCCCATACATGCAAAAAGGGGGTGTACATTTTTTTCATCAAATATAGTCATGTGGGGTATCAAATTAAAGGTCACGGTTAGCCGGTCTTAGTTTTTACTGTCGTTGGAAAGGTGGGGAGTGCGGGGGGCTGGAACTGATCATTTCTTTAAGGGGGCCATTCTCAGAAACTATTCAACCGAAAAATCTCAAAAAGATCATGAGGCTGCCACTATATGGTGCCTCGGCTCCAAAGTACCTTCCATACCGATATCTGTTCAAATAAAGTTAATAATAGCATATTACTATAATTTTTAGTAATTGGCTGCAAAACCCCCTTTAAGTTCATTCTTGCACCACATTTATTCATTCTTGCAGTGATGTTGGCTAAAATATGGAGCATGCTCTTACCAAATTTGGTAGAAATCGCGCTATTATTAACAAAGTCATAATACGTCGAAGTTGTTGGTTCTTTGAAAATCCAAGACTATGAATATCAAATCATCCGGAAGTGGATATTCTCACATAATATATGCATATATTACGTGCTACGCGCCTGAAAAACAAGGGAATTCGCGCGAGTGTGCCAAAAGATCAACACGCGAGCCAAATTGGTAAATGAAAACAAAAACAAGTCGGATGAACGTAAGGGAGGGGGGGGGGGGGGGGGGGGTTTCGGGCAAATTTCTGAAATATACATAGTCACAAGCTGTTCACAAATTTATTTGAGCAGATATTAGAATGGGATGTATTTTTCAGCTAATAGGGCTGAAAACGAGACCTTTTACGCTTTTTGGGGCCACTGCGCTATAGTATTATCTAGGCCAGGTACCTGTTAAGGGTGGAAATCACTTTAGAAGGTCTATTTTCACTCACTCCGACGAAATTGATAAGATTGACTAGGCTAACCGTGACCAATGTGCGAGGCCAGATAAAAGCAGCGGGATCAATCTCAAGACCATTCAACATCAATAGCGGACTACGACAAGGGGATGCCCTATCATGCGTCCTCTTTAACCTGGCCCTCGAGAAAGTGATACGTGATGCTGAGGTAAATGCAAGAGGTGCTATCCTCTTTAAGTCCACCCAACTACTGGCCTATGCTGACGATATCGACATCCTGGGAAGAACCACCCGAGAGGTACAAACTGCCTTCATCCAGATCGAGTAGGCGGCGCGAGATCTTGGCCTGCACATTAATGAAGGCAAGACAAAGTATATGGTGGCAACGTCAGCACCGAACACCAACCAACCAACAACATCAAATCGCACGGGAAACGGGAAGAATAAAGATAGGAGAATACAACTTTGAGACCGTTGATAATTTCTCCTATCTAGGGTCGAAAATCACAGCCGATAATGAAGTCCGCGGACGGTTGTTGTTAGCCAACAAAAACTGTTTCGCTCGAAACGTGTCACCATAGGGTCAAATCTCTTACTGCAAGGCAATGATCTTGCCAGTCCTCATGTATTCCTCGTAAACTTGAGTTCTTAGAAGAACGCAGAAGAATTGCGAACTCTTGGCTGCGTTCGAGAGAAGAACTTTCCGAAGAATTTCTGGCCCACTACATAACGACGAAATTTATGAGCGATACCATGACCGTCAGGTTGTGGATAAAATCGGGCTCAATATGTTACAGTGAGTGGGTCACTTAATCCGTATGGATGAGGATGTTCCAGCCCGGAAAGTCTATAAGGGCAATATCTATGGTGGAAAAAGAAAACGAGGGAGACCCTGCCTGAGATAGAACGATGGCGTAGGTCAGGACGCCAGACAGCTTTTAGGGTTATCGAATTAGTGTGTGTATTGTGGTGCAGTTACGGCAGTCAGATTGCATGGTCAGAAGATTCACTTTCCCGTTATTGGTTTGAGTGACCGAAGAGATTCACCATGGAAAACTCGTCTGGAACATCGGCGGGACTCACTAAGGCAGAACATTTGACTGATTCAAATCAGCACTGGCAATGCTAGCAGACGAATGAGAAAGAAAGTATAGAGGGTTTACAGGAACTATGCCATCTCCAGTAAAACCGTTGGGTCATCTCATTTCTGGCTGCATAGTAATGGCACCGGTGCAATACACAAACATGCATAATGCTGCAAGTAAGATGATTCACCAGAACCTTGCATACAAGCATGGGCTGATCCCGGGAACATGTCTCGTGTGCCGGTATGAGCCGCAAGCAGTACTTTATAGTTTTGCTTACAGCATGTCAGTCACTGGCCCGGGAAATCAGAGAAATTTGGCATCTCAAGAAAGTGGTTGTAGCTCCCATAATATTGTCATCTATAGGTATTGTACCAAAATCCCTCAGGGTTTCCCTTGATGTCCTGGGACTCTTAAGCAGCCTGGTTCACACCATGGAGTAACATACCGTTCTGCATACGTGCTCTATGTTGCGGGGAGTTCTCGACGGGTTCACCACCAGCAGCGCCCCTTTACATTCTGTATCTTGAACCTTACGTTTTGTGTAGGTGCACCATTGTGATTTTTTTTTCGGATTTTTTGGTTCGATATGTTCTGAGAACCTTAAAAACTCTATTGAAGTTGAATTAAGTACACGCCATCGCTTGTTATGCGAACGCTAAAGGCTTTGTTCAAAAATTTCTACATTCACTGTTAGTAGTAGTTAAATTTCGAAAAGAAAGTTAATCACGTCCCTGTGGACCTTGCTCAATATCACCAATGGACCCAATGATCGCGCATTAGTTCACTGTTTATGCGCTCTTCTGTATAACACCTTCAGGAATTGTTCGTCAAAAATCTTTTGAGAATGGCTGATACAATAGGTAGCACTGAATAGTAATAATAATCGTTAGCGCAACAATCCATATTGGATCAGGGCCTTGAGCTGTGTTAGAGCACTTTACGGTACATTACAGTAAATTGTAGGAGGCAATGTGGTCAGCATTATACCCGCCCGAGATTATTACCGTGAATTGACTTAAGTACTCATTCACGGCTGAGTCACGGCTACTCACTCTGCTATCCGTACCCAGCACTGAATAGGTTCAACTAATACACGTAAATTTATCGCGCAATATTTTAAGGAAATATTGTAAAAATGAAAATTATCTCGACTTTAAATCATGAAAATTTTCCTATAATTGCGACAATTTTGAATGCAAAACTTAATCTCACCGAATCGAGCTAATTACACTCCAACGTCATCAACCGGTCTCTGTTCCGCTAACCCTTACTTTTGCTGACCCCAACCTTGAATTTCAAAATTCAAATTCAGTAATAGGTAATCTAGGCAAGTTTATCTGAGGGGTTAACGAACATTTTCCCCGGTTAATTTTCGCTTGCTTCAATAGAAAATTATTAATGAATACATGTTGCCATTGTTCACAGGAAAATGGATTCTTAGGTTTAGGGGAGAACGACCAATTGTTAAGTTTTTCTTTAAAATAGGTAAAATTATTTTAAATGCTGGATATAACGAATGTCTGGATGAAAATTATGAAATTGAGAGGAGTAATTGGGAAAGCTAAGAGATCTAAAAATGGGAGAAAAAGAGGAAATATTACATATTATTGACTGTATTTTCTTGTCAGATTGTCCATGTCGCAAAGTCGAGTATACTACAATATGTTTCGTCAATCTTTTGAAGGTTATGGGGTTGTTGAATAATCCAAGCGGCATTACTGAAATTTGTTATAAGTCATTGTCAATATTAAATACAGCGTTATTTATAATTTTCTCATTCGTAGATCCAAGGACGAAAGTGAACGTGCTGCCCCAGATTCAAGGTAAATACAATCCATGCCATAAAGCTAATGCATCATATCGTCAAAAATTTCCGCCACTATAAATTTATGCTTTATGGGTCTTGTTGCAATTATGATGAGCCTGGCTACTTTTCCTGATATTAATATATCGTCATCGTGACTGCAGTCAGACTAATTTTTATGACTGATTCTCGAAGTAACGAAGTGTGTATTCGCCCTTCATCTTTTTCAATCCTTGTCTAAAAAAGATCCGTTCTTGGTCTCCAGCTTCGTCCTTCGTCCACCAGGTCAACTGAGGCCTCGCTAATCGCCAATTTGGGCTGATTTGACTTATAATTATTTGAGCCAACTTTTACTTTAGACCCCGTTTATGGGAGAAATTTTCTGCGTTTCTCTAGATTGTCGAAAACCTTAACTTATGGCAACGAAATCCTCTGTTCCTTTAAAGGTGATATCATGATGAGCTATGGAGGTTCGGTATTATGAATGAAGCCTTATATGCTATGTACTCTTATATTCCAACATGCTTCATGTTAAGAAGACGACTTTGCGTCTTTCGATTGGGAAGCTCGCTTGCGGCACCTTCTCTTCCCTTTCGCTGCCGGTTTGCTTTTGTTACAGAAGCTTCAAATTTTAAGGATTTCCATGCGATGTTCATGGAACAAAAACAATTAAATTAATTGTGCCACGTTTTAACCATCATATCTTCCGCTTCACAGCTGGATCTGCTTGTTGCCTGCCGTTTTGTTCGTAATTTTGTTGGTAGGGTAAGATATAGGTATGTATCCTCCCCACATATATGTACATAAAAAAGTTACACGTAAGTTGAAGTCGGCTGCAGTTTCGAATAAAATCTCTCCCTTTCACTTTATTTCTGCCTCCTTTTGTTGATAGGATTCAGAAATATATTACGGTTTGCTGCCTCACTACGTAGCAAAAAGTCTTGGAGTACGATATGGGCCAGAAGTCCTTTATTCATCGTGCCTAGTTCTCAGAATCACTTCCTGAAATCCGACCAGTAGCACGATATTAACTTATCCTGCTTCCACTTATTCCAATAAAACGTTATTGGCGATAAAGAAAAAATGAAAATCGATAGAAAGTACGTCATAACAACGGCAATCCGAATGCCCGATAACAAAACCAACAATACATGGTGAAGATAAGGCGAGGGATATAAAAAATCACTTCCTCATGTTCCCGACGAATTCCTTGACCCAATGCTTCCATGTTTCCTCACAAACAAAAAAAAAAAATCGGATGGGTGCAAAATCGTTCGGGATAATCTTCCAAAGATATTTTCACTGCCATCTCTCACTGGAAACGAAATGAAATAAGGACATTTTATTGGAAATAGGAGGGCGATATAGGGAGGGATGGGAATTTAGTAATTGGACGTACATATATAGACCCCGGCTTGTTCGTATCCACTTTAATTAATCAACATCTCGAAAATTTTAAGATGAAAGAATTACTTATTTAGGCATCCGCTCGTAACTCTTCTCGTGTACATGGCCTTGCTGGGGGAGGAAGGGTATGCTTCATATTTCTGTTGGCACGGTTATAAGCAACGAAAATATACACGAAATACTTCCGATAAGAGTAATTTACAATACCAAGCTGAAAAGCGAGAAGAGCCGGCTACTGATGGTAATATGCGATTTTGGTGGATTTATATACATTTGCAGGGGTTCTATTCTGGGTCAGGGTTCCATAAACCAGCAGCTGCGATTCATTTAACTTAATAAATTGTTGCAGACGAATTATCGGATTTGGTAGTAAAATTTCAAACAACTGTAATTCTTATGAGAACAGATTTTATTAATTAAAATAAGCACCAACCGATTCGACGCATTTCTGCCAGCGGGTTACAAGAGGGGTGTTACAAGTCCGACTTTCTTCTTCTGGGAAGAAATCCTTAGAAGGCAATTTTGATAGTTGATTCATTGTTAAATTGTTTGTCCGCCAAAAAGTGATCCAAATGCTTGGAAAAGTGGTAGTCAGTTGGCCAGAGGTCGTTTGAATATGGTGGATGAGGCAGGGTCTTATACTGCAATTTGTTCAATTTTTGGGCTGTTATTCTGAATGCATGAGGTCGTGCGTTATCATGAAGCAGTGTCACTGAATTTCTGCTGAGCAATGTAGGCGTTCAATCCGCAATTTCCGATGCATTCCATCGCGTTGGGTGCCAAAGAAGAAAAGAATAGTGGATAACTCCGGCTGTAGACCACAAAACAGTCACCATTACTTTCTTCGAATGGAGGCTCCGTTTTGGAGCCTCTGCAACGATTGTCGTATAATATCCACTTTTCGATAATTCCACATGTCACTGTTCTGTGCAGGAGGGGATCTTTTCTGTTACTACAAATTTACATTCGAACCGCCATATTTTGCTCTGTAGGTTCATACAGAACCCGAGACGGTTACGGTATCCGTGGCCCAGCGATTTGATGAATGATTCTGATACAATGGCCCAAAATAAGACTAAGAAAAAAAAAATCGAAATCTCGACTCATCATCATCATTATCAACGGCGCAACAACCGGTATCCGGTCTAGGCTTGCCTTAATAAGGAATTCCAGACATCCCGGTTTTGCGCCGAGGTCCACCAATTCGCTATCCCTAAAAGCTGTCTGGCGTCGCGACCTATGCCATCGCTCCATCTCAGGCAGGGTCTCCCTCGTCTTCTTTTTCTACCATAGATATTGTCCTTATAGACTTTCAGGGGCTGGATCATCCTCATCCATACGGATTAAGTGACCCGCCCACCATAACCTATTGAGCCGGATTTTATCCACAACCTGACGGTCATGGTATCACTCATAGATTTCGTCGTTATGTAGGCTACGGAATCGTCCATTCTCATGTAGGGGACCAAAAATTGTTCGGAGGATTTTTCTCTCGAACGCCTCTTGGCCGCATTTTTTCTTGTTAATAACCCAAGTTTCCGAGGAATCCATGAGGACTGGCAAGATCATTGTGTTCTACAGTAAGAGATTTGATCCTATGGTGAGACGTTTCGAGCAAAAGCAGTTTTTGTAAGCTGAAATTGACTCCGTTGGCTGCCAAGAACCGTGCGCGGATTTCATCAGCGTAGCTGATATCGGTTGTGATTTTCGACCCTAGAGAGGAGAAATTATCAAAGATCTGAAAGTTCTAGTCTCCGATCTTTATTCTTCCCGTTTGACCAGTGCGGTTTGATGTTGTTGGTTGGTTGGTTTTTTGTGCTGACGTTGCCACCATGTACTTTGACTTGCCTTCATTGATGTGCAGCCCAAGATCTCGCGCTGATTGCAGCCTGCTCGATCTGGATGAACTCAGTTTGTACGTCTCGGTTCGTTCTTCCCATGATGTTGATATCGTCAGCATAGGCCAGTAGCTGGGTGGACTTAAAGAGGATCTTACCTCTTGAATTTACCTCAGCATCACGGATCACTTTCTTGAGGGCCAGGTTAAAGAAAACACATGATAGAGCATCCCCTTGTCGTAGACTGTTGTTGATGTCGAATAGTCTTGAGAGTGATCCCACTGCTTTTATCTGGCCTCGCACATTGGTCAGGGCCAGCCTAGTCAATCTTATCAATTTCGTTAGAATACCGAATTCTTTCATGGCGGTGTACAGTTTTACCCTGACTATGCTATCATAGGTGGCTTTAAAGTCGATGAAAAGATGGTGCAATTGATGTCAATATTCTGACAGTTTTTCCATCGCTTGCTGCAGAGAGAAAATCTGATTTGTTGCTGATTTGCCTGGAGTGAACCCTCTTTTATATTTGCCATGGGCGTATGGGGCTATCCGGCCTAGCAAGATAGCTGAGATTATATTATAGATTTTATTCAGCAACGTGATAGCTTTATAATTGCTGCACTCTGTGATATCTCCCTTTTTATGTATGAGACAGGTAATGTCTCTTTCCCAGCCGTCAGGCATTGATTCACTGTCCTACACTTTGAGCACAAGTTGATGATCCACTTGATGTAATTGGTCGCCTCCATGTTTAATCAATTCGGCTGTAATTCCATCGGCTCCTGGCGACTTATAATGTTTAAGCCGATGAATTGCACGGACTGTTTCTTCTATACTTGGTGGTGGCAGTATTTGTCCGTCGTCTTCAGTTAGCGGGACCTCCAACTCGCCGAGGTTCTGTTCATCAGAGTACTCAACCTATCGCTCTAATATGCCCATTCTGTCGGAAATCAGATTTTTCTCTTTGTCTCGGCGGGATGAGCATCGAGGTGTGTGAGGCTTTACCCTGCTGATTTGTTGGTAAAATTTCCGCGCGTGGTTCGGTTGGTCCCTATATTTTTCGAGTTCGCAGAGTCATTGCTACTCCCAGGCTTCCTTTTTTCGTCTGTGAAGTCGTTTCTCCCCTCGACGGAGTTCGTGTAAGTCTCTGAGCGGCCCGCGTTTTTACTTGGTATGCAGCATTCTTCCGTTGCGTTGCTAGCTTACATTCATCGTCAAACCACCCGTTCTGACTCTTTTTGCGGCTGGGGCCAAATATGTTTGAGGCCGTATTTTTGATAACTTCCTTCACGTGGTTGTGAAGATCATTTGTTCATACCCTCCAGGATCTCTGTTGACTGCGGTTATTGCGGCATCCATTTCCCTCTTATAGGTGTTGCGTACAGCTGTGTTGTGAATGGCTTCAGTGTTAGCTCTCACCTGATTGTCAGAGGGGATTCTGGGTGGTGTTGTTATTGGAGTTCGGAGCACCATGCCAACGAGATAGTGATCCGAGTCTATATAGTCCCCCCTATATGTTCTGACATTCATCAAGGCTGAGAATCTCATATCTGGGACGGGCTTCGAGGGTTCGTTCTACTGCCTCGTATAAGGTATCCTTCTCGGATTCTGCAATTTCCTCTGTAGGGGCGTGAACATTAATGAGGCCTATATTTCTCAATTTTTCTCGCGAGCGCAGAGTGCACGGCCGTTCTCTTATGTTTTCAAAGCCGATAACAGCAGGTGTCCAACGCATTTCCTGTGACGCTGTTACGTGGAGGTGGAGATAAGGTTTGGTAGTAGAGCTGTTGTGTTGATTCAGCCGTCGTTTCCCAGGTTTTATGCTCCAGCGTGGGTACCAATCCATGTTTCGCGCTGGGACCTATACTACCCTTTGACCACTAATCTCGTCTCGTTTTTGAAATATCTAAGGTTGAAATTTTCGGATTGGCCCATATTCGAAGTTTGTATTTCGTTACGTTTTAGGTGTGCCCTCGATTTGATGGATTCGGGCACAATGGCCTAATATAAGATTAAAATAAAAAGTAAAAATTTTCGATATCCCCAACCCTTTCAGAAATATCGAAGCTTAAAATTGAATTTCAGTTCGTTCACTGCCATTTTATTGTATTTTGTTGTTAATTAAACAAACAACTTAATTAAAAAAGTTGAAGTTAGCTTCGATTTTTTGAATTTTTCCACGTTACTCTTCTTTCCATCAAATCTCCGAGGTTATTTCGCTTATTACATATATGGCGCTATTCTTTTAGGGAAAGGTGTGCCTAGATAAGTATAGAGATGATCTTGGTTCTTAGATCATGCAGTCCCTGCATCATATAAAGCAAGTTCATCGAGTAATGGTAGACGGAAATTTGCAGGATGGCCTCAAATTGAATGAGATAGATCCGCCTCCATTTTCTCCGGAAGAGGAGAATCGGTATTTGCCCCTCGTGAAGCGACCTCGCCTCAATGAATGTGCAGATGACGAAGAAAACGACATTGACAAGACAATTGCTGAAGATACTTTCGAGTCGAATTTTACCGGCCAGGAGGTAGTTTAAGACGAGACGAATCACTACACATCAATAGGAATTCGGAGTCATTAAATACTTTGGGAGTGACAAATCGAGGGAGGGACAATACCTTCCCTTGGTGCGTTTCGAGTGTAAAAGAACAATAAATCTTCTTTTACCATATATAGTCAAATTTTTTCTAAAAGTTGTTAGGAAATGAGAGGTTGCGTCCTTCCAGTATGAAAGGTTTTCTGATTTGCTTGTGTTGTGAGGCTAGTTATTATAATGTGATACTTATATACTATGATGTCCTGGGAGTACAGTAAATTCGCACGAAATGTAGGATTTTCAATAAAATCAAAGCTACCTTAAAGTTTATGAGGTTTTGTGTGAAACAAAATCTTATTGAAATCGATTCAATGTCTGTCTGTCCGTCTGTCTATCTGTCGTACCCGATTTACTCGGAAACGACTGAACAGATTATCACGAAAATGTGTTAAGCTTGAAGAGAGGCTTCTTATACATATGCTAAAGAAGTTAAAACGTGCGCACTTAATGTGAGACAAGGATCATTTTTGGAAACTACCCAACCCAAAAATATGAAAAAAATCAGAATGGTGTGCTTATATGAAATGTAGGCCTCCCATACCGATATCTGCTAATTATTATATTATATTACCAAGTTTCAGATTTTGACCGGAAAACCGAGGAGTACTATTTGCACCGGTATAGGGAACGGCATCACGCATACTCATGTCAAGTTTCATGGAAATCTAGCTATTAGTCGCAAAGTTATAGCAGTTGAAACTTATCAATTTCGCGCGAATTACTGCATGTTAAGCCGTACAAACAAAATGCTGACGTCATAATTAATCAGAATTATTTATATTCCAATGAAATATTAAAATTCCACTAATCAAGAATTTACTTCTCCCCAGCCCTTTTTACGGTTTTGTGTGAACCAAAACCTTATTAGAATCGATTCAATATCTGTCTGTTTGTCTGTTGGTCAGTCTGCTAGACCCCATTTACTCGGAAACAGCTAAATCAATTGTCACGATATTCGCTGAAAACGTGTAGTTAGCGAATCCCTTTACATGCAACGGGTGACATCATTTTGCATTGGGTTTAAGGGTGGCTCCCCATACATGCAAAAGGCAGGTGTACCTTTTTTTTCATAGAATATGGTCGTGTGGGGTACGAAATAAAAGGTGTAACAGATCTTGTTCTCAGAACCTATTCAGCCGAAAAATCTGGAAAAAAATCACAATGGAGCATTCATACGAAATTTAGGCCTCACAATATATCACATTTCTATACCTGGTAAAATAAAGTTAATAATAGTAGATTACCATATTATAGAAAATTTATCCGAAAACCCCCTCAAGTTCATCCTAGGAATACAAATTTGGTACGGTTGTAAGTAATAATATAATGCATAATTTCGGAAAGTTTGACAAAAATTTAACTATTATTAACAAAGTTTATAAGGTTAAAATTGTGTATTCCGCGTGAATATTGCACTCTAAGATGTGCATGACGTCATTAACATATTAAGTGAACTTGTGGCGCGGCAGGATTCGCGGCATTCGAATGTCGCGAATACCAGCGGACAGATGACGTCACCGGCGCTCCACTCAGTTCAGACCTCGAGTGAAGAACAGAGTAGGTGACGAGAAACGTCAGATGAAAAAAATAATAATAATAAGTAAAAACAAGTCGGAATACCGGAAGCTCGCGCTTCGGGTATAAAGGTTTTGTGTTCATCTTATGGAAGAAACTTCAACGCACATTTTTCTGTCCGTATATAGCTACAAATCCAACATAATCCTTCATATTTTTCCAAACTACGAGACATACGTACATATTACAGCCTAATATCTATGGATGCTCAGCCTAAACAAAAAAACTGCCTATTTCCGAATACTGTACACATATATGCACGTATATAAATTGATCGTACCTATATTTCCGATTTACTTCTTATATCTATTTGAATTAGGCACTACCCGCAAAGTTCATTAGCACGCATATATTATATACCTACATACACACATGTCTGGCTGACAAATAACTAAAAAACTAAAACAAAATAATTCTCTGCGACCCAATTCATAAGAACTCATTTCGTTGTGGTACTGACGAATTGATGTGTCATGATGACGTCATGCAGGTTGTAGAGTGCACGAAATTCACGAAAAATTGTAAAGTTTCACCCCCTATAACTTTGTTAATAATAGTTGGATTTTCTTCAAGCTTGACCAAACTGTGCACTATATTCTTCGTTACAGGCATGCCAAATTTTGTACTTCTGGGATGAACATAAGGGGGGGTGCCGGGTAAATTTCTAAAATGTGGAAATATACTATTATTAACTTTATTTGTGTAGATATCGGAACCGGATATATTTTGAGGCCTAGATTTCGTAGAGATGCACCACTGTGATTTTTTTGAGATTTTTCGGTTGAATAGGTTCTGAGAACGAGACCTGTTACACTTTTTGGGGGTCATATTTTGAACCCTCACTCCCCTATGTTTCATCTAATATCAAATATTGAACCAGATTCGAAAAGAACTAATTGAGACCTTTCATTTGATACCCTACATGGCTACATTCTGTGAAAAAAAAATTTGCGCCCTCCATTTACATGTACGGGGAGCCCCCCCTTAAATTTAACACAAGATGGCGCCACTTGCTGCATGTAAAGGGATCACCAGATTACATACTCTCACCAATTTTCGTGACAATCGGTCCAGCCGTTTCCGAATAAATCGGGTGTGACAGACAGACAGACAGACAGACAGACAGACAGACAGACACCGTCACGGTGGCATATGGGTCAAAGATTCGATTGGTGGAGCGGCGATATGGGCTTGCGGTCGACAAGCCATACAATGTACTGCAAGTCAGGCAAGCAGTGGCTTCGTGTGGGCGAAAATAAGTGGTGTATATGTATACAGCTGCTACGCCCCGCCAAGTTTGACACTGTCTGAATTCGAGCAAATGCTTGATAATCTTGTTCTCGACGCGAAGGGACGAAGTCCAAAGGTGATTGCTGGTGATTTCAATGCTTGGGCCCTAGAGTGGGGTAGTAGGGAATCAAATGCTAGGGGGCGCAGTTTATTAGAAGCTTTTGCGCAGATGGACATAGTTTTGGCTAACGAAGGTGCTGTAAACACCTTCCAGAAAGGGGGATCAGGCTCGGTTGTAGACCTGACCTTTGTCAGCCCTTCGCTGGCGCGTGGTATGTCCTGGTGCGTCAGCGAACGCTACACCCACAGCGATCACCAGGCAGTTTTCTTTGAGACATGTATCGAACCTCAGGGCAAAGAGCTATCATGCCCGAAACCGAAAAAGATTTCAGGCTGGTCTGCAAAATCTTTGGATGAGCAGAGCTTCTTAGAGGTGTGGTTGGATCAACCTGATATAGCAGGCGCCTCTACGGAAAGAGCTGTCCATCTGGCTCAATGTATCGCCAAAGCATGTGACGCGTCCATGCCTAGGAGGTGCGCATTCCCCCGTAGAAGACCAAACTACTGGTGGAATGATGAACTGACCGGCCTTCGATCGGCCTGCCACCGAGCGAGAAGAGCGGCTCAGAGGGCGGTAGGTAGAGTCGATCAAGGGCAGAAAGAGTGCGCCTACAAAGCAGCCCGCAAAACCCTCAAGCTGGCCATCCAGCGAAGCAAGAGGAAATGCTTTAGGGAGCTCTGCTCAGAAGCGGACGTAAATCCGTGGGGGAGAGCTTATGGAATCGTGATGGGACGATTTAGAGGCCGTTCGTCTCCGCAGATCACGTGCCCCGCCCTCTTGTTGAAAATCATCCAGGGGTTATTCCCCCAGCAAGAGGAGAACACCGACACATTCCAACCACCTCTGAATGTGGCGGCAATCCCGCCAGTCACCAGAGACGAGCTCCTGGAGATCTGCGGCAGAATAGGAGACAACAAAGCACCGGGTCTGGACGGAATACCGAATAAGGCCCTTAAGCTTGCCGTCAAATCCAGGCCGGACATGTTTGCTGGGTTGTTCGAAGCGTGCATGTCCGAGGGAATATTTCCAGCGGTATGGAAGCGGCAGAAGTTGGTGCTTCTGCCCAAGCCTGGTAAAGCACCAGGTGAACCATCCTCATACCGACCCATATGTCTTTTGGACACGGTGGGGAAAATGTTAGAGCGGGTAATCTATAATAGATTACTCCCAGTAGTTGAGAGCCAAGGCGGCCTTTCAGATCGGCAGTATGGATTCCGTAAAGCCAGATCAACCATTGATGCCATCAAATTGGTTACTGGCTTGGCCGAAGATGCAATCCACGGAAAGGGTAGTACCAGCAAATATTGCGTGGTAGTAACCCTGGACGTGAAAAATGCATTCAATTCGGCCAATTGGAATCTAATCCGGAAATCCCTAGCGAAGGTTGGTATTCCCGCCTACCTCGCCGCAATTGTCGATAGTTATTTAACTGAAAGGAGGCTCTGGTACGACACTGATGACGGACCGCAGGAGTATGTCGTTTCCGCGGGTGTCCCGCAGGGCTCCGTATTGGGCCCACTACTGTGGAACATCATGTAC
Source organism: Hermetia illucens (assembly GCF_905115235.1). Classification (NCBI taxonomy): domain Eukaryota; kingdom Metazoa; phylum Arthropoda; class Insecta; order Diptera; family Stratiomyidae; genus Hermetia; species Hermetia illucens. The sequence continues at coordinate 105,199,914 of NC_051849.1, forward strand.
AACGATGTACTTAATCTTCCCCTTCCGGAGGAAGCCACAGTGGTGGGTTACGCTGACGACATTGCACTGGTTGTTGTCGCAAAGCATCTCGAAGATGCTGAGTTATACTCAAGCGAGGCAATCGGTGCTGTCAAATGCTGGTTGGAGAGCTCTGGTCTGACGCTTGCGGAGGAAAAAACGGAAGCGGTCCTCATCACGAAGCGCCGGAAGAGAAATTACGCCTGTGTTAGAGTCGGGAATCATATCATCACTTCCAAGCCGGCCATCAAATACTTGGGGGTGGTGATAGACAGGAAGCTCAGCTATAAGCAACACGTACAGTATGTTTGTGATAAATCATCCACTGCAAGTATGGCCCTGGCCAGGATGATGCCGAACGTGGGAGGGCCACGGCATACCTCTAGGTTGCTTATAGCCAGGGTGGTGACCTCAATCATGCTCTATGCGACCCCAGTTTGGAGCGAGGCGTTGCGGATGTCAGTTAATACTAGCAAACTGAATGCAGTCTACAGGAGGACAGCTCTGAGGGTATGCTCTGCCTTCAGGACTGTCTCAGATGATGCAGCATTCGTCATCTCTGGAATGATGCCCATTGACATCTTGGCAGATGAGATGGCGAATATATACCATGCGAAGCCAATCTCTCCCTTATTGCAGACGAAGAAGGCTGAGAGGGAGAGATCCATAAATAGATGGCAAGAGCGGTGGGAACGCTCGGGAAAGGGTCGGTGGACTCACAGGCTCATTCCTGCCATCAAGGAGTGGTTGGAGAGACGACACGGTGAGGTTAATTATAATCTCACCCAGTTTCTCACGGGACATGGAGGATATCTCCAATACCTTCACAGGTTTAAATTGGAGACCTCACCCGACTGTCCAAATTGCGATGGAGTCCCAGAGGACCCAGAGCATGTATTCTTCCACTGTCCGAGATTTGTGGAAGAAAGGAGGAACCTAGAGGAGACTCTAGGAGAGGTGCTGGTACCAGAAAATCTGGTGCCGAAAATGCTAGCACATCAAGAGAATTGGGATGCGGTCAACTCCATGATCGCATCAATTCAAGATAAATTGCGAAAGGCAGAGGAAAGGAGAAAAACGCGGTCACGTGCGCCGCGTATAGAAGAAATGGGATTAAGCTAGAGTGAGCTGACTCCGCCCCGTGATGTAATACCTTATGGTGGTTCCGCGGGGCAGGGAGGGAGTCGGGGGTGGTTTTAGTGGGTAAAAATCCCACACGCTGGTGTGTCCAGACCAGTGTCTTTTGAAGATTTCCACCTCCTCAAAAAAAAAAAAAAAAAAAAAAAAAAAAAAGACAGACAGACAGACAGACAGACAGACCTGTGAGGAGTGGCCAGATCTCCCATCAGGCGCGACCCCAGCTGGCGGATAGGGGCATACCTATTGATGTGTAAATATGTGTTCATGCACTTTTCTTTTTTGATTGTGCATGGGCTAGTGTTTGCTCATTTCTGGTGCGCGGACCAAAATGGCTATGGGAAGGATACCCAGAACATAAAACCACCATGGAAGACGAGAGAAGGAGGAAACTTACGGTGCAGGGGCTCGGAACCCCAGTACCGGCGGCTTTTGGGAGTGAGCAAGCGGGCTCCCGGTCGTCGATATCCCTCGACCGCAGTGCCTCGGTGGTGGACAACTTGGCCACCTTGGCATATAATGCTACAAGTGATTTGGATCTGGAGAAGGAAGTATTCAAGCGAAGTACGACTTTACCGAGAACACCAATAACAAGACCAAACAAAGATGAACTAAAAGCAGCTTTTTGGACAACAAAAACCGTGACAACACCCACCGCACATGTTCAAGATGCTCGACAGCAGGAGGTGCTCCAGGAACAAGGAAGAGATCCATTCAAAAGAAGCTCATCAACTTTGAGATCTCCACCAACGCCAAAGACGATGAAGGATAAAGTACAGGCCAAAAGTGAAGGACCATGTAAAAGGAGTAACCCTGCCGGGACTTATAGGGAGCAGAGTCCCGATCCGGAGGAATTACCCTTCACCCAGCTTGGGGCAAAAATAGTTGAGCTGTCCGAGTTTATCAAGGACAAGCACAACGTGCACCAAGCCATAAAGAATATGGTGAGGGCTATTAGAGTTCTCTATAATAGATCACAGATGGAGGAAAAGAATAATAAGAACACGCCGAACCCCGCTGTGCCAACAGTATCACAAGCGACCCAAGTGACGCCTAACCGTACTACCATCGAATCCCAGCGAAATAAGCGAGTACGTGAAAAAGAGGGGGATCCTTTAAGTAATCAGCAGGCGCCTAAGAGAAAAAAAGGCGGACAGGACATCCGGAAAACCAACACCAACAGGTCAGAAGGAGGAAACC